>NC_046382.1:30917920-31268551 GCF_011125445.2 Fundulus heteroclitus | reverse complement strand
CACCAAGTGGCAGGCGCCTTGCTAAATTTTTCTTCAGAAATTTTTCTAGTATTCTTTATTTTTCTTCCTTCACGATTAATGCGGCCCGAACCGTAGCGTGCACCCCCACAATATATACATCAAAACGTCTGGCTCCGGTCTCGAGATGTGTGCTACTACTACGTTTATTGGGGTTTCGAGTTACCATGGCAACAAAATTAGCGAAAAACCACCCCCAAAAAAAACCCATAGGAATGAATGGAGTCGGGTAGAAAGAAGCCTCAAAAAAGCCTCCAAATGACCATTTTCAACGCTGTACTGTGTCGTCATGCTTTCACCTACGAACACACCGTTTAACTTCCAGTTTGTAGATATATCTGTGACCTACTCAGAAGTGAAAACGGGATGTGGATATCTCTTATCGTCTCTTCATAGTTACTCCTCAAAGCTCATGTCCAAAAATCAGCGAAATCATCGTTTATAATGAAAGTCAATGACGGAATTCTCCAACCGCTAGAGTGGCCCACTCTAGCTTTTTTAAAGATTTCAAAACTCCGAACAACTTGACCTTTCTCGCCTCAATTTCACTCTATGTAGACAAATTATACATCAAAACGTAGGTATCTTTGTCAGGCTTCGGGAAATGTAACCCTCATTGGTGTGGCATTTATAGATTTTTCGCAAATCACCTCAGACCGACACAAACCCGAAACCTCCCCCATTCATTTCCTATGGAGCGGTTTTGAAAAAATAACGTTTGAAAATCCAAAACATCCCATGTTTTCGCATCGTCGCTACTCCTAAACCGTTTTATGTACAGACATGAGACTTTCACACATGAATGTCCCAACCCTTCTGGCACTCACAAAAAAGGAATTTTGTGGATAACTGTTACGGTTTTTCCGCAGGAACAATTTGTTCGGGAGTAGCGAATGTGCAAAATCCTAAAAACGCTTTGGAGCTGCATTTTCCCACATCAACCACTTTTTTACATCGTCGCTGTGTCTACACCGATTCTTGTACAAACATAAAAATGTGCACCATTGTCCTCAAAAGCCTGCTGATACTCATGGTGAAAGAATTATTTTGATATCTCTTATACTTTTTGAGCTACAGCGATTTGTTCGGAACCGTTTTAAGAGGATTTCGGAAAATCCATAAAAATCCCATTTAGATCATAATTTTTTACGCCTTTATTAAACTTTTTCCAGCAAAAAACGATAGCTTTTCTTCTTCCCCTATCCGTTATGAACTAAACGCAGAAAAAATTACGTCTCTACCATTTATAGATCAGGAGATATGAAGCGTTGTTTGGGGCAAAGTTCTCCATTATAATCCAATGGGACTTATTGTGAGCAAAGTCTCTGCACGTCGGTAGACTCGCCAGCTGCAGCTGTGTCAGTGAGTTTCCATGACAACGGAACTCTGAGGGCCAGAGAGAGAGAGGCCCAATTGGGATACAATGGCAACTTTCATCGCTCACTGCACCGGCTGTGATTAATATAGAAATATGAAATTCGCACAGTCACTTCCTCTTAACATTTTAAAATTTTCATGTGACTTTCAGCCATGTGTCACTTTTCTGTACCATTTGGGATTTCACATGCTTTCCTATTAAGCTTTTGCTTCCAACAGGACCTGGCATGATAACCAGACACGACCCAATTGGCCAATACAGCACCACCCACCTGTGGGAAATGGTGCTACACGTCATTTTGGTCAAATGTTGAGTTCTGGGCCCAGATGTGGTGAGGCTGAGTTGCTAAAGGAGGCCAATCTGACCAATGAACTTTGGTCACGTTTGGTGACATTAAGTATTGGCACCCCTATTTGAGGCACTTCCCAGTACAGGATTTGGACCAAACTGACAGAGTATAATCACCCGGTGATACTGAACACAACCATGCTAGCGGCTAATGGTTAGCATGTTGCTAACCGGAAGTAGCTCTAGGAAGGTCTCACCAACTTTTGCTTCACAGAGTCTGTTCGTACTTTAGAGAGAAAGCTCCACAAGAAATTTGGGGTACGTCGCATAAAGCATATCCCAGCTATGAGGTGTCAAACATCCAATGCTTTTCAATGGGGGATTAAACCCCTTATGGTGCCAATAATGCATGCCCATGTATGGCGCTACAGTATAGCTCAGAGGTAGAGTGCAGGCTTAGCATGCAAGAGGTCGTGTGATCGATTCCAGGTGTGGGAGACTTAGAGTTTTGTATTATAATCCCCACAGTGTGTATATTAAAACATGTGTGCTGAGCCCATGAAGTATTTTTTGTACCACCCGCCATTTTGAGTTACCATGGCAACGTTACAAACGACGTATTTTCTCCCTATTTGAGGCACATCCCAGTACAGGATTTGGACCAAACTAACAGAGTACACTCACCCAGTGATACTAAACACAACCATGTTAGCGGCTAACGGTTAGCATGTTGCTAACCGGAAGTAGCTCTAGGAAGCCTGTACAAACTCCTGCTTGACAGATTTGGTGAATTTTAGGATTTTCTCCCTTTTTAGGAACTTCTCAGTACAGGATTTCAACCAAACTAACAGAGTAACATCACCCGGTGATACTGAACACAGCCATGCTAGCGGCTAACCGTTAGCATGTTGCTAACCGGAAATAGCTTTAGGAAGGTCCTACCAACAGCTGCTTAGCCAGAGTTCTTCAACCTTTACAGACAGAGAGGGCTGTAGATGTCAGTGAGTCTCCATGACAACGCTGCTAGCAAGAGGCTCCTAGGAGGTCCTTTGACTTAACATGGCACCTTTCAACGGCCGCTGCGAGGGCTTTGAAGACCGTAGGAACCTGAAATTCGCAGTGTTACTTCCTGTTGCGATTTCTGACGGTACGGTACGCACCAAGTGGCAGGCGCCTTGCTAAATTTCTTCAGAAATTTTTCTAGTTAATATTATTATTCTTTATTATTCCACGATTAATGCGTCCCGAACCGTAGCGTGCACCCCCACGATATAGGTACCAAAACTTGTGGCTCGGTCGGGAATAGTGTGCTACTACTTTTATTGTGGTTTCGAGTTACCATGGCAACAAAATTAGCAAAAAACCAACCCCCAAAAAACCCATGATAATCAATGGAGTCGGGTAGAAAGAAAGCCTCAAAAAAGCCTCAAAATGACCATTTTCAAAGCCTTACTGTGTCGCCATGCTTTCACCTATGAACACAGTTTGACTTCCAGTTTGTAGATATATCTGTGACCTACTCAGAAGTGAAAACGGGATGTGGATACCTTTTATCGTCTCTTCACAGTTACTCCTCAAAGCTCATGTCCGAAAATCAGCGAAATCATCGTTTACAATGAAAGTCAATGACGGAATTCTCCAACCGCTAGAGTGGCCCACTCTAGCTTTTTTAAAGATTTCAAAACTCCGAACAACTTGACCTTTCTCGCTCAATTTTCACTCTACGTAGACAAATTATACATCAAAACGTAGGTATTTTTGTCAGGATTCGGGAAATGTAACCCTCATTGGTGTGGCATTTATAAATTTTTCGCAAATCACCTCAGACCGACAAAAAACCCGAAACCTCCCCCATTCATTTCCTATGGAGCGGTTTTGAAAAATGACGTCTAAAAATCCAAAACATCACATGTTTTCGCATCGTCGCTACTCCTAAACCGTTTTATGTACAGACATGAGACTTTCACACATGAATGTCCCAACCCTTCTGGCACTCAAGAAAAATGAATTTTGTGGATAACTGTTACGGTTTTTCCACAGGAACAATTTGTTCGGGAGTAGCGAATGTGCAAAATCCTGAAATCGCTTTGGAGCTGCATTTTCCCACATCATCCACTTTTTTACATCGTCGCTGTGCCTACACCGATTTTTGTAAAAATATGAAAATGAGCTACATGGTCATCAAAAGCCTGCTGATACTCACAGTGAAAGAATTATTTTGATATCTCTTATACTTTTTTAGCCAGAGCGATTTGTTCGGGATCATTTTCAGAGGATTTCTGAAATTTCATAAAAATGTCCTTTAGATCATAATTTTTTACGCCTTTATTAAACTTTTTCCAGCAAAAACCGATAGCAAGTCTTCTTCCCCTATCCTTTACGAAATAAACACAGAAAAAATTACGTCTCTACCATTTACGGTTCCGGAGAAATCGTGCGTTGTTCGAGGCAAAGTTCTCCATTATAATCCAATAGGCAGACTTGGACACCAAGTGTCTGCACTTTTTTAGACTGGCCCGCTGCAGCTGTGTCAGTGAGTTTCCATGACGACGGAACTCTGAGGGCCAGTGGGAGACGTTCCATTAAGATAGAATGGCAACTTTCGACGCCAGCTGCAGCGGCTGTGATTAATGTAGAAATCTGAAATTCGCACAGTCACTTCCTCTTAACATTTTAAAATTTTAAAGTGACTTTCAGCCATGTGTGAATTTTCTGTCCCATTTTGGATTTTACATGCTTTCCTATTGGGCCTTTGCTTCAAACAGCACCTGGCATGATAACCAGACACGACCCAATTGGCCAATACAAAACCACCCACATGTGGGAAATGGCACTACACACTATTTTGGTCAAATGTTGAGTTCTATGCCCAGATGTGGTGAGGCTGAGTTGCTAAAGGAGGCCAATCTGTCCCATGAACTTTGGTCACGTTTGGTGACATTAAGTATTGGCACCCCTATTTGAGGCACTTCCCAGTACAGGATTTGGACCAAACTGACAGAGTACAATCCCCCCGTGATACTGAACACAACCATGTTAGCGGCTAATGGTTAGCATGTTGCTAACCGGAAGTAGCTCTAGGAAGGTCTCACCAACTTCTGCTTCACAGAGTCTGTTCTTACTTTAGAGAGAAAGCTCCACAAGAAATTTGGGCTACGTCACATAAAGCATCTCCAAGTTATGAGGTGTCAAACATCCAATGCTTTTCAATGGGGGACCAAACCCCTTATGGTCCCAATACTGCATGCCCATATATGGCGCTACGGTATAGCTCAGATGGAAAGTGCAGGCTTTGCATGCAAGAGGTCGTGGGATCGAAACCCGGCGTGGCAGACTAAGATTTTTGTATTATAATCCCCACAGTGTGTATATTAAAACATATGTGCTGATCCCATGAAGTATTTTTTTGTACCACCCGCCATTTTGAGTTACCATGGCAACGTTATAAACAACGTTTTTTCTCCCTATTTAAGGCTCATCCCAGTACAGGATTTGGACCAAACTAACAGAGTACACTCACCCAGTGATACCATACACAACCATGTTAGCGGCTAACGGTTAGCATGTTGCTAACCGGAAGTAGCTCTAGGAAGCCTGTACAAACTTCTGCTTGACAGATTTGGTGAATTTTAGCATTTTCTCCCTTTTTAGGCACTTCTCAGTACAGGATTTCAACCAAACTAACAGAGTAACATCACCCGGTGATACTGAACACAGCCATGCTAGCGGCTAACCGTTAGCATGTTGCTAACGGAAATAGCTTTAGGAAGGTCCTACCAACTGCTGCTTAGCCAGGGTTCTTCTGCCTTTACAGACAGAGAGGGCTGCAGCTGTCAGTGAGTCTCCATGACAACGCTGCTAGCAAGAGGCTCCTAGGAGGTCCATTGACTTAACATGGCACCTTTCGACGGCCGTTGCGGGAGCTGTGAAGACCGTAGGAAGCTGAAATTCACAGTGTGGCTTCCTGTTGCTATTTCTGACGGTACGGTACGCACCAAGTGGCAGGCGCCTTGCTAAATTTCTTCAGAAATTTTTCTAGTTGTTTCTATTACTTCGCTGGCAGATGCTAATAGCCAGTAGCCGCTTCCTTGTTTATCCCCTGCTGTGCACGCGCAGTGTCGTACTTCCATTGTTATAATAAATATACACAATGTGTGTTATTTACTAATAAACTGAGCAGAAACAAACCTTAGAACACCAAGATAACAACTTATACACCAACAGGACAAGATAATCTTTCAGGAAACCTTTGTATGAAACCAAAGTAAGCTACTGACGTGGCTATGTACCTTTGAAGACTACTCACTGTGCAGTTACATAGTCCAAGATACAACTACATATGACAATCAGTGCTTTTTGTTTTTTAAAACCTCCCAGCTTTAACTTTACCCCCTTCTGCTTCTGTAGAAACTCTGTGTTTGATAAACAATCAAAGTTTTTAATAGCTTATACTAGCTAAATATTAAAGTTCATTGTGTAACTTAAATAATATTAAATAATACTATGGTAATTGTTGGAAATAGTAACTGTTCCTTATCACATAAAAGCTAGCAGTTGAATTTAGCTATAGGTAAAGGTGAAAGATAGATTGCTGAGTTGAAAATAAATGGTCATGTTCACAATAAAATGCTGAAGAAAGCCATTCCTAAGTAGAGAGAAATTACATCAGTCAAATTGCAAATAGTGTTGTTTATAATCTTATATTTATATAGACAAAAAGTATAAATACAAAATAAACTCTCTTAATGTTGGTTACATCCATTCTGTTGTAGATATTAAAGTAAAACTGAATAGAAATGAATACATCTTAGTGTTTGTTTTCATTCTATGTGAAACGTGTTAAAGAGGAAGAGCAGGGAAAATACTTTCTTTCTCGTTCAGGATGAGCTTAATCTATCACAAGCTGGTGATGATGGTGTTTCTGCCAGAGGACGGTAGAAAGGCTTGTGGAACAGCCCGAGGCCATCTGTCAGGTGCTCAGTGCTGACAAGAACAAGCATTTAGTGCTTTTTTTGGCAAGGGAATTGCCTGAGTACATGAGGGATGCGTTAAGTCAACTTTTAAAGTTCACAGCCTCTCAGTTTAGTCAATTTTAAATGAGAAAGTTTGATGTGAAGCTGATTTAGAGCACCTACTCTAAAAAAGGTTGAAAACCGTGTGCGATGGAAAGGAACATTCATACTCTATAATCATCAAAATCTGTCACAGAGTCATACAGCGGAGAAGAAGACGTAGGATTAAAAATGTTTTGTTTCTATAGAGTAGATTGCTCCTCTGAGGAAGATGGTCTCTGCTTTCATAAATACAAGATATGTTTTTTTTTAACTGCAAAGGACCGACCAAAAATACTTTTTAAAGTATTTTAGCTGCTCTTCCAAGCTGCAAAAAGACTCACAAGCAGAGGTGGAACCAAAATAATGTAATCAACTAAACCTACAGTATCTTTGATAAAACTTTACATAAATACAAGTTACAAGACTAAAATGTTGCTCAAGTAAAAGTAAAAAGTACCTCATTGAAATTTTACTTTAACTAAAAATTACTTAGTTACTTTTTTATGAGCAGAAGAAAGTCCATTTTGTGCATTTTACAAAGGAGATATTAGTCTCAAGCTATTTTAATTAAAGGAGCCATCTCAGCATCTGTCTCTGTCACAACAAATCCTCTGAATTTCTCACTGCATCTATGAAGCTTCTCTGTGTTTTTACTTAGAACAATGCAGTTCTGATCTTCATCACATCCTTTGTCCAATATGTCCACTATCCCATATCTAATAGTTTTAAACAACTGACTCCAAAGTAAGCACCTCATCCTCTATTTTAAGCTTTAGCCAGTATGAATTGTAATCACAAGTACCAGATAAAACTAATATTATTTATATCAATTGGTAAAATATCATTTAGCAAGTTTACATGGTCAAAGTCTTGAACATAAACCAGATACTGCCCACTTTATGAATGCTACATGCATGAATTAGATGCCATCAGGTTAGTGCTAAGGACACATCCAGTGTTCTATCCATGTGACATACCAGTAGTTTATTCTTATAGCGCCCCCTGTCAGTTGAGGTTATTTTGTCGAAACAGCACACCAATGTTTGTGCAGTAGTATGATGTTTTGATATGTGCTTGTTTCTTAGAAAATATAGTTTATAAAGGCGTATGCTGTTTTGACAGATTTTGACATGTTTAATCTTGATCACTTTGGAGCAAGGTGCTAAACGCTAAAAACGTGATCCAACACCAGAGTGAATGCTTTAACTTGAGATTCAATTATTTTATGACTCCACTTGCAAAAATAAATAAATAAGCGAATCAAATCAAGTAAAAAAACTTGTAGAGAACTTCAATGTACATTTCTTGTAATTAGACAAGGGATGCAACTACGTAATGTGTAATTAATATGCAATATAATTACATTAGCCTGTCATGCACCACTGTCCAAGAAGTTTCTAACTAAACTCTACAACTTTTTTTTACTTACATCCACATGCTTGCATATGTTTGATGTTGAGATTTTAAATGCAGATATTTTTTTTTTTTAGTCAGAGTTTACATTGCATTATAAAGCTGTTTCCTCTTTTGTACTTAAACTGGTCCTTGAGGTAAAGCTATGGGTTTTCTTCTCTTTCTCAGTGGTCAACTTCAACTGTAGTTGATGCGTATTTGCTAGCCCCTCTAACATCTGACTAATGTGCCTCTATGTTGGGATCTGATAATTCTGACCACGAACCCAGCTGATGGATTACTGCTATTGCTTCTGGTGACTTTGTTTTGTTTTTCTTTATTCATTAACTGATTTAATTTAAAATGTAACTTAGTGAAATACTTACATTAAATCATACTCAAGTATGGTGAAAGTTCAGCTCTTGTAAACTACTTAAAAAGTACAAAGTACACACAAATTGTACTTAATTACACCATCGTGAGTAAATATAACAAGTTACTTTCCACCCCTGCTGACAGGGATAATTTCAACTTTAAATGCCGCCTCCTCAACACTCCAGTCTCTTTACCAGTGCCCCTGGTAAAGATGTATAACATAGAAAAATGTCTTATCCTCTTCACTGTATTAAGTTGTAAGATAAACCCGAGTCCTGGTCCAGCCATGTTTGACACAATCCCAGTTGCTTTACACCGTATTCGACTTTTGAAAAAGAAAAGGTTAGGATAGTAAATATTTTCATGTTGCCACTTTATGACTTAGAACGGTTAACACACTACAGACTACCTACATGTTTTCTTGTCTTTCCCATTCTTCAGGAGAAAATGGCAATTAAATCATGGGTTACAGGTTAAAAATTCCCAAACTTTCTGCTTACTTAGAGAAATTCTGCAACTTACAGAAATGTAAGGTATGCATTAAAAACGTTTTTTTCTGTGTGAGACTATTCTCTTGCAAGACCATCTAAATTTATTTTAAGGCTTTTTATAGTTTTCCACAACAAGTCCAAATGAACGTGTCTGTCTGTGTACTTCATCAAATTAGCTGGATTGCTGCCATTGTTTGTCCCATGAAACTTTACTTACATAAACTTGTTCCTCAAAAAGGAATGACAATTCATGATCACTTAGTGTTCACAAACACTCCAGGGCTGATGGTGTGCTGACTGTTCAATGCATCAATGTTTTTATGACCCTTAAGTGCTTGTGCTTAAATGACGTGTCTAAAAGCCTGTGTGACACTATTTGTTTTATGAACAATCCTATTTAGCATATTTACAAATTTTGAAAAGCTTTTTAGAAAAAGTCATAATACTTTAAACCTTGGATATGAAACAGCCCTATCCAGGAGTTTTTTTTTATTATCTCTATTGATCTTTTGTTTATATTCAGGGTCTTGGAATATTTTAAAGAATGTGGTAAACACAAATAATAGATTTCAATTTTGTATTGGCTGGCTAGTGCAATGTGGCCACATGTTGTCCAATTCAGATCGATTGATTTGGCCCTCGCAAAAACTCCTTTCCCCTCCTTTTCTTTCAGCGCTTAAATCCATCTGAGTCAGAACCAAGCCTGATGAACAACCAGAGTGCTCTTTGTGCCCATTTTGAGTACAGATTGCTATACAGTGGGAAACCATCCAAAATATACAACAGGCTGAAGCCGAACAAAAAGCCTTTCATTCTGATTGACCTTCCCAGGCAGACAGAACCACTGTTGGAGTCGCAGCTGGCTACACCTCCAGCTGAGACGCACAAAGTCAGCGCATTTACATTTTGTTCTATGGAGGTGTTTCTGAATCTAATGTGTCCGGGAGGTTCAATATTTTGAATGCCTCCCTATTGTTTTCTTCTTGCAAGCGTCTTCTAGTTCTTCACGTCAAATTAACATTAGGTATAAGAACTTGGAATTTAACTCCTTTTTTACCTTTAAAGTTTAAAAGTTAAACTTATTGATGGTTCAATGCTTTATACATAGTTTATTAATGTCCCTAAATGGTGAAATAGTTTAATCAACCACACAATAGCTCAGACTGCCATGCTGTTTGAGCCAATGCAAGCATTCGCCACACCAAAGTGAGTGAAAATTAATCAGGGCAGGTAAAACATATAAGCCTCTTTTACACCGGCTCTACTCTATTTTGCCCGCTTGGCTCTGCTCGACTGGGCTCTGCTCAGTAGTGAACGCTTTCTGGGGGTGGCTTTAGTCGTAGTGTTGTGCACCCTGGCCCTGTTAAGCATTACTCTGTTATGTTACCACAAACATAAAGTAACAGAAGCAGAGAGGGGAGTTGGGACTCCCTGATCTGCTCCAAAGTTTGCCTTATGGAGTAAAACTTTTAGGCTTTATGAGGACGTTTTTGCCTCAGCCTTGGCGAGAATGCTGATAAAGACCTAAAGAAAAAAAAACGCAGACTTTTGACCGCAATGAAATTATTTTTACAGGTTGGACATTAGTTATTCGCACTTTGTGTTAGATCCACAGAGGAGGGCGGTTGCAGACTGGTCTCCTCCTCTTCCTGCTTCCTCCTCCTCTTCCTGCACACGGTGGTTTGATCGGGTGTTGTGAATAACTTTTTGAACCAAACACTCTTTAGAGACAAAACTTAATGGCTTTCAGTATGTGTAAAATGAGAGACAGTCTCGCTAAATCTGCAGATCTGAATTAGGTTAATGCATCTGTACATAGAAAGCTGAAGGGTCCTTCTTTTTTTCTTTGGTTTCCTTCCGGTGTAGTTTATGGTTTGTAAATAATAAAATTAAATTTCGGTTTGACCCTCTCCGTTGATGGTGGTCCTTAACATTAATGTCATTGTTCTTTAGATTTACTTTTCCATGGACATTGTTGCCGAAAACCTTGTTGTTTCTCCTCACCTTTGGCCAAACAGTAAACAGCAGTGTGTTTATGTTACATCTCGGCCCTACTCCACTCTGATTGGCCCTACTGCTGAGCAGGGCTGAAAAAAGCCCATTAGGAAAAAACTACTGGGTTGAGCCATATGGAACCAGTCTAAAAGGGGCTTTAGCTAGCTTAAGATCAAGTAACACTGCTTTCATGTTATTCCGGCAACATTTATGTAGGATTTAAGGACATTTCTCATCTGTAGCTCCATATGTCGTGATGCTCATACTACAGAATTTGAAACATGTTTAAAAGCTCGGTGGCAGCTTATTTTAGCTGTAGATGCAAAACTAGGAAAGCCACGATATGAAATGCATAGGAAGCCGATGTTTCAGCGCTAAAGCAGTATATCTTGAATACTACAGAAACACAAAGCCGGTAAGCTATACTATAATAGAACAAAAAGTTTAACTTTTAGCTTTAAAATATTAGTATAGTTTTAACATACACATGTTTACACATGGTGATGTTGCCAATGTATTGATATATAAAACAAGAACTAATGTATTTGTATTTGTATATTCCTAATCATTTTTAAAGTTCTAGAATACAGACAATAACTTTTCGATCTGAAGAATTTTTTTTTTATAATCGCTGAACAAAGATATGAGTCAGCACTGTAAGCCATTGATTATTAATGTGTTCTTAACGCTAGCCTCTTTCTGATGTGTAGATACTTTCTCATCTTAGGAAAATCGCCACATTGACAAGTACAGTATGTTCGTAATTGTTCAATGGATTCCTGAACGCTTGAATGAAACATATGTTCACACATTTAGGACAGGGCAGAGAGAAAGATCAAATTGGTTACTACTAGTTTTGATGAATTTATGCAAAAACCAATGGGCATTTTTTTTGTCTAAGTGTCTTAAATGGTACTGCTTTATTTTAACCTAATTGATATTTTCAAAACTGTAGAGTTTTGGTTGTACAGTATCAGTCAACAAAGATCCGTTGTCAAGATACTGTTGTGTGAGATGTGCAAGTTTGGACTGCAAAAATAAACCAGCTACACTCTTCTGTTAAAATATAAATATATAACAACACAGAGTTTCTGTAGCACATGCACAGAAGCACTTTTAAAGCTAGGTCCCAGAATTCATATGGACTCATATCTAGCATAAAATTCAAACAAGATGGAATAAGTGATTATGCAGTGCATTTAATGCATCTGCGTAGTTGTGCAAAAATAGCAACTATTTATTTAACAAGTGTGCTCAATTCTAAACGTGATCACTGCAAACTTTACCTCCTGGCGATTCAGAAAAACAGGAGTGCCTGCATGATGGAAGAAGTTCCGCCGTTCGCTTAATACCAGGAAGCAGCTCAGCATAATTATTCTGCCTTAACCTTGTTTATTCTCCTTTATGACTGTGGGCAGCCAGGGGATCTGCTTTTATTGAGGTGTCCTTTTTTACAGCAATCTTGATTCCTGCTTCCACTGGCATGTAAGCCATAAACAGATCGTGGCCTGACAGCAGCTTAGTCTGATAAAAATAACAAAGTGAGGAAGTAAAATAATAATCAGAGTGAGAGGTCATGCACAGTGCCAAGGAGGCAGTGCTTGAACCCCAGCCAAAACATGACACTCTGAAAGATCTCTGTTGAATTAAGACCAGGTTGGCAGAGTACAAGAGCTACAAACTGCACTGCTAGACTTACTAGCACACTTCTGTTCAGCATCCTCTTGTTTACTTTTGTTGGAACAGACAATTTTGATCTGTCAATCTGAGATTGAGACTTTTGTGACACTGTTTTGAATATTCACAGGAGAAACACGGTTTGTCATGATCTACAGTATTCAGAATGTTGTTTCTGCAGAGTAGAAAAACCACAAAGTAAAGTCTGAAGGGGATAAATAGTTGGAAAATAGTTTAATTTTGTCAAATGATGTCAAGGTCATGGTTAAATAATTTTCCTTTAGCAAAAACTATTTAATATAAGGATCAGTGTGCATATTCACAAAGATTGTCGGAGTCCTCTCAGAAGGCTCCTATCTTAGCCTACCAAGGGGTTTTAGCTTAGTGATTCAAATAACTGCTAAGATCAATCCTGAGTAAGAAGATAACAATTGTTTTTTTCTTAGTGAGGAGGTGTGGTTGACCCTGTTGCTAGGTGTGACGCTGTGGTCTAAGAGCATGGTTGTTTCATAGTACAAAAAAATGCACTCATAGTAATCAAAAGGAGAGATATTAACCAATTAGACCTGATTATGAAATCTCTGACATGATGAAACCTAGCAAAATGAAAAAATTGTCACATAGCATCAAAATATTTGAATGCACCTTATTTACATCCTCATCATCATTTTGATTTGCTTGTTATGTTTACTCGCAAAACTGGTCATATTACTGCTTCATCTATTTAATATTAATGTGAACTCACCTGTCGGCATTTTACTGGGAGTGATTGCCTGTATAAAGCCGTCGTATTTCAAGAATCAAAGAGCTTTATTGCTATTATGTGTTACCATAATAAGATTTTTGATTAGGCAGACACCGGCTCAGAATACACATAATTACATATAATGCGCATTCACAGCAAGACATGATCTATCCCAAAAAAACAAAAAAATTAACAGTTGATTGCCTTGGGCAACAACAACACTTCCTGAGGAGCTTAAGTATAGTACTTAGCAGTCAAAAAGTCAGACAGCAGTCTGTAGGTGAGAGACAGTACAAATGATTTTAACCAGATCAGAAACATGTGTGACCAGTAGTGTTTGTAACATGTAGCAGATTCAGTGTTTCCCGCAGGAATTTGCTTATGCGAGGCGGAGCGGGGGGGGGGGGGGGGGGGACGACACGTTTTCCGCGGGGGGGGGGGGTGGACGACACGTTTTCCGCGGAGCGGGGGGGGGGGTGGACGACACGTTTTCCACGGACCGACTCGCGGAGCGGGGGGGGGGGATAAAACACGTTTTCCGCGGACAGACTCGCGGAGCGGGGGTATCCATGTGTTTTTTCCCTGCCATTCACGCACGCGCAATAGCAACAACAACAAACCGCGTGTTAACGGCACTTTTTTTTTTTTTTTTTTTTTGGAATGTTGGCGTGGCGGTAGCGTGAGTTTGGCGTGGCGGCCGCCACGCCAAGATAGCGCTGCGGGAAACACTGAGATTAAGAACTGGGCTGATGGTCTGCTGGTTTTGAGCAGGGGGCGACAGCCCCAGCTTTGGGGAAGAAGGTGTTTTTAAGTTTGTTAGTTTTTGATTTAATGTTCCTGAAATGTTACCCTGATTGAAGTGGGACTAAAAATGCATTGCCTGGTTGGGTGGGATCTGTGGCAAAATGTCTGGCTCTCATCTGGACTCGTGCAATATAGACTGTGTCTAGGTGCTGTAGACGGCATCCCACAATCCCTTGTGCTGTCCTCACCACCTGTGCTAAATTTGGCAAAATGACTGACATAAAGTGGAGAAAAAAGGTGAAAATAAATTGATCCTTGGATCAAGGAGCAAAAAGGCAGACTTTGTAGCACATTGCTGCAGATCGATGTGCCTGTTATCTCTGGACGTGTTTTTCTCTGTTTTTACGCACCAGCCTGGAAAGTGAGAAGCGTTCTGTGCAGCAATCAAAAGCTTGAAAGAAGATGGCATCACACAAGAAAACTTAACATAACGATTTAGTATTTTCTGTACTTTACATATATCACGTAAAATTTCACATTTATCACGTAAAATACAGGAAATACTTTCTCAACTCTTTTATCTTGTGTGTATTTATGGATGTATTTTACAGCGGCTTTTCCATTTGTTAAAAAATGTTTAGTAGTGAGAGCATTTCTGTAAATAATATACAAATTCCTCTGTACTTTGTACATTTCTCCATGTTTTAGTCATGATTATTCAATATTTTTCCTATTATTTTTATCCTCAATAAAATGTTGTTACTAGAGCCACCTTTAATCCATTCTCCTGCTGAAACAAATTAATTTCCCCCTGTGAGGATAATAAAGTTTATCTTATCTACATATTAATAATTGTATGATTGTTAAAAACAGTTTATGTGCTCATTTCCTCCATGTTTAGGTGGTGGATCAGCCAATCAGCTCTCTCTGTTTCCACCATCTTCCCTACTTAAGACACTTTTAGGCTTGTTAAAGACCTCCTCGCTGCTCCTAACATTTTTAGGAGCTTTCTTAAGATTTAGGGTGCTTTGTAAATAACTTTTGTCGTACTGAGGTAAAGTTTGAAAAAAAAAGTCTTAGAATTTGGGACATTTTCCTTAAATGATGTCAGTAAGAGATATTTTTACCCTTAGGATTCTTTGTGAAAATGGGCAGAGATCTTTAAGTTGGCTTAAAACTAAAACAACAATGACTTTTTATCTTCTGTTGTCTCAGAAGGGTTGTTTTTGTTACAAAGGAGGGTGACTTAACCAGTAAGCTGTTAAGTCACCTATTCTCCTATTTTCACTTTTAAACAATACTGAGCATCTCAGTAAATTAGATTATCATCAAATAGTTGATGTATTTTGGTAATTTAATTCAGAAAGAGAAACATTTATTAGACAGACTTGTCACACACAGAGTTAGATTATTGCTGCTTATTTCTGTTAATTGTGATGATAAGGGCTCCTGAATATTAGTAGAATATTGCACCAGTAATGCTTTAATACAGATGTCAGCCTATTGAAAAATGGGTCTATCCAACTATGGAACAGCCTTTGATTCACAATCCTTTGAAGACTATTATCTATCAAACTTTTTAATTTGACTCAACTTTGCATTAACATAGTATGCTTCAATACACACACTGGGTGGGCAAAACATTGCATTATCTTTTTAGACATGCATACGATGAAAAACTGAAATGTGTTGTAATAAGAAAGTTATAGTTTTAAAACCAAACAGCCCTAGCTCACCTGGAGTTTTCATTTGCTGCCCGCAGCGTAGTGCAATACAAACTTGCTCCAAAGCCACCTATTGCTATATACTGCCAGACAGGTATCTGATAAAACACTGACACATATTCGCTTACAACAATTGCAGCTTTTTGAAAAGTTTTCAATTGCAAGAAAAACAGTAATAGTGTAAAAACTCCAGGAATATCACTCTAATAAAGGTAACAGTGCTGTAGAACTACAGCTGACATGCGACAAGTGGCATGTCTTAGAAGCACATGACTGCTGTATTCAAGTGTAGAGACTAGGGTTTCAACAAATCTTCTGTAGAAGCTGAAATATCAACCCAGTCATTTTACTCTCAAGTAGAAGTATAAAAGTATTGATTTTAAAACTACTATGAAAGTAAAAGTAATGTTATATCAAGATGATGATGTTGAAACTTCTGGGATGAACTAGGCTACCTGGTTGCACGTAAGTATTGTAATGTTGCAAAAAAAAAAAAACTATGTTATCAATAACCTTTACTGGATTGTAAATGTACAACCAAGCTTAGCTACTGGAATCTGTGTGTGCAACCGATGTAAGATAACATAACTGGGCAAGAAAATTGGTGTATTCAGGGCAGGCTTAGTAACAATTACCCTCGTATGGTTGTCTATATAAAGTAGACAGTGGTGTCAAGATGAATGATATATCCAAGTGATTAATCAAAAAATCCTTATTGATACCTTCCTGATATGTGCAGCACTCAAGTCAATAAAAGTAACTCTGTATCCAACCATCTTGAAATCTTCTAGATAGGGCCAGGGATGTGCCTGGGATGTACTTTGCTACCGATGTTATTGCTGGTGCTTGATTGGCACATTTCGCTCAAGCTCTGTGTGATCTCTGCTACGGACATCTTCATGCTAAGCTACATCTGCCTGCTTTTTTCTTATTCTACGTTTATTTTGGCTTCTTCTTCGTAAGTTCTTTTTTAGCAACAACATAGTGCAGTTCAACCTTCAACTATAGTCAAACTCACTGTGTCCAGGTGTGAAGTTTTCAGTGCTGTTCACAGGATGTCTGGAGCTTTCTCTCATTTCTGCTGTGGGGTGCGACAGGTGGATGACTGTTGGAGGTGTTTCCCATCTCCAGCAATTATGAGGAGTGCAAAAGGAGGCAGGAGACAAATGCAAGGCATCAGAGCATTAGCTCTCCCACAGCGGTACCTGACCGAACTTTTGCCCCTGGTTATTTCCCGATGCTCTGTACCGAGACTCATCTCCGTGTTCTCCTCTTTACTAGGATGTTAGTCCTGTCTGGAACCTGGACTGGACCATTTGCATCGTTTCTCACAGCAGATCCACAGAGTCATTTCCAGTTCTAAATCTCAAGAGCCTTCCTGGATCCCCTGTCCACCATCACTCCTCTGACACCCATGGTGTCTTCCGCATTCTGCACTAGACCACTGTCTACTTATCCACCTTCCAACAACTATCACCATCGGAGAAGTACCACACACAATCAGCATTCTGTCATCTGCAGCCTCCCATGGACTCCAGTATTCACCCAGTCTGTAAGTCAGCCTCATCGCCACCATTAAACCACCCCGTTTGTTGTCAATGCTCACCATTGTTTATGCCTGGTCTATGCCTAATGCATCCGTCAGGTCCGCGAGGCCATATTACCTCATTTTGGCCATCATGCCCCTCTGTGCGGTCAAGAAATTTCGCTCCATGCACCTAGGAAAATGTTTAACTATGCAGACAGTTTAGTGGGGGAAAAACATGGTGGACGAGCAACAGCTCCTTCTGGCGGAGGTTCGTAAATATAGACATCTTTATGATTCTGTCCATAAAGATCACTGTGATCAACAAACTGTTAACAATTCCTGGAGAGATATCGCTGTCGCTCTTGGAAAAAGGGAAGCGGTATATGCTTTCATCATCAGTACCTTGTGTTCAGTCAGATCATCCACTATTCCTTTAACCCTAAAAGTGTCTCCTCAGGCTAAAGCGGGACATTGTGCAGATATAAGGGAGGTTAAAATACTCGGTTGGCATCGGCAGTCGAATATTATCTCTTTCATTTGGCTTAAACACAGAGACAAAAAACAGCTTTCTGATAAAGTCAAGCATTTTGAGAGAAACCTTTTTTTTTTAAACTGACAAACTTTATGATTATAAAAAGCAGTTGCAGTTGCCTCGGTAGTCAGGCTTTTTAATCCCTGCTTGAGCTATTTTTCCTGTCTGAGAAACCATCCCCTTTTCAAAGGTTGAATGGTTCCTTCCCCTTAATGCAGGGGTGTCAAACTCATTTTGGTTTAGGGGCCGCATACAGCTTAATCTGATCTCAAGAGGGTCACACGAGTAAATTCATTGCAAGATTAAATAGAACTAATAAAAGTGGACTTGTTGTTGATTTTTATATTAAATGAATTTCACTTTTACACAATATATTATGAATAACCTTTTACACAATATATTATGAATAACCTCAGCGTTTTTAAGAAAAGTAAAAAGTGTGCAATTTTAACAATACTTTTACTCAGTTAAACATTTACTTAAGTGCATTATGCATAAGAACTGATCATAGTGTTTGTACAATGCTGAAAAACATTTGTTCAAATTTTTTGGAACTTAGAAACACTGTCCTGCATGACAAAATACATCAAACAGATAAAAATTAAGAAATGATTTAAAATCAATTTTCTACAAGTGATACCAACACAGCTCCCCTCGTGGAAAATATAATAACTGCAGATTTTCAATTAAAAGAAGTACATGTTTTTTTTTAATAATTGTTTTATCATTCTCTTCCTTTTATCTCCTCTTTCTTTCACCTTTTCTCTTTTTCTTCTTGTTCTTCCTTTCCTCTCCTACTTTCCCATTGTAGAGTCCATATCATTTGAGATATTCCCCGCATGAATCATAATAAAACTATTCACATTCATAAATCGAATGGAGCACTATGGCATAAGCAGTACTGCTCCACTTGTGAAAGTCAAATCTGATGAGCTCTTTTTGGCATTAATACAACAATTCTTATTGCCACATTGACAGACAGGACACTGGGGAAAAAATAAATAAAATCATTGTTGAATAATGATAATGCATTTAGCCACCGGGCCGTATGTTTGACACCCCTGCCTTAATGTAACTGTTTCACGATGAAAAAATGTTCCCAACAAATATGTACTGAATTGGTGTCTGGGAAGTAATCTGACCTTTCACAAATCTTTCCCAAATTTCCTGCAGAAAAAGAGGTTATCTTCCTACCTTTTCTGTGTTGCTAATAGGTTATCCATTTTTTGATCATTGATCGGAGATTTATATATGATGCCTTTAAAACACTACATCATTAACATACAAAGAAAATGCATATCTGGTTTCAAAGACATTAATCAGAAGGCTTGTTGTGTTGGAAAAATGCTTTTGAATATACTTATCCACTTTGAAATCCAATGAAAAGTCAGATTCTAATTTATTTGCTTTACACATTCAAGATTTTATGTTTTCTAGCATTAAGATTGGTTATTTAGTCTTCAACTGCTTACTGGATGCTTAGAAAATGTTGAAGTTGTGAACATTATGCTGGGCTTTTCAAAATATAATTGCATTGTTTTGCATATACATTGTAAAAATTAATTTAAAAAAAAGGCTGCAACGTAAAAAAACAGAGAATCTCCCTGTGGAAACTGCAGTGGGCTACAGGCTCACAAGATTTCACACACATCCCCACCTCTGCGGTGGGTCTCTGCGCTATCTGACAGCCTCTGTAACAAGCTGCTGGAACTCTTTAGACATGGCACTCTGAGACACTTAGACATGCCTGTGTAGTATATGTGTATGTGAAAGCATTAACTGGAAGAAAACCAGAGGCAAAATAGAGACGATGGGGGAAGGCTCAGGAACATGTCAAGGTGAAAGGCTGCGGCCACTACGAGGTGACTACCAGGAGGAACACTGAACCTTAACGTTTCCTTCACTCCCCCAGTAAATCTGAATCTGGATAAGGTCCAGTGCATACCTTTTCTCTGTGTTTTTAAAACAGAAGGCGCTGTCATTGAAATTAGCCTGGGCTTTATGGTGAGTGTTGCCTAGGAGCGTAGAGTGGGAGAGAACTAGTTTGAGTATTAAATTAGCTACAGTGACAGCTAGTTCCTAACAATTCCCACAATCCAAACTATGAAATACCACGCTTTGAAAAACAATATTGTTTTGTGCAAGTCTAATTCCAGCCCTGACCCTCTGTGTTCCTCTTCATGCCTGAGCTGGAATACAGTCCTGCACAGATGCTATACACATGTAACAGGCACAATAGGCTATTGCGATCAATCCTTAAAAGGAAGCACGACTATCTGCCAATTGAACAGGCGCTCAAAAGAGAAGCAGAAAGAGAAAAAGCACTCACTCTCTTCTATGTAAACATGCTTGAGCAGAAGGAGAGGGGTCTCTAAATGAAAAAAAAAGTGAGGGGAGGAGGTGAAAGGATTCAGGGCTTGGAATGTGCAAGAAGATGGAAGTGCTCACACCTCGTGCTTGGTGAGTGTAACTTGTTGGGATGGTATGTGTTTATACGAAAAAACGTGGAATAAAACAGGTGTCTGATTTTAGGACAAAAGGCTGTCAGGTGATGGAGATCCCGTCTGCCAACATTACATATCTCACACGCATGCTTACATAAGGCTGACATGCACAAAAAATGACACCTCTCAGCAATGCTGAATCAAATACTGTCCCTCTTTAACACACATCATCTGCCGCCAAAGCTCAAACACTTAAAGGAGCGGTGAGTCAACAGGGCGATAACAACGGAGTCTTGAAAACGATCCAAGTTCTGCATTGCCACGAAGAAAGGTGCTGCTGACAGGACTGGCAATAATGCAGTCCAAACACTTGTCCTGGCGGATGTAGACCGGCTTGCACAGACGGTTAACAAAGCATTAAATATATTACAAACATGGACGCTTCCAGGGATGTAGAAACACGCACACAATATTACGTCGCTGTCTGCCCTTCTGCCTCATTCACTTAAACAAAGCTGACCTGGCCTCCCCATCTCTTTCAGTGCCGGTATACACACACACACACACACACACACACACACACATGCACGCACAGCATAAAACAAACTTGGCAATGCGAGTATCCTATTTCATCCAATAATATCAGCCCAGGTGACGTGACTCTACCCCACATTGGAGCTGAAAATAGCTTTTAAATTTGATTCCTTAAATTCTCTGGGGAAGTCATGGTGGTCTCATCTGTCGGTTTCAATACCGCAAGCTTGTACTTAGCAGCTGCAGAGAAAACCAAACAGAATGACCAATCTGCGCAACCAAGTGGGAATAAAGGCAAAAAATGGAAATTGACACTTGGTTTGGTTTAAATGCACAATCATGAATGTAAAAAAATAAAGAAATACCCAAAAACATTCCATGGCAGAGTTAAATAATGTTAACGGCAATCAAATTAATAATAAACCTCCAGTTGTAACAAAAACATACCACTCGTTTAAATTGAAAACGATGCATTACTTCATTACATTCATTTCACAAATATTTGTCGGCCTATTGCATGGAATTAAAACAATAATACACAGTGGTTAGTGGTTGTAATATGACAAAGCTAATTCCACAGTCTTGGCTCTTGCATATGTATACAATTACCAAAACTCTAGATTTGATCTGCCACAATGTTGTGCTTTGTCTATCCTTAAACTCTCAATCATCAAGTGATTAAGCCTCGTTCCATGGACATTTAGGCAAAACCACGTAATATAAAATCCAAATCAAAGTTGCATTAGATTTACATGGAAGAACACGATTTCTTCTCTAGGGCTCAGACTTTTTTTTCTTAAAACATCCACACAAAACTGGGACAAGCTGCAAGACAACATTAAGACAGAGAAAGTTATTTTGAATAAACGCGACTAGGCATTCCAAAATACTAATTGATTTTAAACAGGGAGAAGTACTGGTCTTAATGCCTTAAGAGATTGGGTTACAAAATGGAAAGTAACAAAAAAGGAGGAGTGGGACATTAAAAACAAGTTGTAGTTATTAGCTTTTAATAGTGAATAGAGTTTGAACTAACAAAACCATAAAATAAGAACCTGTCAGTGTACATGAAAGGAAGGCGTGTTTAATCAGGAAAAGTACAAAGTACAACTCTGAATGACTGCATTTGCATGTCCTTCAGTATCTTACATTTCTGAGGTGTGTGTGTGTGTGTGTGTGTGTGTGTGTGTGTGTGTGTGTGTGTGTGTGTGTGTGTGTGTGTGTGTGTGTGTGTATAAACATCCCATTCACAAGGTCTTATCTAGTTTGGTGTGACACAGATATTTTACCAGGAGTACTCTGAAAGAGACCAGGACACTGTGGCATGTAAACATGATTGCTAATGTTCTCTGTGAGCAACAATTGGTTTGAGAAGCAGACATTACTGTGTAAGACTAGGCATAAGCTAGTTAAACAAATTGAACATTTCAATAATGTCCTGTCATACTTTTCTAAGGTTTAAAGTCATTTAAATGCCAGAAACATTTATGGAGAAACTGGTGATTTAACCTGCTTCTTAAAGTAAGGCAGCAATCCTCCTTCTCCACTTGTAGGGATGCACTGCTGGTTAGCTGGCTGAAGGACAGATACAGTCTGCTTTTTTACAAAAATGACAAATTTGGTTATTTGAAATATGTTCCATAGTCATCTTGTGGAAACTAATATCCCTATTGCACTGTTGGATACCTGCCTTGAATTAAACTGTGTTGGATGATAAATGATACCTCATGATCTCAAATTGTTAGGATTCTAGCCTGCCACACCTCTCCTGCTCTGTTCTCATCAAGGATTATTCACAGCATCTGATAACCTGCCACTCCACAATCAACTCATTCCACACTCCTGTTTCAGCTCTCTATAAACTCACCACAAACAGTAGATCAACGCCAGATTATTGAAAGCTTTTTTAGTGAATAGATACCCAACATTGTATCTGATTACCACGTTTCGACGTCCACATCTTTGGATTCTCTTGCCTTGTCAAGCCCTTATTGGTCATCTACCAAAGCGTCTGTTGTCTGGACCACAACCTGGATTGAACCACGATCACGTGCCTTGGCCATGACTTAGTATTAGTGTCACCACTCAGATATGAAATACATATTGCAAAAATACACCACTGCAACAGAATCAACACAAATATGATTTAAATGTAACATCAATGGCTAAATAATAAAATTACCAAATCTCATGGTGGGCTTTGTAGAAACACTTTCTGTGCTGAGGATTTATTCTGATTTTATTTTACATTGTTTTAATCATGAAAGCCACTTTAGATTGTCCTTGTACTGAAATGTGTTATACAAATACATTTACATTTAGTCAGCTGGCAGCAAGTTGGCTACCCCAGCAGATATGCTGACGAATAAACGAGCCAACATTAGCCTTTTTACACTTGTGTAACTCTATAATGGCAAAATTAGCAAAAATATCTAATATTCCTTGAAGTAAGCACAGTGTGGGTATTGGTTTTCTTTTATTCTTCTCAAATATTTTCAAAGTAGAATCCCAAATATAAAATTAAATTGATAAATGGTATGGATGGCTGTACTGTACCTGCTAAAATCTATTTTATTTAACCAGACTAATAATTTATTTTGCTTTCCTGTTTTAAATAAAAGCCATTCTTGTTATAAACTTTTATGTGAATATAGTTATACCATAAAATCGTAGTACTCATACTCCAGCTAACCATAATATAAAAATCTAATATCAGGTTAAGACAAACAATGGACCAAGGATCTGAATATCTAAATAACCTAGTGTATAGAAAGCATCCCTGACTAAGTATCTAATGGTAACCATGAAGACCGATTTTCAAACACACTGTGAAAACATCTCAAGAAATTTTACTTTTAAATGTTCATGCAAATGCACTCTAAGTTTATACTCTGTTTTGGTAACAGCTATTTTATGTGACTATACATAATACTAAAAGGGATTTATTAACATCAATAATATAATATGAAAAAATATCAGCCCACACATCGTGAATATGGTTACACCAAAAGCATAAATAATCAAAACTCCTCAATGGGAGCCAGTGGTTGAGGGCTACAATAAACTTTATTACATACAATTAAAATTTTATATTAGGTACTTGAAGGCTAATGGACCATAAATGCTAATGGTTGCAGATGAGTGATGGATCAGCCACACTGGCCTTTTGCCACAGAGATTGGCTGAAAGAAACAAAAAGAATGAACAACATCACAAGCGTTTAGATGGGTAAACCATTTAGAAAAGCAGAAAAGGTTATGAAATTAAATAGTTATTAACATGTATCTTCTGTTGTTCTTTTGCCATCCCGAGATGAAAACATGGAAAACCTGAGAAATACTCTGAAATTAGCATAACGAGGCAAACCCCTGTGCCAACACACAAGCTGACTAATATGTTGAGCTATAAAACCAACAGAATCTACGTGAGACTGCATCTTGTGAACGATGATCAGTGGGATGTAATGGTTCCCATCCGGCACACTGACAGAAACATTACGAGGATGGAGAGTGATGAGATCCTCATAAGCCTCTAATACTGCATGGATCCATGCTGTGGGGAAACACGCTCTCTTTTACTTCCATTGCACTTGCAACACTGCTGATATCAAAGAAAGGCCTGGATGAAAGAGACATCAGAGACCACATCACAATATTATGAGTGCTTTCTGTAATAAATATATATCAGAAAATAACACAACTCAAGTATTTTCTGGAGCAAAAGTTTATACTGTCCTGATTAACCTGTTTCACTTACAGGTGCTTTGATCTCTTTCTCGCCATAGGACCCTGAGAACACTCTTAGTGTTTTGGGAAAAATATTGATTCCCCTTGACATTTTTCACGTTTTGTCATGTTACAAACATAGCCACGTTATTGAGATTTTATGTGATAGAACAATCTATGTCAGACACCAAATAACATATATATTTAAGTCTTGCTACAGATTCTTTGATACTGAGATATTCTTCCAGGTATGCCCCCCCCCCCCCCCCCCCCCCACCCTCATGTGTTAGATGGTGTCATAGGTGAGATGGATGAAGGTTTGCCTTCTGGACCTGTTATCTCTGTGACCCGATCTTACATAAGTGAAAGGCAATGGATGGATGGATCTTCCCATCAACTCTGACCAGCTTCCCCGTCCCTATTGTATCCCCACAGCATGCTGCTGCCAACACTTTGTTTACATATGGTCTCTTCAAAGGTATGTGCTATGTAGCATTCAGCATATAGGCAAATATGTTGAGTTCTTGTCTCATCTGGCCATGCACCTTCTTCCACAAATTCCCCATCTCCTTTACTGAGATTGTGCAAAACTGAAAAGGGAACTTCTCAAGACTTCAACAAAAGCTTTCTTCCTGACACTCTTGTATTATGACCATTTGTGGAGTTCCTCAGACGATTGGTTGTACTGATTTTATTTAAGGCTACTAGGGTAAAGAGAGCTGATGCTAGAAATGTTTAATTTTCAATCCACTTGACAATTATGTGCAGCTTAGTGTTGGTGCATCAAATAAATTCCCAATAAAACACATTGAATTGTGTGGTTGTAACATGACAGGTGTTTGAATACTTTTACAAGTTGTAGTTTTATTATACCACTACCAAAAACTGGCTACAACATCAATCTCTGCAAGGCTGCAAGAAGTGCAATTGTTTAAATTTATAGAACGGTATTACTTCTAAGACATAAAACTCCTTATTTCCTTCTCATGTCCCAGCATATCCTGCCAGAAAATAATATCCATTATGTTCTTATCACTTCCAGCAGTAGAAATTCATTTTTCTGGGGTTTATTCTTTGAACTACCCCTTTTTTTTATAAACTGGAACATTATCTCCCTTCAGGCACAAGAGAGTCTCCCTCTTCAGATGTCAGAATCAAGGAAGGAGGTTTTGAGCCTCTTAAACTTATTTAAACAGAAGCAAGAGTGAGTATATAACTCATTGCTGAGGTTAGTGGCTGAAGACAAACCACATAATCACTCACGGGTCACTGTAAATCCTTAAGGTGATAGAAACATTCCAAAAATTAACACTGAAAACTCAACATAATCAACATTATACTAGTCAGAAAAGCTTTTGACTATACATCTTGGTATATGCAGATTTTCCACCCATATGGGATGATTGCTTTTTGTCATGCATTTCACTGACTTAATTTACAACATGAGAAATAGATGTGCTGTAGTCCAAGGCAGGTAGCAGGGAGGCGGTGGAAAAGTATAGCTTAAGTAATAAATGGCAGCAAGAAAATCCACAAGTGTCCTGGATTCATCCAGTAAATGCCCAATACCCAGCTTCCTGTAAGGTCAAAATACATGTTGTGATAGAATCACATGAAAGTATGTCTCTGTGGTTACATCACTTCATGTTTAAGATCTAGACCTGAACATTCAGTGGACTTCCTACTGGACTGGACCAACACAGTTTTGCTGGTTTAAGGTGGTACAGCCGACTAATATTATACCACTCAGAAATTCATAGCTTCCTCCACATTAATTCAACAAAAAGGGTTGAATTAATACCAAATGTAAACCCCATCCACTCCTATCCAACTACACCCCTATGTAACTTTCTACTTGGCTAATCTGTTCATACCTCATGAGAAGAAATGTGCATAGATGTGGTTAAATCATGTGATACTTCTGGTTCACTGATAGATGAATTGGCACCTCACCTAAAATTAAGAGGTAGTTGCTTTGGTGGATTGGAAGGTTAAGCTTATGTCACATTGTTTCCTATTTGCAATGTCTACTGGCATGCTGAAAACATGGAAATGAGAGAGGACTTTGGAGAAAATCAAGTCCTGCTACTTCTTTAAAATATGTATTAATAATAATATAACTTTATTGATCTCACAATGGAGAAATTCACTTCTGCTCTTAACCCATCCCCTTGGGGAGCAGTGGGCTGCCACTGTGCAGTGCCTGGGGAGCAATTGGGGGTTAAGGGTCTTGCTCAGGGACCCAGAATGGCAGCTTGTGGGAGTTGAACTCAGAACCTCTGGGACCGAAGCTCTGTGCTCTAACCACTAGGCCACCACTCCCAAACAAAACAAAAAAACCCCGGCAAATTTCATTAATGGCTCAACACAAATGCCCTTATTGAGTAAGGACTCTTCAGGCAAAGTTGAAGTGCGTCAGCGGTCACCACGATAAGTGCTATCCGAATAGTGCAGTCAGTGAGGAAGAAAGTAGGAAAAGTAGCCTGTATGCTCCCTCCCACAGCCAGCTTTGCCTAGGAACACTACAATGTCCCTTACCGGTGCTAAGAAGCCTTAAAGTATCCCACAATCCTTTGCATGACATGCCGTATCAGCACAGTGCCTTCACTGAAATCAATGAAAATGATTCATCAATGAAAGTTTTCGGAAGGCTGTAGGCTTGGATTTGACTCACATCATCCATATGTGTTTCCGTTATGTAATGATGTCAGAATTAAAGGCTGTCCGAATTCAGCACAGAGATCTAAAGCTCCTTTCCTCCCCATGATATAACTCTTACTGTTGACCCCATGGAAGGTCAACAGTTATTATTAAGGGTGCTTTTTAACTACCTCAGTGACCTCTGCCACGATGATGAAATCACATCTTCTCAATTCTTCAGGCTCTTCCTCCCCCATAGAGGAATAGTGACTGGTATAAAGAAATCCTCAAAATGCTCCTTCCACCACCCTAAGCATACACATCTTGTGATGGTCCTTGTTTCCCTTTGTCTGAGTCACTGAATAGTTTTCCAGAACTTCCTTAAGGCCAACCGAAAGTCTCTTTCCATAGTCTCTCTTAAATCCTACAATGCCTAAGTTAAATTTTTGCAGAAGCAGTTTAGATCTGCGAGGCCATTCCTTCTGATCACACCCCTCCAGGAAATGCCGTCATTGCCCACATCGACATTGAAGTCCCCCAGGAACACCACTGAACCACCAGATGGAACCTCTTCCAGGACACCATCCACAGACTCAAATAAATTAAGGTAATCTGAGCTGCTGTCTGCTGCACAGACAAACATCAGATCCTTCCCTTTTGCAACCTGAAGTCGCAAAGAGCATGACCCTCTCGCTTACGGGGAAAACTCCAAAGTTAAGGCTCTCAGGACTGGTGATTATTCCCACTCTCACCCAACACCTCTCTCCCTCAGCAACTCCAGAGTAATAGAGGTGATTCCAATTAATTATAGCTGGCACCGCCCAACATTACACAACATCTTCGGCTCCTTATCCACCAGTGAAGTGACTCCATAATCCCCTAAAGCCAGTCAATGTCACCAGGGATTAGTATGCCATGGTCCCTGCCCTTGCCTACCGCCCAACTTGCATCACACTCCATCCCATTGTTCCTCTCTGCAGGAGGTGGCCCCACAGTGAGGGGGCATCTTGTAACTTCTTTGGTCTGAGTTGCCCTCCCAAGCTTGGCACCAGGAGGGTACTACAGTTTCTGTAATCTGGTTGAGCCTAATGCTGTGGTCAGCCATGTCATCGGGATCATTGAATTGCTTTTAGCCTAGCCCCCTGAGGCCAATTTGCCACGAAAGACCCTACCAAGGGCTAAAGCTCTGGACAACACAGCCCTTAGGGTTATAGGGGTACACAAACCCTCCACCGTCTAAGGTGCCGATTCAACAGAGGGCAGAGGGAAAAGTGTTGCAGGAAAAACACACAGATATAATGCCAGTGTTGTTTGCATAGTTGTGAGATGTTTTTTTTTTTTTTCATATGCTTATACTCTCTGTCTCTTTCAGCTTTGGTGATCCAATACCAAAAGGGGTCGACAAAAGGAGCTGTAGACATGTGTTGTGTAATGCACTTAAAACACAGACTGTGCTAAAATCTTTATAATAAAGAACCATTGCAGGATTCAGTGTAGGACCATGTTTATTGCATCATGCCATAACCTGTTAGCCTGGTTGGCAATATGAAGATGGTCAAGCTGGGGACCGGAGGTTTTACTATTTTTCATATATGAAGATGGCTTTTAATTGCTTATTATAGTTTCAATTACATTTTTTTTGCTGGAAGTGAGTTTGTGTATAGTCAGCTTTATGAAAATATCAATCACAGTAGTTTAAAGTTAGAACTGTAGTTTTTCTTACACAACTTGTCTTTTGATGCTACTGCTGCACTGTTTCTGCAACATCTAAACCTATTTTATTAACATGTTGAGCAGTTAACTTCCATCTTTTTATTCCATAATGTGATTCATGAATCATCTGACAACCAGCTGCCAGGTGCACATGACTTACTACATATCCTGCCTGAATAAACACAATGCTTCATTAACTTTTTTTTAATCTATTCTTCTTTCAAGTCCCAAAATGGCAAGAAAAAGGGTCATAGCTTTCACAACTCAAAGTAATACTGAGGTGCTGATATCTCCATGTGTGCTAAATCCCAGAGAACCACTAATATATGAAATACCTTCATCTGATTCACACAAAACCCGAGGTGAGGTGAGTGCCATTTTTGGTGAATAAATCCTTAGAACAAGGAAGGAATTTGTGTGTCTTTTTTTTTTCCACCATTTGTGAAAATTCTAAAACTGGACACCTTATAAGAAACTTGACCCTCCTCTTCAAAATAAAGCTTCATAATATGGCCTGTTTCAGTCTGCTGTTAGCGAATGAATCACTAAGCTCAATCAAAAGATTAGCCGCTTGCTTACAAGCCATGTCACCGCAGGGTTTTTAGGGCACATAAAGCGTTTGAACCAGGAAGCCTGGGAATAATCCACATCCGGGACCTGTCATTTTAATGGATTCATTGCAGCCTGCAAAGTTGTTTGCCTTTGAGGCACGATGTTATTCGAGCCGGGAGGGCAGGCTCCTCTGTAAACATAGCTCAAATTTATGGATCATATTTCAAAATCTCGTGGATTACCACAAAACAAATGATACCCATTCCTCAGTTAGAAAACATCGTAAACTCCACTTGCCTGGTTTTGAAAGTAGAAGTAGGCATGCCTTTATTTCTTCAGCTCTGGACAGTAGGAAAAAACAGGCACCCTGTTTTTTCCTACTGCTGGAGATCTACCGGCCCAGAGGGAGGACAAAAAAAAACTAAATATAACACCAGTTTATCTGCAGCAGCTTCCCCTTCAATTTAGAGCTGAATGTAAGATCTAACAGTTTTGTGTAGCTAAATGAGGCCTGCGCTCAAGTTGCATCATTTACTCTATGAACCCCCACTCACTTTGCGTGGCAATTATTTAATCTAAAAGAGACCGAAAGTCCCCTGCAAAATCACGTTTTGAAGGCTGAAATCTTGAGGCCACATTTTAAATCCTTGCTTTAAAATTGTCAAAACGGTAAAAGTCAGTTTAAGGTTTCAGCTAAGAAAATCAGTTCTACATAGGATAAGGTACATTAGACGGTTATGTTACTTTGTGAGAATGATTCATTCTAGCAGGGCTTTACTAATCAGAGTGTGTATTTCTATTATCCAAAATGTAAACATTAAACTTTAGGACAACTCTTTTTTTCTGTCTTAAAAATAAACACTTAGAAAATTGCATAGATGAAGAAAGAAAGCAGACGCATGTCATAAGGTCATGAAGACTGTTAAAGCGTCAAGTGCTTGCTATGTCTGTCAGCGCTGTGGAAACTAAATTCATACTTTCTTGCTATGACCACTTTCCCAAGGGTGAGGAAATTATGTAGATTATTTGTACTATAAATAAAATAAGTATTTGATCCACTGCTGGTTTTGAGTGTTTATAAGGAAATTTAAATCTTGTAATGCTTTTATTTGAGATGCACTAATCAATCATCCTGTAATCAGATCGTTTTTCCTCAATGGTTTACCAGCATTGGCAAGTACAACACTGAAAAAAAAGAATATATATATATATATATATATATATATATATATATATATATATATATATATATATATATATATGTGTGTGTGTGTGTGTGTGTGTGTGTGTTGTTTAAATGTGTTAATGTTAAGAACTCCTACCATTTTCTGTCTTTAAATAACACTTTTACAGCAATTTGTGTGTGTCCTTTCAGCTGCTCCCTTTAGTCAAGGGTCACCACAGCAAGTCATTACAACTTCCACACAAACTTTGCAGAGTTTTTATGCAGGCTGCCCTTCTTGACACAATTCGGGATTCAAACATGGGTACCCTAAATTAAAGACACAGACTTAATTCATAACACCACAGAGAGACTGCTATAGTCAGAACGATAGCGATTAAAAAAAAAACCTAACAAAAAAAAAGGATCTTGGTCAAAATCAGAATCAGCAGGCGAGTCCTCAAAGAAAGCCAGAAATTTGTAGTGCCATGCAAAGCCTGATTGCGGCATTTTAGTTTTTTTTAATGGATTGATTTAATAGAGGTAGAATATTGAAGAAAAATTGGAAAGAACACAATATATTAAAATAGATGTTTAAAAAATGACATTGACTCAAATAAGCATTTAAACTCCTGCAATTCAGCACTATTTCATATTCCATCATGAGCCCTAATGGCACATGGAATAAAATCAGTCAGTCAATTACAGCTACTTCTGACATTAACTTGTGTAATGGATGAGGCGGATGAATCTAATATTCAGACAAACAGAGTTACGACTCAAAAGGTTTATCAACGGGAATGAGTAATGGCAGAAAAAGCCGGCAAGCAGGACCAGACTTGACCAGATGCAGGTGGAACCTGACTTGGACAGATTATTTAATGGCTGATGGTGCAGGCAGGCAGGGATGAGCAGGGGACCAGAAGATGCAGGTAGTGACAGACCAGAACAGGCGGTGTTGACCGGGGAACCACCAGAACGGGCAGAGCAAGCGACTGAAACCCACAGGGAAACAGGCAGAACTGCGGCACGCAGACACAGGCAACTTTATCGGTGGAGTTCAGCTGGCTGAGCACACAGGATCTGGTAGAGTCAACGCACAACACACGAGATGAGACGAGACGTTCTGGCAGCGAGGAGACGACTGAGGCAGTGTTAAAGGCAGGTGTATGTAGACAGGTTAACAGGTGAGCCAAGTTGACTGTAATTAGTAGCAACAGGTGGAGCTGATTTAGAGCAGAGTGGTGGCTGGAGGGAGACTGAGCTGATTGGATGATGGCTTAGAGGTGAAGGCTGATTAAGAAAAGTCCAGAAAAGTCCAAAGGAAAACAAACAAAACCTAAATAATTGTTATGTTTCCAAAGCATATCTGTCAACTTTTTTTTCAAATTCTAAACTGTCTTCCAGCACTGCAACAGTCTTCAGCAACAAACTCGACAAGAAGAGGGTTTCAGCGGTTGGTGGATTTATTGGGAAATGGAAGAAATATAAAATAACCATCTATCAACCATTTATGGTGGCTCTGAAATGCAAAACAACAAATCTCTACACACAATTACATATTAAAAAATGCAATGACATTCAAAACAACATTAACTAAGCACATGTATAAATAAAAAACACAATAACATATTAAGAATTAAGAGAATATATTCAAAACAACATTAAAAAAACACAACATTAAATAGGCACATGTACTAATTAAAAAACAAACAAAACAAAATATTGAAATACACAATAACATATTGAAATCACTACAACATATAGAAAAAAAAAACAGGACAGCAAATAAAAAAACACAACAACGTATAAAAAATTACAACATTTTCAAACCCACGACATCATCTTGAAAAACACAATGACATTAAACTATCGGAAGAGGTAGGTACCAGACATTGATGACTGGAGGAAAGCGCCTTCTGGCTTTTGTACTGGATGTTCTTCTGCCTGTAGCGTTTTTTTTTTTTTTTTTTTTGAAAACATGAATGTTATCGGTAACTTCCAGTTCAAAAGCCAAATGATGCTGTCGTCCAATCATTTATGTCTCATTTATGTCTCCCACCTACCTCTCCCAACAGGTTAATGTCAGCGTGTTTTTTTAAAATAATGTTGTGGGTTTGAAAATGTTGTTGTAATTTTTGTTTATATGTTGTTGTGCTTTTAATTTGCTGTTATTGTGTATTTAAATATTTTGTTGTGTTTTTTTTTATTTGTATTTGTTTCAAGTTAATGTTGTGTTTTTCAAGATGTTGTAATTGTTATTGTGCTTTTTTATCTGCATATATACATAGTTAATATGTTTTTTTTATTTGTAGCTGTGTTTAGAGATTTGTTATTGTGGTTTGCACTTCAGGGCCACCATATCCATGGGATGAAGCTGTTTAAAGAATATGGCTTCAGGTGAGTACAACAGGACCACCATTAGTACACAACTAAACTGCAGCAAGTGCTCCATGCTCAGGAAGACACATGTATCAGCCCATCTTAGGTTTGCCATTGATCACCTAAATAATTCAGAGAAGGCTTGGCAGTCATCCCTCTGGTTAGATGAGACTATAATCGAACTTGTGATGAAAAATGAAAATATACAACTGAAAGAAATGGGTTTAAAAATGCTTGAGGTTAAAAACCAACAATAAATAGAATAGATACATTTTACATGTTTTTTTTTAATGTAAAATATTATATGGTACGTAATACATTTATTATGTAATTGATTTGTCTATTTATTTTTGACATTGTCAGTTATTACTGTATATACCCTGTGATGGTTGAAGCACAACACCGAAATGGGTCCACAGTCAGGAGGCGCAGACAAAAACAAGCTCTGAAGTAATAACTCATTGGAGTTATTATTGCTGCTGGAGCAAGAAAAAAAGTTAAATATATATAACTTACCAGTTAGACAGGGCAAACTAAAACTAAACTGTATAACATTATATACTCAGAGACTGTATGGAACATAAATCACAACAATCTATTCATGGTTTATGAAGCTTACTTAATAGATTTGCAGAATTTTTAGTAATTAGATTGTGCAAATCAAAACATTTTTTCAGTACTGTATATAAATATATATAAATTATTATGTTTAACTAAGATTACAAGTTGATGTTTGCAGAGATTACCGTTGGCAAACCCCTTTTTCTTATTTTAAATTATTTGCAGTATTACGAAATGTGGATTTTACTTTTTAACTAATTTTCCATTTTACTTCTCAACAATATTATGTGTATTTTTGTTCTTTCTTTGGTTTACTTGTTGTATTTTATTCATATGATGGAATTTTGTAGTAATTTACTTCTGATGTAAATAACGAATGGTCCTTCATTTCAACACTGTTGTGATTTATCTATTTAGGCAACTCTGGCATAATAATGTCCTTTTACAATATGTAAAGCTTATTTCTTATCTTATTTTAACTTAAAGCTAAAAAGGTTTCCAGTCTTTTTACAACTCATCTTGTTGTCCCCACTTCATTTTGCGTTTTAGACACTGCCCCCAGCCATACCAAATATAGAAAAATGCATAAATTGCAGTGGAATTCCCTTTTCATGTGTGGTGAGAATTTTACTAAGGTTTGCATTAATGCACTTAGAGTTTGACTATGCAACATTTCTAAAATCTGCTCAACCAAATGTCATATCTCGTAACTCAAGAATTTAAAAAAGAAAACTTTTTTTTCTATTTTATTTTATCTCCAAATAATAATTTCAGTACTTTTAATAATTATTTGCCTACTATCTTTATAAAACTGTGTACCACAACCACCACCAGCTAAAACAGTAACAGACTCAATACACCATAATGCTTTTACTTAATACTCCGTACTATGATGGGCCACTCAACAGGTCCAACATTGGTAATAATGATCCTTTAAAGGATTTAAACTTCCCCCCCCCCCCAAATATGGTACTTTTCATTTGTTGAGTTAAAAATCAGGGACTGACAGTTCTTTAGTAGAGATGTGTTTAAACAAACTAGAATTTAGAATAAGAGAGTTGGCAGATTGGATGAGACTTATTATTTTTTTTTTTTTTTAAATATCAGTATCATTTACTTAATCTAGCCGTGGACATTAACACAGACAAATGAGTTCTGTTGACTGTGTGGAATACGGTGACAGGCTGCCTTGGTGGACAACAAAAGAAACGTAGGCTGGTGTGAAATGACAGTAATGTTGTTATTTGCACTTTCTCACTTCTCTTCTTAACACGGACATACATATTGTTATTATTAGAGTTAGCATGGGTGCTTTGTTAAATACATTTGTCTTGAGATATGACAAGGATCTAAAATCTGTAATTGTTATACAAAAAGACAATCTGACCTTTTGTGGATTTTGTGCTGTTGGGGGTGTAAGTAAGCTGAAAGCAGTGCAGTGAAGTTTTGTTTTAATATGCTATGGAACAGCCACAGAGGCAGAAATGGCAGCTTTTCCTTACCTAAAACACTTTATATGGTTATTTAATCAAATCCTGAAATAAATATTCACTTAGTCTGTTGGTGTAATGTCTACATGATCAATAATCACTAAATACATCACTTTGAAAATATAGGTAATGGCAGTTTTTTTAAATGGTCCAGGGTGCAAAGGTTAGGGTGAGCTGTGGAAAAACAAATCTGTTATTGCAGTATGAAGATATCTATCGCTTATCTGTGTTTTAAGCCAACATGAGGGGCTTCCCATGTGCAGAGTATAAGCATTGTAAGTAAAGATAGCCATATATACACCATGACATTAAAGATGGCATGTGTCATAGTTTGCAGTGTAACGGGCTCCATTTCAGACAGAAAAGCAGCATCATAGAATTAGAGAGAATTTAATTAAGTTAGAAACATGAAAGTTACAGCTATGGCACCAAGGAAACAAAACTGGAGGTAATCCAGCACTTAATGAAAACCAAGAAACTTAAATTCTGAAGAAAGGGTGAGGAGTGACACTTAAAGCTGCAGTAGGGAGTTTTCAGGAAACGTTGGACTTAGGGACTTACAACTGGCTCTGATTGGTTGTTCCTGCCAGGAAGCGTTGCATTTCTGCAAACGGCAGTAGGACCACTGGGAGGAGCCACAGGAGATTGATTATATTTCCCAGATTATCTGTATTATATTTTACTGTCAGGACATAGGCTCAGTTTTGGTAAATATGTAAGAAAGATACATTTATACAAAAGTTAGCTACTGCAGCTTTAAACCAGGTGAGCTTAATCTGAGGTATTCAGTATTGAGAACTGCTGTGTGGGATTTTATAAAGGGAGACTGAGAATAGGAGCCTAATTAACACACATAACACAAAGAAAGCTTAACTAAAAGTAGAATTAGCTGCAATTTAAAGGGGGAAAGCCTAACACTAAGGAACACAAACCACAAGCAAGAAGCCAAACACAAAGAAAAAAACTGATTATGACAAGACCTAAATTACAATAATGAACAACTCAGAGATATAAACTGAATATGGACATACATACCACTATTTAAAAACCTCAACATGATCTGAATATGAAAGAAAATCAGAACAGAAACATGTGGATCATGACGTATTAGACAACATAATATTTATATTTGGCACTAATTAAGTTAAATAGCTATTTCACCGTTCTATGAAGTAATCTTTAGAGGATTATAACATCACTAGTCAAATAAAAGCACAAGTAAATGTCTTAATTTCCTGTTTTGACACCCACCTTCTCTGGAAATATTTATCATAAGATAAAAAAAAACAGTTACAGAGAAGTAGTTTTGAGTGAACTTCAGGAAACATTTATTTGTCATCAACTAAATTCTTTAGGTTTGGCTTGATGGTTGAGTTTAAGAGTCCGGTCTGCTGGCTAATCAGGGGAAACATGCTCTTGGGATCAATGATCATATTATTAAACCAGTTTGCATTTAAGTAAATCAGAGTTTCGAGAACTCAGCATCTTTAAACGAACAGTACAACTGAATGTCAAATGCATAACAGTGAGAGGAGATTTGTTAATCATCTGTTCAAGAGTACATGGTTAAAAAAAAAGAGGCACGGCCAAAACAGGGTCTTGGTATACTCCACATATTAGATCAATAGAATCTGACATGATGTCGTTTGTACATCATGTAAGGTGGCAAGTTTACCAAAACATTTCTTGTATCATTACAGAGTAATGCGACTGCAAAGACAATATATTTCATGCCAAGAAAATGAAAACCTAACCAACAACTGCACATAATACTAGGCAATGGACAGTGCACATTCCAACTGATTAGAGAGTTAGCATATTAATGAAAATAAACTTTGGGTCACTGCTTGCTGCAATAAGATCACATCATGTTGTGATTAGAGACTAACTGAACCTATGCAACCTCTGTAGCTTCTAGGCTGTCATCTGTTATGTCAGCCATTCATGCTTAAAGGCCTCATGACCTCACTGAGATACGAAACCAATGAAGCTCACTCAGAGCTACGACATTTAATTTATGTAAGCCAGCTGGCTGCCGGATAGCTGCTAATGTGTATTGTGTAACAATAATATTGTTTCCCAGGAAACAGAATAAGATTGGCCTTTGTCATTGGGTTAGAAGTTGCGTTACCTCTTTCACTCTGCTGGTGTAGGTACATTCGTTTTTTAACTCGCGTTGGAATAAGAGTACTGGGATTGCACATTTACAGGAGAAATGCAAAGGGTTCAATCAAATCCAATTTATATAATACAAAGCATCTTAGTGGTTTAATAACCTTATATGTGCAATATGCATAGACTGTAATTGATGGCAAGTTCAGTGATTACTAATTTCATAGTTAATTTGTATTTTAGTATATTAATGCATTACATATTTATCATTTAATTTGTGTTTTCATTGTTATTATTTTTGTCACATTATTTCAGTTATTCCATGTTGAGCTGCTAAGTAAAAACAAGCAATATTAGCTTTAAGAAGGTCTGATGATGCTAGGTGATTAAGAGCTGGGAGGATGAGAGGGCAGAAGAGTCCACAGTTTTTCTGACCATGTGTGGATTATTGCAACAGCGAGGATGTGTCAGTACATTTTATTTCTGGTTTGGACAGAAAACATTAAACAGTGGATTATGTTTTGTGCTTTTTTGTTCAATAAAACTGAAAAGATGAACTTTTGTGTGGACGTGTGATTTGAAACACCGGCCATATACTTGAGTGGATGGTTTGATTAGCAAACCTAATAAACCTGTTATTACATTCTTTAGAGGAAATAACATGAACCATTTTAGTATTGAAAGCATGATATGCCCCCTTTAATACTAATAAAGGACACCAGCTCTGACTTATCTGCATGTAATAATAAGAAATCTATGACTCTTTGAAAACACAAATAATTTAAAAAAGAAACTATAATAGAAGCGACTGAAATCAGTAACAGACGTAAGAGACAAAAACAGCAGTCTATGGCAATTAAAAAAAATCTGCCTCAAAACTCAAGCTGTTGATCAGCGCATGTGTTTTGTCTACTTGTCTTGTTTTCTTGGGCTTTTCTGTGTTTTGAAGCTCAGCTTACAACCTGGTTATGTTCCACCAGCATCAAATGTGAATGCTTGATAACTGATCAAGAGTGTGTAAGTACAGTTGGTCCAAACTGTTTCAACCCTTGGCGTTTAAATTGTTTTTATTCAGCCAAGATGTTTGTTTCTAATGGGAAATGAGGCAGTCATGTCTCTGAAGTAAATGAAAAGGAGCATTCATTTTATTTGCATTTTATCTAAAAGTTGCATGTCAAAAACTATTTATACTCTTCTCAATAATCAGTTTAGAACGTTTACTGTCATTCCTGCATTCAAGCCCTTCTTATGATTATGAGCAGCTTTTTGCATGTTTCTACTGGTCCTTTGACTATTTATCTTTGGTGATGACCTTGCAGTGTTGGAGGTTGTATGGCCTCCTTCCGTCACCATAATCTTTAGCTCCCTCCACAGATTATCTTTCAGATTCAAGTCAAGACCCTGGCAGGGCCACCTAACGACATGAATTTTGCTTCATGTCAGAAGATGTATGTTGATGGAATCCAAATGTTTATGTTAAACCTTAATCTGCCAGGGGAATTAATAGTTTTCAGTTTAACTATAGATGTTATGACCCTTCGATTTGATTTCTTAGAAACATCAGTGGTGTGCAAGTTCACCTTGCATCAAAACTAAATTCAGTTCACAGAGGTTAAAAGTGAATTAACTCATGTTAACTGTCCACCACTCAAATATTCTGAACCTAAATTCAAACTCTGTTCTTGTCTTTCATGATTTTTCTTTTAATGAGGAAATGCTTGTAAAAATTATGTGTCATGACATATTTACCTCTAAGCAAATTGATTATGATGTCATGCACCATTTTGAAGCTGGGATATGTCAGCGTATTTATATCTCCTGTTCTTTTTGCTCAGAAACAATTTTATTATGGCCAAATTCTCAACGGAACAGCTCCCTTTACACACCTAATCCCAAGTTCCTGCTTTGGTTGATAGAAAGAAAATTTAGTGTGACATTTTGACTGAAATGTGACCGATCAAGACATTTTGTAATTGCAGCCTAATTTAAAAAACAATGAGGTTTGTTTTCCCCCTTAATGAAAATTTGGATTCTGTTTAAGCACTTAAGCAGACAGTCATCACTCACAGAAAACATCCGTGTTGTGCAATAACATCGAGGTGCTCTACACAAGCAAGAAGTTTTGATGATTATAAATTAATAAATAAATATTTCCAATTATAGCCCCACAGAGGGGAAATTTGTCTCGGCTTTTAACCCATCCCTTAGGGAGCAGTGTGCTGCCAACACCGTTAGGCATTATGGGGTGGGGAAGGCACAAGCCTTCAGTTTAAATTAGGTTTAAAGTGAAGGGGAATGTATCTGTTAAGTTTTAAGTAGGTGGAGAGACATACATTATCCATAGCAAAGTCTATATAATTTACAGCAGTCACCAGCTTATTTGCTTTGAGGTGACATTGTAGCTCTTTTTTTAACATAAAAAACAACCAAATGTTTGCTTTTGAAAACTTAGGTTTACATTGTTGGTTTACCGTTGCATAGACTGCAGCTTAGTTATGTCCGAATTAGCTATTTTCTGTTCAAACGTGTAATGCAAAAAAAAAAAAAAAGAAAAAGTAAAAAAAAAAATAGTAATTGAAAGGAAAGCTCTTCATAAAGGTAAAATCCCTAATTTTGATGGATTTGGGCACAACATTGGAACACGCTATGTTTTTTTTTTTTTTTGTCTAATGTTAACCAAACTTTGTTGCTAAATTCCAATGAAACAGAGAGGACAACACTGGTGTTAAAAAGAGTGTGTTTAACGTTTCGCTCAAAGCTAAGTTAAGCATGTTGCAGGAGAAGAAGCTGGTACTGAACCCATAACCTCCTGGCTTCTGAGTCCTCACGGCCAAAGCAGTTTTTTGGCAAACTTTGTAAATGGACATTGCTTTCTATTTAATCTTATTCTATTTCATTCTGCTTTGATCCCTGGAACAAACCATTTTCACAATAATATGCATGCTTTGTCAAATCATGATCTTTGTACACTTGATTTGGACTAATTTCGGTAAGATTTTTAAATGCGTGCCAATGTGCCTGTTGGCTAAAAGATTGTCGGCTGACTGACTCAGTTATAACTTCAAAGCTGGATACTTTTCTCCAACTCTAGTGCTAAATTTGTTATACCAGACTGTGCACATGCACTTCATGGTGTTCTGGACTTATTTGTTTGTTTTCTTCGTACGATTTCATTAATTTACATAGATAATATTATCAAACAGTCCTGACAAATATATGTACTTAGTACATTGGGGTAGGAGTGGTAAAATGTTGAGGTTTATACTGTAGTGAAGTTATGTGTAGTTTTGCACCATTAAGTAAAGGCTTCTGTTTTTAAGGAGAATAAAAAGCATTAAACCAAAAATTTGTATATTTAGATTTTATTTTGGCTTCTTTTTCATTGATCTAATACTACTTCTTAATGGGGTTTTTTTCTCCTTTATCAGAGAGCTTTTCAAATTTCACACAACCACAAAGTAGTGTTTACCACAAACCATTTTCCATAACTGTTTATTTTAAATTTTCTGCCTCTTCCCAACAGGGTTCTTCCTGTTTCTCTATCATTTATTCATAGAATGAGTCAGTCTGTTGTCCTATTCTGATGGGATTAGTTTTACCTAGGGACCACCTGTGATTTGTAATAATTGCGAAGCTTGTCTGCATTGTTATTCCAGTGCGAGTCGTCCATGTCAGTAATTTTTAAAGTAAAAAATTACAAATAAAAATACTATAGTTTGCTAAACTCCGAGGTCTTGTGATAATACTAATCCAATGTGGATAGGCATCCCTGTGATTTGGACAGAAATGGGCAGGATCCGATTCGTGATTATGTGGGGTTTTTTTTGTTTACTGGGGGCATTTTTATTTGCTTTTGGTGAAGAACGGAGGCTAAAAAATCTTTTACGGCATCAAAAGGAAGAGACTGAAGATAAGGAGCAATATCCGATACCAATGGTGGATCATGCATTGCACAGTAACAGAGCACCGAACTGTAGCCCGCAGTCTGCAAAGTAGTTTTAACATCAACTCACATGCTGGTTCATGTCATCTCTCGAGTTAATTGATAAAGTATGTAACCGACCAGAAGTCCAGTTATACGCAACACGCAGCACGTTGACATCAGATCGGGCAGATCTCTGTGAATGCCAGCAAAATCTCAGGCTTCGGTTTCCTGTGTGAATGTGCCACATAAGAAGCAGACGTGTGGGGGGGGGGGGGGGGGGTAATTTATTTATTACACAGGGTCCCCATGTAATGCTTATCCCGTGCAAACAGGGCTTTAGTTCGAGGATTTATGCACCTCGATCTAGGGTTTTACAGAAGGTTTACAATGTTGAGGGACTGGCTTGGATGGGATTTCATTGATCACGTGTGCATGGCAATTGAGGATGTCTTTCAAATGTATTTGTCCTTCAATTGTTGGTGGTACTGGCACATCATGTACATTATCATTACCTTCCCAATTACATATTTAAAGGATTTATTCTAAAACTCCCTCCCTCTTCCCACACAATCACAACCTACCTTAATATCAAATTTAATTTGTAGACAAACAAACCTAGATATCCTTGTTAATGTTCTCCCGAGTTATTTGGCACACAGTGCCTTTAAAAAAAATAGTCAAACCCCTTTCAGCTTTTCCACATTTTGTCAAGTTATATGGTTTTAATCCTTTGTCAGTGTGTCATACATCTGTATTCAGCCCCTTTACTCAGATGCCCCTAACTGAAATCATATGCAACCATATGCCTTGAAATCAAATGGTTATTGACCTAAATTGAAAGGCCAAAAAAAAAGGGAGCATTGACTGGAAAGGCAGCCAAGAGGCATTTGGTAGCTGTGGAGGAGCAGCAAAGATCAGGTGAAAGAAGTGGCTGGATAGACAAATATTAGTTGTGGAATCCAAAAATGTTATAGAAGAGTGGCAAAAATAAAATCAATGTTGAAAGAAAATCACAACATGTCCTGTTTGCAGTTACCCAAAAGAGACACATCATCCATGTGGAAGAGGTACTGTGGTCAAATGAGATTAAAATGAGGGAGAGGTTGTGGAAGACTAAGAGCCCCCAACTTCCACCTGGACGATGAACCTAAACATGGAGCCAGAGCTACAATAGGCTCATTCAGATCAAAGCCTATTTGTGCGATTGAAGGGCCCCGTCAAGGTATAGATCTAGATCTAAATGAGAAGCTGTGGCAGCCCGTTGAAACTGATATCCACATCGATTCTTTATCCAGTCTGACTGGAAAACGAGCAGATGTGCAGAGTGGATAGAGACATTGTCCAAAAGTTCAAAAGTTGTAATTGCAGAGAAGACGATTCAACAATGTGCAAAATTCAGTGCTAACTGAATACTGATGAATTCCACACTTTTCATATTTTTATTTGGATAATTTTACAAGGGCCTATGAGTACCAGTTATTTTAGTTAATGAAGCATTGTTTTAAAGTCACTCAAAGTCAATAAGAGTCTGAGTAAAATAGATGTTATTAGGGATTTAACTAATAGATGTTGAGATTTGAACCCACATATATTCTGTTTTGACACAAATGTATTGATATCCGACACTGGAGGCCATTAGAAGCCGAAAAGGTATTAGCTGCATAATCCACCTTTCTTTGGCTGACTGGCAGAGATAGCATCATGTGAAGGGAAATTAATTAACTTTCAGTGTTAAAGCCTAAGCTTTGAGTGAGAAAAGTAAAGAAAACCACAATTCCCATGTTTGCTCTGAGCTCAGTCACATTTATCATTATCTTGTTTATCTCGTCAGTGTGTGAATGTTCGTTAGTTTTCTTGTAAATAATTTTGCTACAGATGATGGAACCCTCTTTGATCAGAAACTACTGGGTTAGTATATACTCTCTGCTAGAAACCAAATTATTTTTGCTCAGAATCCATTCCTATGTGCTCTGTTCACACTTGTCTGTAAAAGAACAAATGCTGATAGGAAAATCTGAGATTTTTGCATGTTTCTTTTTGCATGTTCCAGATCTTCTTAAGAAAATAAGTTAAAAGGCAATCTTCTTTTTTCTTTTTTTTTTACAATACAACAGTTTTATATATTAGTTTTAAAAAGAAGAAATAATGTTTGAGGCATACACATTATTGTTTTCATCAAGAAAAGGATAATCATCATGGGTTTTCAGCACAATAGGTTTGTTTTCCTCCAGTTCCCTACAGTATATCATAGCTGCATTAAATGCTTTTATGACATTTTCCATTAGCCCTCAGGCATGAAGCCAAATCATCTTACTGCATCTGCAGCAACTCTGATAGATGGCGCACTTTGTGCTAAAGTAACATTTCCACTTCAAAACGACAGCCTAGATGTACTGTTTCCATCCTTCATGCAATTGTCACATTTCATCACATCAAATACACTAAATGCAGAAGTTAAACACTGATGTGGACGCTAAATAACTGATCCAATTCTCTGATATCAATTTGTTTATCAAAAAGAATCCGCTTTATGTAACAATTGGGAAAAATGGTCTTTGAGCTACATAAAAGTATCTGCTTCCAAACATACTAACATTTTTTGTAGTTATAAGGACAAGATTTTTAGTTATTTTACTTTTCTTTAATCATTCCCATAAGCCTCACGAAGGCCTGTTAAAATGATGATTAGCAAATTCTTCCTGGAGGATAAAATGAATGTGTGAACCAAATTGTGCCAGTGGCTCACTTGAAGCCAACAAACCAGCATTAGAAACCAGTAGCCAGAGCATTTTCACAAAATACCATTAATGTTATGATCCCCTAAAAATAGGGCATTTGGAAAATAGATTTTTGTGAAAACGATCACATGTTCATGTGCAAACAGTTTTTATTCTTTCAATTTTGTTCCTTAGAAAGAAACAGAGTTGTAGTTTTTGAAATATGTTGGATTCTGGGAGTAGGGAATGGCCATGTTATGTTACACAACAACAAACTTACAAGAGAAAAAAAATCCACCCATAAACAAACTTCAGTATAAATGGCCTGGGACAACTTGTCCCAGTAATCATTTCTTCGTGGTATGTAAAACACGCAGAACTCAAAATGAAAGTGTCAAAACCAAAGGTCCTACAGATCAGGAAAATATTACTGTAAAGCTGTACGTTTATTAAGACTATCATTGACTGTATGATTTTATATTAAAAAATTAGAATCAAAGTGCATGGATGCCATAAAATTGCGCAAAAATAAACACAGGCAAATGTGTGATTTAATAAGCTTATGGATTTTCAGAATCAGACAAAATCAGACATACTTTAATAATACCAGAGGGAAATTACTTTTACACATAATTTTACAAGCATCCATATTGCAAAGACGCAATATGAGCTTTTTTGCAAAAGTTTGAACAAATATCCTGTAGTTCACATGTTTTTGTTAAATACATTATTAATTAGTCCAAAGTTTTAGATCCTAGAGATGATTTTTAGCAGTTTAAGTCAAATGTAATAAATGCAATGCTGAACAGGGAAAACACATCTATTTTTGTTTTAATTTTGATCGTACTCGGGTCATTTATTAGTTGACAGGGGGTCATTTAACACGTGTTGATCTCAGGTCTGGTTTACATCAGGCCCAAGGCCTAAGTACCAGGGCCTGTGTTACTACGATGAAAGAACGCAGTACACTGCATGAGTTCATTGCTCATTTAACCCTTGACATTGCTGATATTTGGAGCCCGTTTTACAACTGTTCTTTGTGGCCATTAGTTGAAGATTATTGTGCTCTGGATTTGTGTTTTGATTGAGTTTTCTGTTTTTTGGGTGAGTTCTGTGTATTCCATCAGTCCATTCCATTAGAATATTCTTAGTTGTCTCAGTTTCCAGCACACTCATGTGTTAATCCAGCAATCAATCTCTCCTGCACTTCCACTTCCTGCTTTTCTTTTTTCTTAAGGCCTTTCTTTGCTCATTTCCTTAAAATCACTTTCACAACCTACTTCTTCCCTGTGAAGAGTTTCCTGCCTAAGCTTTTTTATTTTAGTTGGTATATATCATGTGTTGCACACTACCACAATTATGCCTTCCAACAAGAAGGTCCTGGGTTTGATTCTCATCTCCGGTGCGTTTCTGCATGGATTTTGTATGTTGTTCCTATGCATATGGGGGAATCTGTCAAGGATTGTGGCTTCTTCCCAGAGTTTAGAAAACACAAAACTCCCTTTCACAGAGTGACCGTTTGAGATAAGTGGGAGTAAACAATAGATAGATGGATAAATTCAATTCAAAAATACTTTATTAATCCCAAAGGGAAATTAAATGCTGTAACTGATGTTACAGGGGTTTCTTCAATGGCTGCAGGCAGGAAGGATCTCGTATACCGGTCTGTCTTACAGCTGATCTGGAGAATGCTCTGACTGAAAACATTCTGTTGTTGTTCAGATCAGACAGTACTTCCTGAGGAAGCTCAGGAAATCAGCATAAATAATAACGTCTGAGGATGGAGAGCGTTCCTAGTTTCCAGCTGACGTTAACCAAAAATGAGGAAGACGAAGAAAGCTTTGGACTACGGTGCATTTGTGCCTAAAGACCCCTAAACTCTGGTCTTTGAGCTATAAATGCACAATCTCTTCTTTTGTATGATTGATTGCTGCTAAACCTAAAATGTTGCCCCATGGGATTTATTTCTATTGTAATGGTAATCAGAAACTTAACAAGTGCCCATAAAACGGTTTTTAAATAGTGACTTTAAAAAAGTGAACGAGCAATTAAAAAGGATCAATACCATTTGTGCTTGATGCAACTTGCAGACACCAGAGTCGGGAATATGGTCCCGCAGCCATGTTTCAGTGAAAAACATAATACTGAATTACTGGTCTTCTGGCTGGGTCCTTGTTAAGGCTTGGAGTTCCTCCAACTTGTTTCCCAAAGATTTCCCATTTCCCAATAATTGAAGGAAGAGATTGCTTAAATATCCTCTTTTCTGTTGTTCTCGCTCCTGCGCTGCATCCTCTGTGCCTCCTTTTCAGCTCATCTGGGATTTGGGGACGTAGCAGAAGAATTGTTTATTAAATAATATAAAATATTATATTAAATAAACAATCTTAGATATTACTATTAGCCTCCACCAAATATATAAAATTTGTTTTGTTTTTGTAAATTGAAATATAGATTATTTCATTATCTAATTATTAATAACTTTAGAGATTTTTTTCCAAGAAGCCTCCAACAGTTAAAGCTTGATGCTAACAAAAACCCAAGTCTGCCATTTAAATTAGTCGATTCCTGAACCATCCGTTTTCTGTGGACATATTTGGAAAACAATTTTTTTCTACATTCCGCTAATTTGAAGGTTTGTGTTGGGGGGGGGGGGGTGCTGCTCTTTGACTAAAGAAGAGCGAATAAGTATCCAGTGTCGAAATGAAACGGAAAGACTTTGAAAGTCTTCTGAAACTATTTCTCTTAAGATTACAGGAACTGTGGAACTCTGTGGACTAGGAAATGAAGAAATGGCTCACCAGAATTATCCCATCCCTCTAAAAGAAAAATGTCAAGTCTCACATTAATTAAACAGTTATCAGTCATACCGTTTTACAGCCAAATGCCTTCATCCAAGAAATTACGATAAATGTAGCAGACCAAGTGTAAACTTATGACTCAAAGTGTGCCAACCCCTTACTTTTCAGTCAGCATACATCACTGAGATAAAGTTTTATTGTCTGTCATGAAATTCAGTGCACCGTGAGAAAATGCTGAATGCTGGTAAACACAGCAAATAGGAATCTATTTACATGCAGACTTCAGAAGAAGAAACCGATTTCACTTTTAGTTGTTTTAAAATATATCTGAACTATGAGAGCATACATTTAGGCAAATTAGAAATAAATGAAAATCAGAAGTGGAAAAATCAGTGACTTTTATTTTATTTTATTCTTTAAAACATGAGATTCCCATCTATTCCCAACAAATTTTGAATCCCACAACAGGGTAAAGTTAAAATAACCTTTTTGTAGACAGGACACAATTACTCATTACATGAAAACACCACAAATGTGATTTTAAATGTGACTGTAGACTTCCAGGAGTAAGATTGTACAACAATACCTTGCTAAAGTACCCATACCCCTAAAACATTTTCACATTTGTCACCTCACCATAGCAAATGGAAATGTATTTTATTGCGATTTTATGTGAAACACGAGCAGAAAGTAGCACATAACTGCAAAGTAGAATGAAAGGTATCATGTTCTGCAGAGTTTTCACACAAAGAAAAATCTGAAAAGTGTATAGTTCCACTAAGTCAAAGAATTGTAGAGCTTAATATAAGGGCAGTTTCTTCCAGCTCTGACCAGCCTCCCTGTGCATGCTGAAGAAAAAACAATCCCATGCTATCTTTTACCATGGGAATGATGAGTTCAGTGTGATTTGCAGTGTTGCTTTTCCATAACACATATTATTTTACATGTAGGCCAAATAGTTCAATCAGGGTTCTCCCACCAGAGCTGGATCTCTGCAGCTCATGAGCCTCTAAGATGCTTCTTAAATTATTGCTCACCTTGCTTGGAATAACAGTTTAGGTGGGCAGCTTTGTCTTGTTAGGTTGGCAGTTGGGCCATTCTCTTTTCTTCTGCAGAAGGCGTAAAGGACATCATTCTGTGAGATATTGAAACCTTTATTCTTTTTTTCTATTAAGAGTACTTTTTGCTTGTACTGTTTAACTTTATATAATGTACTTGTTACGTCCCAGCTCACCTAGGGGGAATTAACATGTAAAGCAGACATGGGAAGGTTTGAAAAAAACATAATGATTTATTGCTCAGTTGGCTTATGAACAAGAGTGGTCGAAACAATAAGTACACCTCCAAGGGACAAAACACAATCTACTAACAAAAGAAAACCCCAGAATGACTTAAAGCCACCAAATCCTAGTCCTGATGCTGCAAACAGCATCAACACTTAAGCAAAGCAAAAATGGGCAAACAGCAAAATAAACAAAGCATAAACTATATATAATCTGTATAATTGTATAATCTGATTGAATTTGACTTTGGAAAGTGCCTTGAGATGACATGTTTTGTGAATTGGTGCTATATAAATAAAACTGAATTGAATTAAACCACTTCAAAAAACTACAGGACCTAGTAACACAACCAGCATTTAACAGGTTTACAAAGAGTGTTGCAGCTTAACAACAGTCTTGTAACACAACCAGTCTTGGTAGGTTTGCAGTTGGGCTATTCCCTTTTTTTCTGCAGAAGGTGTAAAGGACATCGCTCTGTGAGATATTGAAACCTTGAGCTATTTTATAACCTGACCTACATTCTCCACAACTTTATTAATTTTTCTATTCAGTGTACTTTTTGCTTTACTGTTTAACTTTATATAATGTAGTTTTATTGATAAACCTCTAAAATTGCAAAGAAGAGATTTAGGCACTCCTTAGTGGAGGCTGACGAGGGTTAGCGGGCTTATGAGTGGACATCCCAGACGCTGTCATTTCCAGTTTTCAACTTCAAATAAATGTTTAACTAAAACTGAGTATTCACATAAAGTAGCTGAAGCAGGTTTCTAGCATGTGATATGAGGAATAAAAAGTAGAATAATAACATAACGACACCTACAAGATGATGCAATTTCAGTGCAATCCATAAAAGGTCTCTCTAAATTATACTGATGGGAAAACGTAACATGCATATGTACAGGAAATGACCCAAACGAAAGACCAGAGAGGCTGGCTGTATTAAATACTAGCCTTAATTTCTCTTCTCAGAATTTCCAAGTTAGGCTGCTTTCCTTTTAACCAAACAAAAACATCTGCAGGGCAATTTCCAGTGGGATAATAAATCACCTGTACCTCCAAGACATTCAAACACACATTCATGATGGATCGCTCGGCTGTTAAAATTTGAAAAGGCAGAGCTAGGATGGAGAGAATTCAGCGCCACAGTGCCAAGAGGCCCTATTGCCAAAATGAAAGTACTAGCTATCTTGAAAAATTATCTTTAGGGTAATGGGTAATATAAAACTATTTTGCTCAAGGTAACAAAAACGATGGCACGAAGTGAGCACAAAAAAACTGGCTTTACGGAATGTAGCAAAAGAAGAAAAAAATTGGAAAGTGTAAACAGGTTGCAACAGCAATAGACAGAAATGTAAGGAAACAGAAGATGCCAGAGAAAACAAAAGCGATGATGCATGACTTTAGGATTTGAGCAGCGAGGAAAAAGGCACGTCAAGAAGAGGGCTAAAATATAAGCACATCAAAAGCGGTTATGACCTATTATGGAGTGAGGTGATTATATGATTGTAACATGTGAGTGGGCTAGACGGGTATTGGGAGCTGCATTGTAGGATGGCAGGGTGTTGGAGCGGAAAGGCAGGGAACGTGTCTTCTCTTCTGGGGTAAATTGTCTGTGACCGGTTTGCGCGTCCATCATCTCTCTCAGCGGTCTAATTACTGCCGGTTCGACCTGGTTACACCGCTCCCACCTCCTCCGTGCACAGCAGCAGTGACATATGGCCACGATGAGATTCGGGGAGGAAAAGTTATAACAGGAAAAAAAAAAATGTACGCATTTTTCTCCTGTTAAATTCACACTAAGGTGAATACAGAAAAATACATTCAAATGTGGATAATTAGCTGTTGTAAAATCTACCAGCGTTTCAGAAGTTTTTTTAGGCATCGTTGCAACCCCAAAGGCAAAAAAAATCTAAAGGTTTTAAATAGGCTCGTAGGTTTTTGTATTGCTTTTTCATTAGGTAAGAAGATACTCTGCTTGTAGTAAATAATGTTTCAAACCTGGCTTAATGCATCTGAGACTGTAGCATACATAATCAAATATCTAGATAAGACAGATTAGCACTGGACATGTTCAAAACATCCATGACGTGAGCATTGTACCTTGGAGGTGTCCTATTTGCTGAAGCACAAACTTGATGATGACTTTACTTATTCTCAGGCTGTACTATGCAGACACTTTGTCTGCACTCATAAAGATTTACTCACCTCAGCATACCAAATGCCAGGTGTGGCTCCACCAGCAGAGAAGCCCAAAACAATATTAGAACTATTCTGTTAGTATTTATTTGACCACTTGAGGGTTCTCATTGACTGCATAGCAGAATGTTCATTTTACACTCTTCATACCAATGCACATTTACAATAGGCAAACGGGCCACAAACAGAAAATAGAATGATGCAAACTCCATAACAAACTAACAAAAAAATAGAAATAATAATTAGACAAGATGGGTTTAGGTAGCTTGCTCAGATGCACATAGACATGTTGGTGTAGGACGCAGGATTTAAACCTATAAGTTTGGGTTTAATTCCACAACATACCTTTTCTCAACTCAAACTTTCACAGTAAATTTGACATACATTTAACACATACATAAATGCACCCCTACCTGCTGATAATTGTCAATATTGTAATAATTACCTAGAAACCGTGATGTACATTTTGCAGGATTAGCCATGCACCTTAGAAAGCTGTAAATTCAACATACACTAATTTCTTTTGAGAAACCCTTTGACCACTTTTTTCAGAAAATATATTATCAGCTTGGTTGCAGGAAAGGCCTCTCCATGCACATAATTTTTCAAACACTCGGGGGGGGGGGGGGGCACACTGAGATCTTGCAGCACTGCTCCTAAGATATGCCATAATGAAAAGCCCCTGTCTTAGTATCTAATAAAAGTGACTCTTCTCTCTCCTGCTGCAGAAAGCTGAATAATGGAAATGCGAGTCTCTCTTCATCAGGCTACACATTTCATCTCTTTCTTTGTGTTAGTTTCTGTCCTGCTACCAATTCTAATGCTATCTGTCAGAATACTTCAAAATAAATTATGGAAACATGCTGAAGATTATGGTTGCTTTGACTTGTGAAGTCTTTGAAGTGCTAAGGCCAACCATAAGAACAAAAAAGGTAATCACAAATGCTGCTTTAAGGTGTTTATGACCCATATGGTAACATATTCGGGAAGTTGGGGCTCAGTCCCTGACATACCAAGTTAGGGATTACTGGCACCTACTCTCACATTTGAATGAGACGGTAAACAAGAGGTCATTACAATAGCTTTTTAAACTTGAAGCCTAATTGCACAACAGGGGATCATACTCTGAGTAACAGTATCCTTAGTGGGCTCATTATTAAGAGAAGGTGATCATGTTAGCTGTCTACCAAGCCCCCGACACTTGAAATGAATGACAAGTGGTCCAAATCAAAATGCACAGTGAGCCTTTTCTTGACATCAGAGGTTTTGGCAGTCCCACTTCAAAAATAATCATCTAATTACAAAAACGGACAGCTTTAATTGAATGTGTTTATAAAAAAATGAAAAAACTGGCTACGAGAATGTGTGTTTGAAACTTCATTTGGTCAAAAAGCTTTTGCTGTTATCAGTATAATATAAATGGGATTGTTCTTGACATGATCTAAAGATTACTTAACAAAAAGCAGAAATTGAAGGAATCTTTTTTGGCTTCTTTCGGAAGAAGCAAATATAGGTAAATTTAACATCATCCTATTCCAGTCACAGCAGGCTGATCAATACGAAGACAGGTTTCCCAACAGCACCGAGTTACACCCATCTACCCGCAGAAACATCTGACAGGAAACTTTTCGGCTGCTTTAACGATTGCTCATCCAGGGTCTGTCACGGGGAGCGACAGAGAAGCAGCAAACAGTATAACTCTCTAAGCCAGGCTTTGCTCAAGAAGAACAGAAGAGGAGTTCCCGCCACGGCGAAAATGATCACCTCTCCGCACCATGGTGCCACTTCAAATACAAGCTGAGACCATTCCAAAGCAGAGGGGATTGAAAGCTGCTCTAAGAAGGGGGCATCCATGAACAAAGCCATAGAGATGACACAGCAGTCATTTGGGAAAAAAGTGTCAGATATAATAAAAGTGAAGCGTTTATAAACATTCTGTTTGGAAGCGTTGCACTTAATGGCGCTACAGTTGGGTTATGTGCTGACAAGCACAACTATTGCACGTCTTTTTGTCAGATGAGGACAGCCGCATTACGGGGAGTTGCAGAAGTATTTACATGGCTTAAACTTTTCAACATTTTGTCACTTTAAACCACAAATGTTAATGTATTTAACTGGAATTTCTTCTGATAGACAGAGGAAATTAAAAATTGTAAGGTAAAAAACAACTGACAGATGGGTTTTCAATATTCTTTCTTTAAATCTAAAGAAATATGTAGTACATTTTATATTTGCACAGTGCTGTGCAAAAGCATTCACCCCCCCCACCCCCACCCCCACCCTTGGCATTTTTAATGTTTCATGTGCCTCACATATTCTCTAAAACAGCTCTGAACAGCTGGAGTTACACTGTGATTACATTACACGCAGGTGGACTATGTTTGCTAAGTGATGTCTGAAGGCAATTAGCAGCACTGGATTTCATTTCTGTGTATCTGAGTGAATTAGCCAATTTTCAGATTTTTATTTGTTAAAATATTTTGAAAGTGTCATCTTCCTTCACTTTATACCTTTGTACTACCCTGTGTTGGTCTACCACATGAGATCCCTCCAAATCTCATTTAAGTTTATTGCTGTAAGGTGACAAAATGTGAAAAAGTTTAGGCACAATAAATACGCTTTGCACGCAACAGTGGAGAACACATATTTGCTAATTCCTTGTTATAGAATCTGTGAGAGGTGGCTATGCAGTTGAAAACAGAAGACAGGCCTAGGTAACATTTCATGTGAGGGATGATATATTTCCTAGAGTAGGAGGTGAGACAACAGAATCAAGTAAGCGTTTTATAACCCGAGAGCATCCGACTAATGAAATATAGGTATGTGAGGCATTTATTGCTACGCACCTTAAATTATCTATGCAGCCATTTGGAAATCAGGTTTCGAGTAGGAACATATTTTATGGGCTTTAACGGCACTTACCCACTTGAGGATCAAGTTTGATGATATTAAACGATGCACGTGACTTGTATTAGGTCTCTGGGCACAAAACACTATTCTTAATTACTAGTAGGTGTCGGTCTGGGCAATGAATTGTGCTGTCTTACAAAGTGACTTTGCAATGTATTAGATCAATGCGCGCACATGGCACAAGGCCATTACTGATCATAGCAAACCTCATTTTGTGATGAAACACGTTCTGGTTTTAGGAATGTCTAAGTTACACCAGGGGGTGTTTTAGTACTGTTTCTTCTCAAAGCAAAGTTATTAAGGTTTTCCCATTGTCTTATTTAAACCATTAACCTAAATTAAGTTTATTGGAGTTTTTTTTTTGGGAAAGTCCAACACTATATAGTGAATAACAATACAGTGGAAGGAAAAAAATACACAGTCTGCTTGTGCAAATTCCACAGGTCATTGCAACAGCAAACAGGCTTAAATCGGAGGCAACCGGACGTTTGCTCCGTTTTTCTGAAAACATTTCGACACCTATCCAGGAGTCTTTGTCAGTTCTGGTGGCTCGCACTTGAGTTAGTTCACAGTTCTGAAAATTTATGAATATCATTTTTCCAATCGGATCTTTTCAGCATCCCCACACCACAATAGTGTTTCTGCCACAATTTATAGTAGGGATGGTGGCTTTGCACTGCGATTGACTGGCGACCTGTCCAGGGTGTACACCGCCTCACCGCCTCTTGCCCATTGACAGCTGGAGATAGGCACCAGCACCCCTCGCTACTTCAACAGGGATAAGCGTGTTGGAAATGGATGGATGGCATTGCATTGTTGATTCACATAGTGTTTGCATAAACAGCTCTCCTCTTGTCACTCTATCATGAAAGCCAGATTGGTGGAGTGCAGGACGGACATGTTTCCTGTCATCAGCTCCTTCCACCTGAGCTTTGCATCTCTGCAGCTCATCCAGAATTAGCAGTCATCTTGGTTGCTTCTCTGACTATTGTTATCAGTTCTCTGCTGTTATGTGAAGGCCACTCAGACCTTCACAGAACAGCTGTATTTATGCTGAGATTGTATTACGCCCTGGTGAACGCTGTTTCCTAATAAGGTGACTTCTGAAGCAATGGACAGAAATGCATTTACTTCACAGTTATCGGAATAAATAAGGTGTGATACAAAATACCCAGTTTTCTGTTTCAAGATATTTGGAAAATCCCGCACCATTTTACTTCCACCTCACACTTATGCACTGTTTTTTTGTTGTCTATCGCATAAGATCCAAATAGAACACATTCAAGTTTGTGGATGTAACATGACAAAATGTGGATGAGTTCAAAGGATGTGATTTTTTTTTTTTTTGAGATCAATACCTTGCCTGTTGTGTGCAATCATAAATACAAAGAAACACAACAGCATGCACAGTATAGGCTAATAAGTCTTATTCCTGCCTGTTTGAATCCCATTTAAATTCTGGCAGCATTATGTAAAATGTCAAGAAAAGGACCTCGGAGCAGTGGGGAGAAAACAAACCTGTCAGGCATGTCATTGTGCAGTTATGTCGCGCTGCAACTCAAATTAATTCCAACAGATGTGCATTTGTTAAATAAGATTCTGCTGTCCGTGTCATCTACCATGCTGTGTCACAAAAAGACTAAATCATGCAGACAAAAAAATGTCAGTTTTCACATGCATGCTTTCTAATCTAATTTGAAACAGACTTTGTTACAGCAGACATATCCTGCGGCACGGCTCTGACTTCATACTCTTCCTCTTAACACTTCTCTCTCTTACTCTATTTTTTATTTGATTCAATACTCCCCTCTCATGTAAAAAAAGAAAAAGTCCAATGTTGGGAAACAACATCTGACTTTCGAGATAAAATTTCAGGTTGCAGTTACGTATAATGAAATTTCTCTCAGGATCAGTAACTTATCAAATCTCCATTAACTCCCTCCCTCACAGTGGTACATACAGAGAGATGTTGCTGTTTTTTTGTCACGCTCATCTCTCCCGAGTCTTCACAAGGACACATTCATAAGCACGGTTCATTTAATGCCCCGGGATATGAGTTTTTTTTGTTGTTTTTTTTTGCATCGTGTCAATTCGGTAAAGTCATTAACACCATGCCACTGCATCGTTTCTCGGTCAGCAGCCGCGCACAGAGGTGGCCGTCAGAATCCCCATCAGATCAAAGTGCATTGTCTCAGCTATTTTCTCCATTGGTGGCAGGTGCAGCTGCAAAATCGACCAGACACCATTCACTGCAGCAGGTCGTGTTGAAAAAGCGATTTTCTATTTTGTGGAGGGAACCCTGAAGCAAAGAGCTGAATGCAATAACAGACGTTTACAGCCTGAGCAGGGTATATCTGGAGAAAACAAAGAAGAATGAGTTGTTTCGTTGACAGTAACCTAAAGTGAAGGGAATATGTGAGCGAATGCACCTAGCTGCAGCCGGCTTTATTAGGAGGCACACGTTTGGAGGGAAAATTCATCTGAATTGCAGCCAATCTACTCAACTTGATTATATTTAAATATATCTGCAACGGCTATCATAGCCCTGATCATTACGAGAAAATTTTCACAGGGTCAGAAAATTACAGAAATGAGGTTAAACTCTATCCTTTCAGCACAGAAAGTAACATGATTAAACACACATTCATTTCATAAGCTCTGGAGAAACCAAAAAAAAAATTATGCAGATGTTTCTGCAATGAAATGTTAATCATTACTCCTGTAAATAGTGTAAATTTTTAAAGCTTTCTAAGTTTCTAAATCCTACAGAATCTCTCTAATAATGAGCACCATTTGCAATTGGAAGTATAAATTATTGGGTTTCAACTCGGAAAATTAAACAGAACAAAATTCTGACGTTGAACATTTTGAAGTCCCCACGCCAGCACAAGTTGAAAACCCAGTATGGCTAACACATAAAAAATAGTAAATGTGGGCAGAACACTGTTTTTCACGTTCAGATGATTTGGCACAAATAGCATTATACAATCTAAAAGTACAGGTAATAGCAAGAAATCACGGCACGAACATTTGAGATATTAAAATCCCACTACGTCAGCCGCTTAATGACACTAAAGTTAACATCAGGCATGAACTGGATTACTTTATACTGAGCATAGTTCCTTTGAAACCCAGTTTCAGATTGATAAAGCCTTTATGCTGTTTATGATAACACAAAAAATATTTTTTCACAATAGATTGAGACAAGCATGAAAACCACATAAACTCGTCAAACATGCACTGAATTATTCAAAAACTAAAAGCAGATTATTTAAAACAAATTGCTAATACTGTAGTTGTTAATCTCAACATAGACTATTCTACTGTTTTTTTTTACCAACAACTAGACAACAGTCTAGAAAAACCCATCGCTCCCAGATCAGATAATGCGCCTTATAATCCAATGTGCCTTATGATCCAAAACATATGGTGAGCGTGATCAAGGTTGAGTTAAAAAAATACCCAACAAAAGTGGATCAACATTAAACATTATTCAGATGAACTGGGAAATGTTGTGCATCTTGCAAAATTATTTAGCAAATCTGGCCATTCATGTATAGTAATCCTAACAAAATTAGAACCATCTCAGCTAATAGGGTGCAAATGAATATTAACATATGTTTTGGTAAATTCTATTACCTTTGTCACTGTATTGCAAAGATGCCTTGTGTTTTATTGGCATAGGAAGATACATAGTAGTTTTAAGTAAATAACACATAAATAGCATGTGTATCAGAACTCACCGTATATATCGCTCAAATGCCATAAAATGTATGTGAGCAAGCCAAGAATTCTGTTCAAATAATACCATTACTGAATCTCAAGTTACACACTATGCAGATGCTCAGTCTGCACTAAAAAAGATTAACTCACCATATGCTAAACTGTTGAACTACTGAATGCACAACCTAGTGTTTTTTTTATTTTGACTTATAATTATTAAACCAATTGGGGAGAATCACTGATTGGCAATCCCTAAATTTTGAAAAAAAAAAAAAAATTAAAGTACATTGTCTTGACATACTACAACACATAATTCTACTCTTAATTTCAGTACAAAAAGGGGTTGCATAAAAGTGAAATCCATGCTTTGAAAATGAGAAAGAATTTGATGTTCCACAAAATGTGTTTCATTTTCTCATGTTTAGACCAGTATACAGTCGCACATTTTTCAATAAATCAGTATATCTGTACAGCCACACTATTATCGTTTACGCTCTACTTTTTATAGCTGCGTGCGATTTATAGAATCCTATCTTCTCAGCGTATGCACACCTCAGTAATAATGGAGGTTATGCAGGTAAGGAAACGCTATCTGAGGTTTATTCATGGTAATATGTTTCATTATTCGTGCCATTATTTCATTATAAGTAGTGTTTTTGAACTACAAGCCAAGCCACTCACAACTTCAATATCCCTTCTGCTATGTCACCTGCTGTCTATCCAGATGGTTTACTTCCTATCAGTGTTATTTCCCTCTGCCTCATATGGCTGGAATCTATGTAACTTGGTACTGGGTTGGGACCAGTAATAGACTCCCTGGTCCTATAATGCTGATGGAAGATTTTCAGCGCCATCTGCCACACAAGAATTTGGGAGCATATCTGTACCTCTGTTTCAGTCTGATCATGGTGTGCAATATGTAAATGAAGAGAGGTGGAAGACAACAGGAGAAACAATAACCAGCAGAGGCAGCGAGACTGAAAACGGGTACAGACTAACAGTCTTTTTGGCTGCTGCCATTTATCAAAGTAAGAGACAGGGAGAAATATCATAGAAATGTCAGAGCTCCTAGTCTTCCTTCCCAGTCTTCCTTCTGAAATATGCTGGAATAAAGAATAATCTACATTATTTCAGTAATCTTAAATTCCAATTTAAGCCATAATCATACTAGCAGAACTGCCCTTTTAAAGGAATTTTAAGGATTTTTTTTTAAAATCCCAACAGTACCCTGGACTGATTATGAATACTCAGGTCTCAGTAACTTAAACCCACCTCAGTCTCTTTGGGCGAGGTAAAAGCTAAAAAGCAGATGTGTTTGACTAGACACAGTAATCCACTTTAACAATACATTACCTTTAGCAAATAAATCAAACAGCATGTTGCTTGCACATTAATTATCAGGTGGACCTAATTAGAAGTCTATGCAGTTTAATGTGCAGTTTAATGTAAGCTCTGCTGGTTAAGACACCTGGTATTCGTTTAACTAAAAGCATTAGCTAAAAATATTGAGACAGTAGATCACGAGGAAAGCACAACCCTGAAGAGAGGTCAGAGGGGAACAAGTTGAATCGACGGAGAGCCATTAAGTGCGGGGGGGGGGGGGGGGGGGGTGCTTGGCACCAACATTTCACTGAGGAAATGACTGTGAGCATTATTGCACTCCATAAATAACTATGGGAAAGACAAGAGGCAGCCATACTTGGAAGTCCTCATGACATTACCAACTGATTACACTGTACAAGAAAAGGTCTGATAAAAAAATCCCATTATCTGCATCTGGGCCAAAAGCTATCTATGCAAAGTAGCTAAAGAAATGAATTAATTAATTAATAATTAATTAATTCAGATATCTGGGAACGTGCAATAATTGGAAAAATGTTTCTGAACAAAAATAAGTGAAGCTGATACCAATAATATTCCAGTAGATATTCTTTGAATGCCCTTTAGAAACCTAACATGGTCAGCCAGGTTGATGATGTGTAGTACTTTACATTCTGCACATCATCAATCTGGGACTGCTCCTATTTAATCCGTTTGGGGAATGGAGCAGAACTCTTCAAGCTGATTGGACAAAGAGACACCTACTGCCCGCCTACCAAGGGTTGGTTTTGGCCAATCATGGTATCAAATGAAAATATAAGCCACAGCTGCTATGAGGAATCACAAGAAGGTAAGCTAGGGAAGGCACTTCTTGCTGTTCTACTATCAAAGAAGAAATTGCGGAATCTTACAAAACAAATGAAATAGCAGCAGATGTGCATGCGTCTCCCTGTGCTGCTGTGTTTATGTGGCTTTCGACACAACAGTATGTTCCGCCTTAGACCAAAATACTGCAACGTGAACGGCCCAAAGCGTTTTGAAGCGGGAGTAGTACAGGATAAATTCTCGTTTGTGAACACACAAATCCCACAAGAACTCAGCTTGCAGGCATGGTTGTTAGATTCCTACTGTAGAACTTTTTTTTCCCTGGTGGAACCAGGTCAAGAACCAAATTCTCATTTTTACAACAAACCTTTACAAAGACAATTGCATTTTTTACAATAAACAATAGCACATATCTGAAATCCAGTTAAGTTCAAACAATAATAATAATAAAAAAAACATTGGCTATAAATGGTGTATATATATATATTTATATATGTATATATATATATATATATATATATATATATATATATATATATATATATATATATATATATATATATATATATATATACATACATACATGCACACACACATGTATCAATGTTGTAAAAGTTATATTTGTGTGAAAATAGCAGAAAGCAGAAAAGAAATCCGCACAATGCCTGACCGCAACTGAGGTTTATTCATGTGAGAATCTACAACACAAAAAAAACAAGGAAATTCTCCCTCTGTGTGCTTTATCAGTTATGAGAGAAAGCATGAGAGATTCCCACCACGTAGCATCAGTCAACCATCCACACTGATAGCAAGTGCCTAGAGGCAGCAGAGCTGACAGTGTCACAGGCAAAAGTCTTACGCATCAGTTAAAAGAGACATAAGCTTAGTAACCAAACAAGGGAGCTTTTTGTTGTGCTAAATAAAAAAATAATAATCTGTATATTACTCATTGTCCTTCACTAGAAAGGATCAAAACTGTATCAACTACACAGTTTTAATATTAAGAGACTGTTGTGTTGATTAAAAGTTGCATTAATGTAGTTTTATCCAGTGTTTAATTTGGTGCTGCGCTTGAACACTAACTGGAGGAACACCCCCTTTAGAACTGGCCATTTGGATGAGCACTAAGTTCAGCTACATAACCTCCTAACAAGAATGGAAACATTGCACTCATAAGCCCCATTTACACTACCCTTTTTTAACCGATCCAAGCCGAGCTCGGACCGAGCTTGGATCAGTTAACCAAGCTGAGCTTGGTTATGATGACCGTTTACACATCACTGTAATACCATTGATGATCTGTGGTACTACTGCTCTCTAGAATTGAAGGAGGGACTCAAGCAAATCAAAATGGCAGCGGCCCTAACATTCAGGAAATTATGCTTGGTTATAATCGTGATACTTCGTTGTTTGCGGAGAGTCAGGCGAAGAAGGCAACCATTGGTGAATTTACTTGACAGAGTCGGCTTTTGGGACATGGATAAGACAAACAAACGTCTAATAAGGATTTACAGACGCAGGAAACAACGACAGACGCTGAGGTTCATCACACTGCTAAGCAGAATCATCTCTGGAAACAGTGTGGCACGGTAAGGAAGCTAGTATTTATGAATGTCTGAAACCGCAAAATTAATCAGTTGACTGTGGGGAGAAGACGCGGTCTGCTCATGCGCTCTTTGTTATCAGAGAACCGAGCCACTGAAAAAACGGGCCAAGCCCATCCATTGAACTGGTCTAGGTTTAATGCGGTCCGGTAGTGTCTGGCACGGTCCAGTTCAGTTTGCGATCCATTTTCACTCGAAAGTTACCTCAGTTACCGAGCTCGGACCGGTCTCGGCACGGTTAAAAAAGGGTAGTGTAAACGGGGTAATATAGAATATAAAGCAGGTCTGTGGATTAATAGAACACTATCAAACACATAAATAAGTAAATACATTGCAATTATTAATATAATACACATTTATAGCATGGCAATCACAATCCAAAATATGTGATTAGAGAACACAAGTGGGAACAATTTTTATTTAGGTTCCATTAAGAGAAGAGTTTTGATTTTTAAAGATTTATCATACAGTACAGATTTGCAGTAACACTACTTGGGCAAAGAATGTAAATTCCTCTTACTGAACTGGCAATTATCCAGGAAAATAGAACATAATTTCCTTTGATGAGACAACTGAGGAGACAAAAGATTGTCAGGGATAAAAGGCTGACAGGGGAACAGATAATTGGTAGCATCGGCTTTACAAGGTAAGAGTTGATGCAAAAAGTAGTAACAAAATCTTGGTTTTCTGTATGGTTGAAAGCTACAAACAGCCACATTAGCATTTTAAACATAGTTAGACATGACGGATGGAATCTTAAACATCTAAGTTAATAGCTGTTAGACACAAAGACAGACTATCCATCAACGTAAATGTAGATACAATGACACAGTAGGCTGCTGACTAATTTATTCAAATTAATCACCTCGATTCTTCAGCGCACAGCATATTTCAGAGAGATGGAGAGGCCGTGGAACCTAATCAGTTTTCTTGCTAAACTCCGTAATGACTAATGGAAAATGACTTAAAACATTAAGCTTTATAGTTTGTACATTAGAGAAACTCTGAGGGGGATCATGTTAATGCGAGTGCATTTGTTCCCCCAGCTGCTTCAAAGTGAAGCTCACACAGGTGGATATTCCTGCACTAAGTCAAACAAAGCAAAGGGGGGGTTGAGAGTTACTGCGAGCCCAAGAGGTCTGGCAGAGAGTGTTTGTTTGTGTGTGCGCGCGCGCGCGTGTGTCCAAATGCATTCGATGTTCGTGTTCATGGTTGTGTGCCTGTGGGTGTGCACTTTTGCGGGGTCTGATCAGAGTGCCTCCAGATGCTGCTGCCATTTACTCCCCTGCCAATTAAAGGCCACAGCAGAATGGCAGTTCCTCAGAGTCCCAGTTTACAGCCGCTCTACCCGTTTGTCAGCATTACTCAATTCCTCTGCCCTTATAGCAGCTAAAGCATATCAACCATAAAAAAACTGCACTGAATAACTTAAAATATGATGCTTTGAAAAACTGTCTGTATGAAACAAGGGGTTTTACTGTAGTGAAAACAGATCCTGTGTCCATTTTTATATTTTGGATTACAGATGATTTGGGCCATAAAATGACAATGAGCAGCTGCATTGCTCTTTGTTTTTAAGATTACCCGGTGTGCAATTTTGAATACAAAATGTGGTTGAACAACCTGTCCTCTAAGACTTGCCAACCAAATTTAAGCTATTATCACAAAAAAGATTTGTAAACTTATATTAACATACAGTATTAAGTGCTAAAAGCAAATATGTTATTAAAATCACACAGAATTAAACAAGTCAACAAACAAAAGGTGACACAAATAATTTTTTTGAGTGCTGCCTTACACATCATTGTATTGGCACCTGATTTCAATCGCTGCTTATTTACCCAGTCAAGCTTTACTTTCAGTTTGTGTATTTGATGAGTTTGACGACCAAACTACATGGTAAAATTTGGTTTTGCTGAAGAAGGAAACATTATATTGCCAATTCTTCTTAGGTGCTGCTGCCATGGAAATCAGCGCTACAGAATAAAACCCCTGCAATGGACGGTTGGTTATGTGACTGTGGCTGAAGAATGAGAAAGTGGTTGGTGGTTTAAGCATCCTCAAACTTGGTCAAAATACTGAAGTCCATATTTCATCAATGCCTTTATTCTACAAGGTAAGTGTATGACATGGAGCAACAATATTTTGGAGGCTATTAAAGGGTAACTCACCTCCAAATCAACTTTTTCTGGCCAATAAACTATTAACATGGTTGTCTTATAGTACTGTCCACATGTCCTGGTCATTATTTTGAAAGATTACACGTATTTGTGGAAATCCTGCTTTTGTGTCTAAAATCATCAGTGTGGCGCCCTCCACGGGTTAAAAGGTGGTCTTGCATTGAATTTCAAATTAACATTGCTTTTGGTGTCTGTGACATAACTGAGAATGTGACGTTGATAGCTCTGCTGCTGTGGGGTATAAAAGCTGCTCTGCAATAACAAAACAGCTCCCCTCCATCTCATGCCTTCATAGCGAGCACTACTGCACTTTTCAAACCATCTAGCAACTTTTTTTCTTAAAAAAAGCGACTAGAATCAAATCTATCCACTTTTTATGTGTTACTGGCAAATTTATGTGAACTCGACCAGTTGGTCTGCCCTTAGTGTCTGGGTTAGGGGCTGGACTGCGTTGAAGTTACTATTAGGTCGGATATTGGACATTCGTGCTCCTCGGTTTCAACAGTCAGCAGACAGCGAGGGGCTGCCCCAGATCAGCCTCCATGTCTCGGCTCGAACAGGAGGCAGACACCGCTGAAGCAGTGGAGTGCGAATGGCCACTGTGCAATCTAGAACTAATTTCACCACGGTTGCTGTGAACCTCGTATTGAAACCTGCCTGCAATGAGAAGATCAACCATGCTTTATGTTCACATTACAAATTAATCATGATGCACAACGCTACCGGTGATCCCGCCCGGATTAAAAAGCAGGAAATTAATATGATATAAAACTGCAGCGATTGTCCTACAGTGCATTGAGCCAGCAGCTCAAACTGAAAGTGCTACCAGCATAACTCTGCTCATTCTCCATGATTCAATGTGGCAAATCACGTTTGGAGCTGCTTCCCCCCAATCCTAAAAAAAAACAGCCCCTACCGTTTCCGTTTAACCCCAGTCCACTTTGATAGAGTTTTTCAAATTTGTCTCGAGGAGGAAATAGGCTTGTACATGGAGGTGAGTTTCACTTTAAATATCAGCAATGAATTTTTTATTTTAATCAAGCACATTGGTTTGTCTACCTAATATTTAATAATGGTTAAATTCTAAAAGGATGAATTACTGTTTGGGTAACCCGGTTCTCAGCAAACATTTTGATATGAATTCCAATGAAGATGTTGATTCAATTCATTGCTAGTCAGGTGTTGTGCGATTTGTTTTGCGTAGTGTCCAGCATTGGACTGTAAAGATACATCTTTTGATGGGTCATTTTATGAAAAAATATATAATTATATTTCTGTTTGACACACTCCCTTCATGGTGGTCCTTAGTACCAATTTCATCACTCTTCAGTTTTTCTGGACTTCCTTGGAGAAAAACCTTCCTATTTCTCCTTCCCTTTGGCCAATCCCTGAAAGCAGTGTGTTCACTCAACACTCTGCTCGACTCCACTCGGTTTGACCCTACTCCTGAGCAGGACCTGAGAAACCAAGACTGGCCCTGAAAAAAACTGCTGCTGAAATGCTCGCAAAACAGAGTAGAGCACCCCAAACCAAGGCGATAGAAATGGGACTTTTCTTTACCCTTATTTAGGTAGTTTAGCAGCAGTGCTAATTTTTGAGTCAAATTTGCTAGCAATTTACGTTTCCTAATCCCTTCTTAGAAGAGATTGAAAAAGTGAAGTCACATCTTAATCCTAAACCAGCTTTTAAATTTTTGATTATTTTTAACATAGTGGATTCACCAGATGACAGGACTTAATGACAGGAAACTGAGTGCAAGTTATCAATAAATATTCTAATAATAAAACACATATAAGTGTAATGATGTCATCAGCTGTGAAAACCACTGATTTGACCTTGGAGATTTTGATCATATTTTAAGGAAGATGGTGGTGAATTGAGAAAGTTTAATTGTTCGGTTGTTTACAAACCATTGATTGAACAAATGTTATAGCATGATGAGTGGTTGTCTAATTAAATTCTAATTGACAAATGTTAAAGCATAACCAATATAAAACAAAATGGTTAGAACCTATACTTATTTTGTGTAAAAGGTCTTTAGGATAAATAAAAAAATTAATATTTTTTTGAGTAAGTACATTTTAAGAGCTGTTTTTAACTGATTTTATTAAACTATTGAGTGTAGTCTTTCAGGGGCTAAATTTTCAGAATTTCTCCTTATAAATATTAAATAAATAACAAATATTAAAGGGTTGTGGCAATTTCCTAAATATATTACAGCCCCAAGGAAATGAAGACACTAAGTACTGTGAAGATCAAGCAAAGATGGGAGAAGAAAAATCTGGAAGTCTAATTTCAGATGATCTGTGGACATTCTTTTGTAACTTCAAGTGGGAAATTACATGTTCGGCTTCAGAAAGAACATTTGGTTGTACAATGTAAGTTTTTTTTTTTATTTCACCTGCTCAAATTTGCAGACTTCCCTGGCTCTTGGGGAAATTGTAGCTATCAGGAAGCTGATCACTTTTACTTCTTTGGATTCTGTTTAAAAAAATACAGAGACTTTTGCATGCCATTCATTTTGAAATGAAACGTTACTAGAAATGGATTTACAACTTAACTGGCAAGAGCTATTGTTTGAACTTTCTCAATAGGCAAATACAAGTAACAGGTAGGGTTAGATATATGAATGCTCACCAGTTGTCAATGTTCATTGCTGGATTCTTTTGTTTAACTGGTTTGTACACCATCGCTTGCTCCACTGCCTGTATTTCTGCCTTTGTTCCAACACCTGTTCCTCTTGTGTTTTCCTAATTTTATTATTAAAGTTTTATTCAGCTTCCACATTCTGCTGTCTGCACTTGGATACTTTGAAAACTACAGCCATGACACCAGTTTTTTTTTTCATTTAGGTGCCCCATTTTCCATTTTATCCTGTGTTTTATCTTGTTCATATATCTAGTATTTTTAAGCATTCACTGGTCTTTTTTATTGTTTCTCTCTCTCTCTCTCTCTCTCTCTCTCTCTCTCTCTCTCTCTCTCTCTCTCTCTCTCTCCCTATATATATATATATATATAACTGCATCAATGCTAGGCATATATTGCTCAAAAGTTATTAAAAGAAAATCCCAACGGAAAAAAGAGATAAACTATATGAAAATAAATGAATCACAAATCCCTTAAAATTTGTATGAACCATATCAGACCCTAGTGCAGCAGTCTCCATCTCCTGTCCCAGAGTGCCCCTGCCCTGCAACTTTTAAATGCCTACCTGCTTCAACAAACCCATGATCAAATGGCTAAACCACATCCTCAGCATGTCAGCAAGTTCTGCAGAGGCCTGATAACCAACCATTCAATATCACAAAATGTAAAGATTAACAAATAAATTGAGAAAACATAAATGAATAGTTTCTCTCCAAAAATGTGTTTTCATTTTGACTGTTTTTTTTTGTTTAGCATTAAGACGGTGTCAGTATTACATATTTATTATTACAGAGGTCGAATAAGCTCCTGTGGCAATAACCTTTTCTTTTAAGGATTGGCACATTGTAGATTAAGTGTCTTTCAGGTCATGGCCTCTTACATTTTGGGTTAATTGAAGAAATTGTCATAAAAACATAATAGCTGCCATTGATCCAGTTTTGTGTGTACTTTTTCAATCGTATAACCCACTTTTTTCGAACAATGACTTTGAGATACTGACATCATCTTTGACATTTGCACTAATAAAGTCATTGCCCCATAATCCCTGTAAAGGCCACTTGATTGTGTCACATAAGACATCTAGGCCAGATGGCATTTTTCTAATTCCCGTTATTACAAATGACTGTTTCAACAGCTGACACACACCAGGACAAGAGGTTACTACCAGTAACCATCCATCTTTGTGTCTCAGTTATATATCAAAGCTTTCAAAAAGACATTAAATAATAAAATGTGTTGAGTTTGATAGGTTAGGTAACAGCAGTGCCAGAAAACTGTCTTAGTTCACATGATGGAGAAATGTATCCGTCCCAATTGCATTGCTGATTCTGGCACAGATTAGCATAGCCTGTAAAGAATTGCTGATATCACTAAAACAGGCTATACTAATTAAAGCCAGAATCATCAATTTAGATCTTCAGACAGCTGGACTCCTAAAACAGAAAGGTTTGGTTCCAAGTCAGGTTAAAGGTAGAAACAAATCAACATTAGCATCAGAAATGATGTAGTAAAGTTAAGAAGGTTGAAAAAAAAACAACAACAAGATGAATTAAGCAATTTCTGAAATTTTAAAGACAAAAATAATAACATTTTCATTTTCTAGTAGTTTAAAGGAAAAATGCTTTTTTTAATGTTTTAAATGAAGCAACAATTTGTGTTTTTAAATCCATCTTTGAAATTAAATGTGTGGTCAATTTCAGCTCATACAACACAGGACAAAAAAAAATAAAGCCCCCCAGGACATGAGCTCATGTGTTTCATAAGCAGTTTTTATCAAACAGGAGCTAAATCTGGGAATTATGCTTTGCACAATGCATCACACCAGGATGGCTTCTGAATGACAGCCTGCACACAATGAATGGCCCAGTGAAAGAGAAATGATGGGAGAGGAGCAGGTTCCCAGTTAGGACACAAGATGAACACCTGAGAAGACGATTAGAAATGGGCAACGTGACAGAAAAATAAATGATAAACCTGCTGTGTTTTGAGATAAAGAGCATATACTCTATATTCAAATTCAGACTTCCAGCTCAATAACAATACCATTGTTGGATAAACAAAAGACAGAAGAATGTCCTTTATAGGTGACCTGAACAAGGCGAGAGATACAGTTGAGCCAAAAAAGGAGTATTAAGTTATTTTACTGACTTTGAGCCTCAGACTTAAATCTCAAAGTGATGATGTTCCCTTTGTTTGGTTTGGCTTGCTTACTGAATAAAACACCTGCGAGTCTGTGTGTTGGTCAGAGTTATAGGTCTTCATAATTTATTGCCTTTCAGGGGTTTAGTAAATGTGGAAACTGTGATAGTAAATCATCATAATGATGTACATTCAAGATACAACATTCAAGAGATACGGTTTGGTGATTTTTCTCTGCACCATTATGACGCATGTCCTGATCTCCATCTCAGACTTAAAAAAGGAAAAATCCCTGTATAGTTCTGCAAACCAAATAACTAAACTGCTTAGACAGACATTCAAAAGATAGCAGTATGATTCTTAATGTTCAAGCTTCTGTTTCATTTAGCTTTTATAAGTAAGTTTGGTAGAAGGTGCAATGTTAAACAGTCTTACACAGTTTGGTGCGACTGCAGAAGTAGGCCGCTGCCTTTTACGCGAAGGGCTCAGCGATATATAAAATTGTGACATTTCCTCAGATAATACTAAACCCCTACCAACATACTGCTGACTTTATGACAATGTCCTTAAAAACAGCAGAACTTTAAGCTTCATGCAAATGCCATAAAGATTGTAGTACTTCACTGACCTTATCCTGAGTTCCCCTGAGTGGAACACAAATACTTGAAATGTTTTTGGCATAATTTTCAAAACCAGGTGGGTTATTTCCCTTAGCCCCCATCAGATCAGCGGAGTTTATTATCAGGAGACCATGAATAGCATGGTCCTTTAGTGTTACTCCCTTTTAGTTTTTTTTCTTGTTTATATGTGCCCATCTCTCTCTCCCTCTAATGTACTCTCAACATAAAACCAGGCCATATTGCACTAAACAGGCTACAAAGCATTTGGCTCAGGCACTGGTAAACCTTGAACACTGCAAAAAATTTCCGAGCTGCTCTAACAGCATTCAGGATAATTTTTTGAGATATGATCCCAATCCTAGGAAACCTTTTATTATTTTAACAGCAAGCAGAAATGTTCATTGGCCATTGAACCCCACTAGCAAACCATGGTGGTCTCCCAGACAGTTTACATTTAATATTACAGGTCCATCTTCCCTTTGGTTCTCGCTTGTGGTTAAGCAAGAATGGAAACCTTTAACTGTATTCTGAGAGGAGTCGTCCTTTTTCAATCTCTTAAAGATTCCTGTAATATTGTTTACAATTACTATTTCTCGTTGAAATCTATTTTTATTTTTAAAGAAATGCTGGAAAATAAATTCAGCATCTCCATACAGCTTGTCTGCAGATGGAAGCAAGAAATGCTCCAGGGTTTCCTGGTAGATGGCTGCATTGACTGTGCACTTCAGAAAACACAGTAGACCAATACCAGCAGATTACTTCAAGCAATGCAAAATTCTGTGTCTCTCCATTCTTCCTCCAGACTCTAGAACCATGATTTCCAAATGAAATGCAGAATTTATTTTTATCTGAAAACAGGACTTTAGGTGATTGAGCAACAGTCCAATTACTTTTCTGCTTAGCCCAGGTAAGATAACTGTCTGTCTGTAGTAGCAGCTCTTGAGGCAGTGACTGATTCTAGCCTCAGCCAACTACTTGTGAAGATCCCCCAACTTCTTGAGTTGAATTTACTTGAAAATGCTCTGAAGGCTGGGATTATCTCTGTTGCTGGTGCACCTTTTCCTACCACACGTCTTTCTTCCTCCCAATTTTCTGTTAATGTGCTTGGATACTGAACTCTGTGAACAACCAGCTTCCTCACCAATGACCTTTGGTGGTTTACCCTCCTTGTGAAAGGTGTTTATCACCGTCTTCTGAACTTCCCCATGGTCATGTAGCCTACTGACACAGAGTGAGAGACCATTTAAAGGCTCAGGAAATCTTTGCAGGTGTTTTGAGTAAATTAGCTAATTAGGGTGGGACACCATGAGTTTCCAATAATGAATTTCTTGACAGTACTCTAATTTTATGAGAGACTGAATTTTCATTATCTGTAAACCATAATCATCAAAATGACATGAAACAAAAGCTTGGCATATATCATGATTTTATATTAATATATGGGTTTCACTTTTTGAGATGACAAGCAAATAATATAGCACTTTTACACATTATCAAAAATATTATATGTGCCTGTATACACACTATATTGAGACAATATTGCAGTAGTGCAATGAGCAGAGCAGAGCGCAAAAATGCAGGAATACATTATTATTATCCTCTTGGCAAACATCCAACCAAGGACAAACTTAACTGATGGATAAATTACTTCCTTCTTAGGGACATTTGCTCTGATATTGAACCCTGACAACTCTCACTTTACTTTACTGCATTTTTCTGTCCAATCCATAAGCTCAAAAAAGTGTTGCTAGCATCAACTTCATGTACATGTGTACATTGTGTATATTCTCACTTTTTTACGTCGTCTTTTCCTAAGCAGCAGATCCAATCCTACACCCTCACAACTTCTCATAGCTCCACAGCGTCACTCCTCAGTTGGCCACGCGGCTCAACCAAACCTGTCACACTTTCAGCTCTGTGGCATTCACCCACTCACTCCAGCTACCACTCTGTCCTCTCCACTCAACTGATTCAGCCCTGCTTAACAGTCATACCTTCAAGCTAAACCAAACCCACCTCCGTCAATTTAAAATACTCCTTGTGCAACGTAAAGCAGTTGTTGTTTTTTTCTCAGTAATTCCTTTGTGATATAATATTTCACCTGAAAGTGATTGTTGAGATTTGTGAGTCCAAACCACCATCCAGACATGTGCTGTTTATTACACTTTTTCTTTCACAGTGTTACGTATTTGGAATCAATGCAACTCTGAGAAATTGGTTTGTTATACACTGCAGGATTTAGAATGTAACAACCATCCCACATGAGACTATATAAGTATACTGCCTCATACTAAAAGTAAGCACTAAAATCACTGAATAAACTTTTTTCTAGTTGGCAGTGTACAGTGACAACTTGTACTGCCTTAATGCATTTGGTAACTTTTAGTGCTAAAATAACACTTCTAGTGTGATTGAGTCATCCACAGCTTATAAAATGTTCGCGTCAAGATTAAAATAAAGAATATAACTATGAATAATCCATGAAATTGGTTTGCTGTTAAATTAAAGTATGCTGTTGTGTATAAATCACCATTATAATAGGGACAGTTTTGATACAGATAGTAATTAAGGCACTTTTTACCCCTTTCAATTTTCATATTACAAAGTCAATAAATATTTTATTATTTGCTTGTATAATCTGTAACATTTATTTTAAGTTACAGTTGAGGCCAACACTGAAAGTCACTGTAGGTAGATGTCCATTAAGATGTGTGTTGTGCCAAGTCAAAGATGAAAGTCTATGGGATGTTTTCATAACTGTCAACAGGATGTTGTTCTGCTTTTTCAACTAAACCATTTTGTACCCAGGAACGGAATAAAAAAAAAAAAAACACTCAGAAATGTATTTATGCCACAGGAGAAAGGCTGGAAAGGTCCATCTGGAGAGTGTCTGTGGAAGGTACTGTGTTGTCTGGCAGCAGAAATGTAAGGGATAATAAAAACAGCAAATTTTGTGGGTTGGAGGGAAAGAAAGAAAGAAGCAGAAGGAAATTTCACTTAAACAAATACCACGTTTTTTGAATAAAATGTTTCCCTAAGACTTGCAAAGACACAAGTTCGCTTCCAGATGTTACCATGGGGATTTCATCTGGAAATTCAATGTATTAAATAAACAAAAGTAAAAAAAAAAAAAAAAAAACTTTTAAAAGGCAAGGCATATCTTGAAGGTATAGTGGACAATATTTTTCGGCTTATCTATAAGTTGTCCCACATGCCAATCATTGTGACACGCTCACGTAATGCCAGTGTGAGTGCGTTCCTTGCTAGTTTCCACTTGCTGTCTTTGGATGCGCACTCTTCATGTATCCGTTTAGCTTCGGTGTTAGCTGTACATTGTAGCAATGCTGTTCTCACTGTATACTTTGAAAATTCCTGAAAGTTGCAAGAAACAAACTGTCCTACAAGTTAATGAGATGAAGATGAAGGCCCCAGACAAAGGAAATAAGCCCAGATTGTATTTCATAAATCTTTTCACCCAATCCCCCTGAGGAGCGAAAGAGCAGGTAAGACGGTCTAGCGTATTTGCGCAGTTATTCAAAAAGGGACTTGGACGTTTCTTACCTACATTTTCAGAAAGATGGTCCACTCTACTAGCCTCGTGAGACCATCCTGATCTCGCGAGCTTTCAAGGTTTCACTCGCAGATCAGTCTGGCTACTCTCCGTTAAAGAAAATTTGGAGCCGTTCACCAAACGAACGTCCAATCAGCGTTGGCTTTGAGGCGGGTTGAGGTGTGACGCAAAGGGAAGTGCGACAGTTCAGTCTAAAGAACATGGCGGCTTCAGCCGATGAAACTAGCGTTAGCGTGGCTATCGAGCAAGTTTTATCGGAATTACAGAGTATTTCTCTGCTGAGCTAACGAGCCTTTACCTGCAGCAGCAAGAGTAGCTTGGCTTGTGGTTGTGTTTTCGTCGTCGCTCTGTTACGAGTGACGACGAATCTGATTGGTTTATTTGGCCCGTCTATCACCAACATAGGCCAATCAGCTAACCAGTATTTTCGCCCCTTCCCAAAATTACTTCAACGGAAGGTTTCCAGATGGATATGCGGAGCAAATCTATCTGGCGGCGTCAGGTTACCACTCTACCTTCAAGACTTTTTAAAACATCTTTCAATATTGATTTGAACCTGTTTACAGAAAATGTAAGCTTAAGGGTTATTCCCTTAATGTTAATATTTTGAGACCAGGACCAAAATGTCGTCATCGTCATATTTGTTTATACATTTGGGGCCAATTTTGTAGCAGAGCTTTTCAGACAAAAATAAAGTTATCAAAAATAGTGATTGAATGTGTTTGGAAGAAAAAATTACCTTTATAAAATGATTTAAAAATTTCAATGTGTTGCCTGATTCCAGACTACATAAAATAAACTGTACCAAAAAGACAGTTATCGGAGGCACATAAAGTGAACGAGGTGAAACAGGGATTGAAGCTGTATGTGAATCAAATTCAGGGAATTATTTTAGTGCAACAGTTTCAGAGACCAACAACACTAACTCTATGTGACGAGGCAGCAGCAGCTGTGCCTGTGAGACAGTGCTGAAGGAATCAGGAAGGCTCAATGCAGCTCTCGCAGCTGCCTCTATACAAGGACTCCAGAATTATACATATTTTATAGGGTATACATATCTCATACTTTACATTGTGATCAATTACATGTAGCGAAAACCCTGCAAGGAGAACAAGACATGGAGCATGGGGAAAACAATGGGAGGAACCAGCAAAGAACAGTGACAACCACTTATATACTGAGGGAAAATTGGAGAAAGGCATTGAATGCTGGTAATTTAACCAGGGGAACAATGAATTAATTATCAATCAATCCTAATCAATAAAAAAATATATATATTTCAATAACTGGTCCAGTGAGGTGTACATTAGTATTTCCAAAATATTAAAACAACATAACTTCTTAACGAAAAAATCATAGAAAGGTCTTGATATAGCACAGCACTGGCTCAGCTAGCTAGCTAGCTGTGCATGAACAAATATTCAAAAACAGCTGATTTAAAATCAATTAAAAAGTCACAAGTGTGTGAGTCTAGAAACTTTCACATAAACAAAGATATAGCACAATTTCAGAAGCATGTGAAAGGCATAACATCCACCAGTTTCTGCTAAAATAAAACATACTACTGTTGAGCACACAGCAATCTTTCAGCAGTGGGAACATCCAGCTCTATGAGGACATATCGCTGGGGAGGAAACACAGACACATGTGGATGCACAAATTTGAGCCAAAGCTACTTTCAGATAAATTAATCAGGTGATGAGCAGGTTATGGTAGAAATATGGATAAAGACCAACAGAAACTTATTACAAGTGGCATACCAGGGGCCAGCACCCAATAAAATCTCAGAAGATACTAAGGTTGAACAAAACCAAATTACTCTATGTGCTTTTCTTTACACATTTGGAATAGCAATATAACCTAATATAAGCCTTCAAAAAAGTAGTTTGAGTATACAGATAATTAGTAACTACATCTGTTTAATGCAAAGAGCCAACATATTAAGAATTTCAATGACATATATTCATGAGAGAAAGAAAATATGATAATTTCACATTCTTCTTTACTCATATATGCCTTTGTAGCTTACTTAGTTTTCCACAAACATAATGTTTCATTTAGAAAAAATATTGTTACAATGTTTAACTTGCATTTGTATTTTTGAAGCCTGGTACGGACCAAAAAAATTTACCACTAATACCCTTGGTTAAAAGAGGGTATACTTTCTTTTTACTATGCCTGTTCATAGTGGGGGTGAGACAGCTTTCATTCTTTACATGACAGTAGCTATGAGCCCTGACTCCAGCATAAAAAGTCATCAGACACAATGTCACGCCTGTGGTTCTGCACCATCCCAGCTGTGATACTTCTCCTTTCTTTAACACCCATGACTTCTTCAATCTGTGCACATGGGCTTCACTTCATACCCGCAGGGCTGCTCTATCTCGGCGACCATAATGTGTGGTTTTGAAATTCACAAGAGTCTCCAATAGCAGCTGACACACATGGTACAAATACATTTACAAAAAAGGAATACTTAATATGAGAATAAACTATATTTGCTACTATGCTGTCATCTTATTTAACCTCTTCTGAGAACTTGTGAGTAGTAAAACCACATTGAATGTAAAACGTGGTGTTTTTATTATTTTGCGCAACATTAAGTATTGATGTATAAGTTAGGCTAAGTAAATCAGGTTTTCTTACTTCTCACTTTGGTCTGGTGATGCAACACTTTTTGATTTAGTCTTCTTTCAACGTATCAGTCTACACATTTGAAAGGTTGTCCAGGTTGGTAAAATGTTGGTGTTTTACTGACTGAACTTTTGGAAGAAATTTAGTTGCAGTTTGAGGAAACATGGTTTGAGGTGTTAATAAATTCCAGAAATAACAATGTAGTGAAATGAACTGTTATGAGATCAGCACTCCTAGCCTTGCAGCTAATATTATTAAAGCTAACATTTGTAAAGATCAAATCTGATCTGCATTCAGCAGTGGTATTAATCCGTTATGGTAGCCGACATTATTTCTTTGGGTAGGTGCTCCAGGTCTACATACAACATGGATTTTGTTGACAAAAGTGAAAAGTGTAAGTTGCCTACCGAGCTTCGTATCGGTGTATAAATGTCTGTGTGTTAGTGAGTGCGACTGGGTGAATGTAGCTCTAGCGTGAAGCGCTTTGAGTGGTCAGTATGACTGGAAAGGCGCTTTTTAAGTTCAGTCCATTTACCATTTACCATTCAAAATTAGATTATTCAGTCAAATTTGTCTTCATACCTGGTACATTGCTAACTAAATAAAATCTGATGCATGGATGAAATACAGTTATGTTAGAATGAAAAAGTAAATTCATATTCTGTCTGAGTTTGAAAGGATTATCAATCATGACATTATTTTGTTTATAAACAAAGTCTAAACACAAGAGTGAAAACAGTTAAACAAATTTGTTAAAAGGGTTAAAATACCACCATTTGCTTAAAAATGCTATTCATTAGTTGTAATTTTTCTTGATTAAGTGCTATAAACCCATGGATCAATTAGTATGAGATTGATTGCTTTAGTCTCCATTCACTAGATGTTTATAGTATTTCTCCTCATTGGAGTAAATTATCTTATTGAGAAAAATCAATGAGCTCTCTTCTAGTTATTTCTTAATATTTCTCAGGCAAGGTATTTTATGAATATTAACATTGTTAAAACTGCTGTAAGCTTTTTCTAATGTCAGTTTGAGAATTAAAAGCACAACACATTTAATTTTCTGTAAGTACAAAAAAAACATTTGCAACTAAAGTAAAATTGTTGCTAAGCAATCCCTTAGTGTGGATGATGTTCAGCAGGTTAGGATGATTAAGCATTGAGATGGAAATGGACTGACAGGTGCCACAAGTATGATTGGACGATGGAAGAGTTTCATTCATCAACTTTGATGACTTGATAATTGAGGAAAGTGAGAGAAAAACGAGCAGAAGAATTGACAATTGTGTATCAGGAAATAGCAAAAATGTATAAGGATGACGTAAGAAAGGCATTGAACTGGATAAGGAGTGGAAAGGCAGATGGCACTGAAGATATACCTGTAGAAATATGGGAGTGTCAGTGGTAGCGGTTTTGACTAGGCTATTGAACGAGATTTTCGACCGCGAGGCGATGTCTGAATGGAACAGAGGGGGTATACGCCGGTGCACACTTTCAAGAACAAGGGAGATGTGCAGAGTTGTGGCAAATACAGAGGACTAATGTTGATGAGTCATACAATGAGGTTATGGGAAAGGGAAATGGAAGCTACTGGGGTCAGAAGTGAGCATCTTTGAACAGCAAAATGGTTCCATGCCAAGAAAAAAGTACTACAGATACAGTATTTGCTTTGAGGATGCAGATGGAGACATACATACAAGGTCAGAGACAGTTGCATTTTGTTTCTGTAGATCTAGAAAACGTATATGACAGGGTTCCAAGAGAGGAGCTGTGTATGATGTATGATGAATTCTGGAGTAGTGGAAAAGCATGTTAGAGTGGTGCAGGACATGTATGAGAGCTGTAAAACAGTGGTGAGGTGTGCTGTAGGCATTAGAGGAGTTCAATGTGGAAAGGGGGCTGTATCAAGAATTGGCTCTGAGCTCCTTCTTGTTTGGGGTGGTAATAGAGAGGTTGACAGATAAGGTTAGACAGTGTGGAAAAGAGGTGAAGAAACATGTCCATGAATGTTGGAAAGGGTAGAGAAAAGAGTCAGGTGTGCTGTGTGATAAAAGAGTATTAGCAAGAATGAAAGGAAATGAGTACAAAATGGTGGCGAGACCATCAATGTTGTCTGGTTTAGAGACAGTGGCACTGAGGAAGAGACAGGAGGCAGATTTGGAGGTAGCAGCAATGGAGAAGTTAAGTCACAAGGATGGATAAGATCATGAATGATTACATCAGAGAGACAACTCATGTTAGATGTACTGGAGATAAAGCCAAAGAGGCCAGACTAAGATGGTTTGGGCCTGTATAGATGAGGGATAGTGAGCAAATTCGTAGAAGGATGGTGAGGGTAGAACTGCCAGGCAGGAGGCCTAGAGGAAGACCGAAAAGGAGATTTATGGATGGAATGAAATAAGACATGGAGGTAGTTGAAGTGAGAGAAGAAGATGCAGAAGATTGAGTTAGTTAGAGACAGATCCATTGCCTCTAAAGAGAGCAGAGCTCAAAAACAGTGATGGTGAAAGATTTAGCAAAGGTGCCACACTTTGCAAGGGAGGAAGTTATGTTTAACCTCTGGTGTAAATACTGGTTACCAGATGTATATGTCCTAACAGCTCCCACTGAATTTAAGGCTCATTATGAAAATGGGAGAAATACAGGAAAATGACCTTTAAGAACAGTGAAGCTGAGCAAGTGTGCCTTTGTGCTCCTGTGCAAAGAAATGTCAAGTTGCACAGAGTACATGTCAAATGAGCTCAATCATGGTTTAGGCCATAAATTATGATTGATATGCCTGTAAAAAACAACAACATAGTTTTGGAGGTATTCAAACTGAGATAGCCATTTGTTGAAGAGCTTCTTTCGGTGGGAGTGACTGAGAGAACACGGCCAAGTTTTAAAAATAGTTTGGCTTGTTATGTTTTCATTTGCATTAGGTTGACTGCAGAGTCTCCAGATGAGTGGCCTCAGTGTATATACCCGTGTTTATTTATGTGTTTATTAAAGGACTAAGATTAGTCATTAATTGTGAGTTTGAGTCCTCAAAACTGCAGCTGAATACCAAATAGGGCTTTATAATGTCTGAAGTATTGTAATACAGAGCCCTGACTAGTTAATGAAGTCCCTATGGACCGGATCCCTCACTATAATTCACCTTTTATTCTCACAATCCCTTCATCAGTTCCACTTTGATGGATTCCCAGCTTAAAATGGAGAGGAATGATGATAGAGACTTAGTGAAATCCTTAAAAAAAAGGAAAAAAAAAGTTAATGCAAAAACTGTCTATGTACCTGAAAAGACTGACTGTAGATTTACTGAATTCTAAACTCATGATTTAGCCAACAGACTTCAACTTTATTCCTTTGCATGAGATTTTTTATTTGATAAAATCTCACAGTAGCCCAGCACAATTTACAACAAAAATATTTTAACAGTTTATGTGGAAGAGTGGCTGGGTAGAATGACACTTATTGTGTATATATAGTGAATCTTAACTAAAATCCAATACTTATTCTAACAATGAGATTTAAAAAAAACAGAGACGGTTAATGTGTCCTGCAACACTTGCACACAACTGCATTTGTTATTATCTGTTGTATAACCACGGCTGGGCCTCCTGCTACCACAAACCCAAATTACATGTGCACTGAGGGAAGTCTGTCTGATGCTTGAGTGCTTTTAACCACTCTTGCTGGTGTACCCTCACTCAGGGAAATGCTGGGTGACAAACCGAAAACCCACTGACATCTCCAAAGTGACAGGATTTACTCTACCCCTTACTTCAATAATAGATGTTCTTTCCCTTTTGGTTAGCTCTCCTTATTTAACATTTTTGGGTGTGTTTGACTGCAACAATTCTCACTCAAAGTTCTCTGTTTTCAGAAATACCTGATATCAATCATCACCTCCTATGATGTTAAAAGAAAACATGTCCTCTCACCAGAGGCACCTTTACAATTTAAACTGCATATTTCTATACAATAATATAAATATTATAATTGATCACAATATACGATGAATATATTTAGATTGTTATTGTTTTAGGAGTTATATCTTGCAAACAAATATGTTACAATTACATATCTAATCAGTAATAGATGTCCAGGGGTGTACATATAATGTGGTAGAGAACCCCGTTTCTCATCATCTTCAATTCAGTTACATTTTATTTTATTTATATAGTGCCAGTTGACAACATGTGTCATCTCCAGGCACTTTACAAAGTCAACTTCAATCAAATCATACAGACAGATTGGTCAAAATGTGAAAAACATGAGAGCATTCCTTTCTGCAGGAGTGTGTTGATCGTTTTAAGCCTGGAAATTGCCAAAAGAACATCTTTACCTGCTCATGTCTACAGAGTAATGATTAAAGTTTATGTCAACTACAAGTTTGACATTAATGTTGGGTGAAGACCCAAGTTTATCTTGAAGCTGCTTACAGTGGAAACGACAGCAAGCATGTCCATTGCCAACTATAAGAGAACTGGGTTTTTCAGTGTCAGGCTGTATTAAAAGATTCATAAATTTTAGGACTTGTGACGCATCTTTTCCAGATGTGCTGATTAATGCGAACAGTGATATAGATGAGAGAAATGTTGGGTCAGAAAAAAATAAAGCTACCCTGCAAAAGAAGCAGTGGAAATGTTCCAATACAGTAAAATTTCTTTCTGGTCCAAAGCAGCTCCAATTAGACCTTTATGTGTGTTGTTATCAATGGTGTTACACCCACTTGTCAGTCACACTAATAAATTAAAGCATTTCTACAAGTTCACAAGTTTAAACTTTAAGCATTACGTCTGAAACATTGGCTTCTCCACTATTGTTTTCAGCCCAAAGTATGAATTCAGTTGCTAAGGAACTGCCCACCACCCCTCATGTAATAATTATAATTTGTCTTTAACAACATTTCTAGTGTTCTCTTCTCAAATCAAGCCATTTGCCTTAATTAAACCAAGCATCTTCTGCTTTCCCAGTCTCTACGTTCCTTTGGTTGCCTCTTCACAGTGCACATTATGGCATATTATATCTTTGACTATACAGAAAAGGAAGGCGTGTGGAATTACTTTTGTGATTACTGCTGACAGACTGTAATTATTATCATTAATTTATAATTAGTAGCCCCATTTATTAGCAGTGAGTCTTGCATGTGTTTATGCTTCTCCAGGTAATCACTTGTGTTTTAAGTCCCTCAACAACTGCTTCCATACAAATGAATTTGTTTCTCTTTCAAGTAACTACAGGAATGTACATTGGAGTGAAGATTAAAAAGGATTCTCCCATATTTTACATAGATACCTGCATAGATAAACAAAGTAGAACTCGTTCACTCACTGAGAGAAAAAGTTGGTTTCTTTGGCAGTGGGGTGGGTGTGCAGTTATTTGATAGGGAAGTAACAGCAGGAGTAAGTAGGACATGTCACTAAGTGCAAACAAGCTAAGAGACAAGTGAAGTCTTTGATAACTGATCGCTTCCCATGGCCAGTTCCTTTTTTTAGGCATGGACACATTTTCTGGCTGCTTTTTAGACAAATGTATACATTCCAGTGATAGAAATGACAGCCATGTAAGGCTGAGGTCCAGAGCAAATACCAGAGAAAGACAAGACAATAAAGCATTATTACACTTGCTCTTTCCTATTGTCTAATTACAATCCAAAGCTAATCTAACATGCATGGTTTTAGACTTCGAAATTAAACTGGGGTAGCATAAAAACCTTAAGACACATGAAGAACATACCAGCCTAAACTGGTAATCCTATAGCTGTGATGAGGCTCCTAGAAGATCACAATATCAAAGTGCTAGGACAATTAATTCAATTTGGAATAAAAGTAGGTATTTTGAGTAGTACTAAAAAAATTCATGATTTTTATTAGATATTTTGCCTTTTTAAATCACTGATTGTTGTTTTTACTCACTTTGCACAAGGAACCTTCTTTCTTTTAACTTAACTGAACAAAATTAATTTGACTAATTTTGTTCTTCAAAAACACTGTATTTCAGAAATATGTTTAACAGTGAATATAGTGATGTGTTACTATACTGTTTAAAAAAAGAAATAATAGGGAGATCTCAGGTCTCCACTAGTGTGGAGCATATCCCCCTGTCCAAATCCCCTCTGTTAGTTGCCACCTCGACCTGCTGGTGCATTGGTGGTCCTCGGTGTCCGGGCCCGGGTTTGTGCTGACTCATTCCTGGCAGCTGCGTCACGGGGCCTGTGCCCCATGGCTCTGTCGGGGCCCTGCCGGGGTTCGGGGGGCGGCGTGCCCCTGGGCCTTGGGACCCTGGGGTCCATGGCTGGATCCGCATAGCTGGCTGCAGGCATTCTCACAAACACCTACATGTGCTTGGATTCAGGTGCTTACAGATTCACTTCTATACAGAAAACCTGTATTATTATCTTCAACTGTTACCTTATACATTTTGTATGAATTAATACTGTAAATTCTTCAGTGATGGTATCAAGGCGTTGGTTATTTGTACCTGTAATACTTTATCAAGCGGAGCACTATGACAAAAGCAGTAATATTCCAAAGCCTTTTGGGCTCTCTTTGGTATTAAGACAGCAATTCTTCATGCTACACATGCCAGACAGGACACATTATAAAATAATAATATGCGCAGTGGTTAGCGCGTACGACCCATGTACGGAGGCCTTCCTTGACGCGGCCGACCCAGGTTCAACTCTGACCTGTGGTCCTTTGCCATGTCTCTCCCCCTCTCTCGTACCCCCTTTCCTGTCTGCCCACTATACGAAAAAAAAACACTAGTGCCGTAAAAACCTATATATATATATATATATATATATATATATATATATATATATATATATATATATATATATATATGTGTGTGTGTGTGTGTGTGTGTGTGTGTGTGTGTGTGTGTGTGTGTTTTGGAAATTTGCTTCAAGTACATTTTTATATAAAGCCAAGTTAATTTTAGTAAAAAGAAAAGGCCATTTTCAACTCAGCATTTCCTTTACTAATAGAAAAAAACATTCAAACAACATGGCCTTTTGTGGAAATTTGCGTGCCCCCTCCCTTGTTAAATCATGAATTAACTGTGGTTTTGTTCATTTCACTGGCAACAGCTAACCTAACGGGGCTGCCAGACCTGTGAAAACAAGTTATTGAACCTCTCTGACAACATAAATCAGGATTAAAGGTCTCAAAAAGCAACTCATCATGCCCAAATATAAAGAAACCCGACCCAATAACTGATGAGAAACAAAGTCATTGGTATCTATCAGTCTGGAAAGGATTTTAAAGCTATTTCTAAGTCGTTGGAACTCCAGAGAAACACAGTGAGAGCTATTATCTGATAATGGAGATATCCGGAAAATATGTTATTGTAATACTGTTGCTGTATATTGTGATGATGATATTGAATATGCTTAACCTATATTTTACGACTAATATCTTCCCTTTCTTCTCCAACACAATCTCCCCACCACTATTTTTTAACTTTAGCATCAATGTGGGCATCAAGGGCAGTTAAACTGATCCAACAAGCCAAATATACCATTAACATGTAGAATTTGCATGCATGGGACGTACAACAAAACATCATACCAACTATTGCATCTCAGCACTTCTCTGCAATTGTGATATTGCAACCATTGGCATTATGGCAACAATTGTGATTCAAAATATTATGCAGCTAATAATAGTAATGTTTGATAAATTGCCTTCACTGCTCGACATGACCTTGTTTAAGAAAACATACATATTCATTATCTTTGTTTCCTCAAATTTAGAACAGTTTAAGTTGTATGGGTTTGGGAAAGTCCTAATATGTGAGGGTAGAAGCCAATCCATTGTCTCACTATTAATGTTTGCAAAGTGAAAAAGAGAATGACAAAATGCCATTATCGCACATTCGGGATTTGTTTTTTACTTAAACAGTGAACTAAGGTTTGTGGTGTGATTTCTCTCAACCGCCCCATAGCACACAGAATTTTAAATTTTAAAGCTCAGATATCAGGAGACTTTAAATATTAACATTGTTTCAGAACACCAATAAAACTAGCTTCCAAGTAGGCTATCAATTTCTAGCCAAGTAACTGATTGTAACGTATTTCCTACCAGGAAACTGCTGCATGAACCCAAATGACAGCTAGTGACAGAATTGAGGCCTGTCCAACTAGATTAACAAGAGAACTGTTAATGAAAGTCTTTCATGTAAAACATGTGTTCCTGTTTCCCTTCTGTTTTGACTTTAATTGATAAATCAATCAGAAATGTTGTCTATGGATTATGACAAGCCTGTGATTTTGCCCTTCAGGTTTGCAAATGAAAATCCTCTGTATACATTTACATTGACTAGAGTTTACATTATGGTTAGGGAGAGCTGCATTCTCAGATATAAATCTCAGTTTAAAAGGGAAAAACGTCACATCAATTCTAATTAACTGTATTACTGTGCTTAGAGAATGTATATAAAACGCGGTGATCAAAGTCACTATAATATAATGGGCTCTGTTTTTGACTGTTTTATTTAAAATGTTGTAAACATGAACATTAGGAAAATGCCCTGAAGGTGAAGAAAGCTGACAGGTACAGTCAACATCATTTGTGGATACTCGGGTTTCTCTCGCGGGTAACTCACCAAACGCTGCCGGGAGGTGAAGAGTCTGGAGTTCACCTTTCAGCAGAGTGCTTTTTGGTGTATATGCTGTCAACTGGGGGTGCACAATTATCCTCCTTCGGCCGGATCATGGCGTCTTGGAGCCAGACAGGGAGCAAGGAAGAAAGGAGATGAAAAAAGGCTGTGTTAAAAGGGATGAGTCCAAATTAGGAAGTGGAATACCTATAGCATTGTTGCATTTGAAAATGCAGTCAAACATCAACACGAGGAACGACCCATGACCCTTTAAAACATTTGCCTTGAGCCAAAATGGCTGCTTTTTCTCCCAAGTAATTACACATTTTTCATTATAAGGTAAAGCAAAACAATATTCTATTTGCATCTCAAGTGTCATTTCTTTAGCTTCTATAATTGGCTTTTTCTGCTCTCTGCAATATACCATTACAATGGAGCAATGCTGAAATCTTTATTCTTTATTTGTCCAATGCATTTTAATCAAAGATCTGCTCGAGGTATGTGACTACCATTCCCCGCTGGATAATATCTGTCAAAGGGAAGAATGGCATGTCTTCATGTCTAGGGAAGTGTTCATGCCTTATATAGTCTGGGTCTACTAGAGTTGCCTGCTGCACATAGCTGGATGTAGCCAAGGGCTAAGGAAGGAGACCTTTTGAGAGCTCATTAAAACAGTCTTCAAGTCTTGAGAGACAAATATGAATGCACTACAAAAGAATGAGGCTGCCATTAAAAATAATCAGAAATAATGGAGCTGTTCCCAGACTGAAAGTACACTTAATAAACACTGGAAGCCGGTTTAAATTAAAAAAACAGGCCATAAAGCGGAAGATGGTGCAAGTTGGGGCTTGATATTAGTATTGGAATAATTCACACCCCTTTAGTAATATTAGGCAATTGAACACAGTACTTTTTGTGTTGCAAATACAAATTATATACTAAAGGTCACTGGGTAAAATATTTTTTTCTAAAGGAGATCCACATGACATTTATTAGCAAATATGATTCTCTTTGCATCTTTTTTTTTCCATCGCTGACATTTACACTAGCTGCACACAGACAAAAAGAGAACCATGTAGAATTTAAACAGCTCCTTAGCTGTATCCTATTTTAAGGCATCCTAACAGGATGGAGTGCTTCATCTTAATGCTAACAACCTCGCTTGGCCTATCTGCTTTAAAGTTAAGCTGGGTCTGCAGGGGCGTTCTCGAGTGAGCCATGAAGAGGCCTGAGCAAGACAATTACCGTTTTCAAGTTTCCACTTTAAATATGAAACAAGACTTGATCGGGGCCTCAAATGACATGACGTATCCAAATAATGATGAGGACGTTCCCACAATGTTATGAAACGGTAATTACCAAGACAGAGACAGCAGCCACTTGTCAAACAGTACATATGAAGGATCCTTGTGTTAAGCAAAGAGATAAGATGTCAAAAAGTTATGTAAGTTTTAGTTCCCAGTCTCACAAATAATTATATTTAGAAAACAAAACTCTAAAGCTCTCACTATTAAAAAACGTGGCTAGAAGTGATATTTTTTAAAGTTGTACTATTACATGTACAAAGAACACTTGCATACTCAAGGATTTTAGATAACATAATATTACTTTAAAGTACTTAACAACTGTACAATACCCTGCAGGGGAAGATATCGATAGAAACAACGGATCTAGTCATGTTTTTTGTGCTCCAGTTATTCTCACAGATACACACATTTGCAATGTTGGGGTGGTGTCAATTGTTCAGCATCAACTTTTAGTAATGTAGTCATGGGACTCCAGAATTTTGCTCCAGTCCTAATCTCAAACCCAGGTCTACTGTCTGTCAGATGCATCAACAAATCCGATCTAATATTCTGGCTTAATGGTGAAGTCATTTTACAAGTACAAGTAAGTTGTTTCAATGCTAAACTGGCAGACTCTAGCCAGAGGAAACTTTTTCAACAACACCTTGCTTTTGACATGATATCTGGGGTCCATGTTTGTTATGAATGCAAAGCAGAATGACATTAACAATTTTTTGTTGATTTGTTGCAACTCATAACAGTTTATTATCACATCACAAGCGTTCCTTTTATTGTGCAACTAGTTTTGATACCAGTTATTGTCAGCTGACTCCTAATAAAATGTGACAAATTTATGACCCCTGATCTAATCTAAATCGCTCTGAAAGACTTCCTGCAGGTGCATATTATTTATTGCATTCACGTGACCACATATCCAATTAGATTATCAGTAGATTATAAAAAAAATACATCAAAACATCAAGGTTCAAAGCGGGAATGAAAAATTCCCCTGGAGAGTATAACTTGATATAGTCTCAGTAGGTAACGTCCAGTGACAGGTGGCTGTTTTTCACACCCACAAAAGTCAGCTACTAAACTACTAAGCTACAAAATGGTGAAGAGGTAAAATAACCAGCACGCTAATAGCATGAAATTTCAATATGGCTGTTTGTTATACATTTTGAAAAAAAAAACATTTAAAGCGGTGCAACTTGTGTCAGATTGTTAATGTAGCAGCAACTCCAGAGAGAAACACGTGGAGCTTTTTCGAGCTGGACCATATTGAGAACATGAAGACGTTATTTATTTATTTTTATTTTTTTTGAGAGAGAGAGAAAGAGACAGAGAGAGAGGGAGAGAGAGAAAGTATTTAAATGTATCTGTATGACTAGCTCACATGGTGAGTTGACAAATAAAAATAAAAAGATAAGATAAACTAAGGAACTAAATACAAAATAATTAACTGATATGGTAACACCTAACGAACACAGAAAAATAAATATGATATGGCAATATCTTTTAGAACAACAAGGGAACGATCAAAACAGACACAAAAGAAAACCAAAACCCAAACACCTAAGGATCATTACTGCTCTGCAGAGCAGTAATAAGGAGCCTTGGCAGTCAACAGGAAGAGCTAAATGAATTATGGAAAGTTTTATTATATTCTATTAATCCTCTAGCTGCTGTGGAATATGTAGGATCTGGAAATACTGGCAGGCTGTTAGAAGACCTTGTCTCAAGGTAAATACAGAGTCTGCTCTTACAGTTAGATATGCTAACAAAGGTTGTTACATTCTGTTTAAAAATGTTGCAAATCTTTTGTTCTTGACTTTGTTTTTGTAAAACAATGAACTCTTCTGGCATGCATGTAATTTCACCTCTGCTCATCAATAGTTATTGACCATTTTCACAGAAAAGCTCCTTATTTTACAGATATTAAATGTCTTTGCAGTTGTGTATGGGGACTTTTTACACAGTGTTACATATGTGGGGTTTTTTCTCTATAAAGGCAGAGGGATAACAACAGTAGCTGGTAGTAGTTGAAGCCAGTTCTCCTGACATCCAGCAACCATGTCTTCAAAGCTGTGAGGAGTGTGAATGTAGCCATTAAATGGTCATTCTGATTACACCATTATCAACCATGTAAATAAAGACACAGCTGGGGATATGACCACGAACTGAAGCAATATTGTGTGTGGTTCACTCATGTCAACTTGTAAAACAACAGGACTAAGCAGAACTAAGTGTTTAAGTAAAAGGGTTGAAAAAAACAAGATGTCTTTAAATACATATCTAAAAGTTTAAGAAAACTATCTAAAAAAGGGAATTTCTGACCAGAGTCAATATTATTGCCCAGTATTTAAGCTTTGCTAAAATCCAGTATCACATGCACCATTGTAGCCCCTTGTGTTCTGTAATAAAGTATGAATGCTCATTTCTCATTTTTCAAACCAGCAGAGAAGACTGACAATCACGACACATCATTACAGTAATAAAAAAAATGTGGTAGCAACAACTAAAACATGACTGGCTGCACTGTGCATATTTAACTAAACCAGTGCTAAGGTTACGACACTTTCATATCTACCTACTTCCTAAATGAAGACCTTTATCTCATCCTGCTTAAGTACAATATAAATCTATCAGGAGAGCTCTTACAATTGATTCTCTGGAAAATCCATTGATATCCCCCCTCACTCGCTGTTTATTTGACTTTCTAACCAGAACAGATCCCCTAAAAACTGCTTTTTATTATTGTGTTTTCGTGGAACAACATCAGATCAGTCAGTGCGACTTCCACTGACGCACTGTAAAAGAAAAGGACAAACATTTTCTACATTAAAGTCATTTCAATAACCAGTAAAAATAATCTCATTCTTGAAGGAAATGCCTTATCCTGTCATATTAAATACTACAAATGACTCTGTATCCAATCACCTGCATGAAGAGGCTTTTGAAGAGTCTTTGCACCTTGGCTTGATAAAGTGGAGGAGTGTATTTTGTCTCTAGCTGTAACTGTTCAAACGTGTAGGAGCAGTTTGTTTTTGTGTGTGTGTGTGTGTGTGCGCGCGCGTGCGTGCGTGCGTGCGTGCGTGTGTGCGTAAAGCGAACACACTGACACGAACAGAAAGACAGGAGGAAAAGGACAGAAACAGAGTGTTTCTTACAGCTGAACTTTGGCTGAGACTCAGCCAAGGTCATCCTCTTACTTATGACATACATGGAGCCAGACTGAGCCTCTCACTTGGACGCTCTCCATCTGCTCCCGCTGATAAGACTGGCTACTCCACGAACAGCATGCAGACACCACAGCTCTGCATTGTGAACAACATACTGCAATTACACTAAATCAATAGCCTTTCTTTCTTTTTTTTTTTTTTTTTACTAATCTTCTTCCTGGATTTTGGTTTAGATGTAAGTGAAAAGGAGGCACAAAATAGATTCCTAGCCACAAAGATGGGAAAGGGATATTCTGCTAATTGGTTTATGTATATTAACCAGAAAACTCAATTGCATGCAGCCAGAGGCCAGAAAAGCTTAACTCAAATTATAGGGCCTTAGCGAGGGTACGTGGATTGTTGAGAGTCCAGGTGATTTTCCACAGCCTCTACTCCAGTTGATATAAATTGGGAGAGGTTGATAATGTGTGCAGCTGACTGACCAGCAGAGCTTCTCCGTCTCCTCCTGTTTAACACTCCACTTTGTGAGCTAAAGCTCTCGTTAAAATTCATGAGAGCAAAAATATATCTCGCTGTCACCCCAGCGAGGACGCAGAGGATTGTTCTGTAAACCCTCTGCCTTATTGCACTGCATGAATTGTAGATAGGACTCGAATAAGGACAAAAGCTCTAACAGCATGGGAAATATGGATGATAAATACTACACGAGTAGAAGATTGCTTCTTAAAGAGAACAGGGAGGTGGCATGCTTGGGGTAGTTTTAAACAAACATGATGATGATAAAATTTTACAGTGTTTAAGAGTGGCAATAAAATAATAAGGAGGCATACAGAGTACTGCGAGGTTTGTCTGTTTTGTAAAGGCTGTCAAAAACGCACACGCCCTTGTTAAAATGTCAGGTTATTGTGATTTATAAAATGAGACCTGATAAATCATTTCACAACGTTTTACACATTTATTGCGATGAACATCATGTACAATTTAATTGTTAAACAAACAAATGTTTGAGAGAAAAACAAATGAAAATAAAAAATAAATGTGCAATGACCTGGAAGCACACTTACAGACTCTAAAACCTTAGATTTTGTTTAAGCACTTTTTGATTCAGTTTCAACTTTCAGACCTCTTGGCTTTACAGAGATCAGGAATGCTACTGAGAAGCCAACAGGACACCTTAAAACCAGAAATGGATATTTAGGCCATAATTCCCAAATTATGGCACAGAAACAACCCAGCACATCACCCAAAAAACACAACAGCCACAGTGAAATACGGGGGCAGCAACCCTCTGTGGGTTGCCTCTCTTCAGATAGAAGCGATGTCTTTCATAAATGAACTTCCAAATACCAGTTAGTTTTTATTCAAAACCTTCAAGTGTTTATTAAAAAGCTGAAGCTGAAGAAGGATTTTCATGTTCAGCGTGGCAATGAGTGCATGCACACGTCCAAGTCAACAAAAGAGTTACTTCAAAAAAGCAAAAATAAAACCAGGTTTTCAACTGGTGGACTCACCTTATGAGAGGCGTTGACATAAATATAATCAAAATTTGATACAGTTGGGGAACTTTGGAGAAAAAAAGGCAAATAGAGGCAACTTAAGATTTTCCATGACCCTAACCCAAAATTGAATAAAGAATAGCTTCAACAATGTATTAGTTAAAATAATGTGCACTCTTATGCAACCAAGTTTTTGTGTTGTTGTCATTTTTTATTTGCTTTAATTTTTTATTTGGTCCAACAAATTTGTTTTTGTTTTCCAGTGTAATTGCATGGGATAAATGTCATATTATGTGTGGAACAGACTTTGACAAGATTTATCATGGTCTTCAAAACCTGACCTTCTACCAGCGCTGCAACGATCTCTGAAAGCATTTATTTAGCATTTGATTCAGTGCACTCTCTCTGTGGTTTATCAAGATTGTATGTGATTAAAGAAAACATGACTTCTAGATCAGAAAAAAACGACAGAAACCTTTTACAAAGGACTGACCTGCCACCTTGTTCTCTTCTTTATAATTTTCTCCTGGTGAAACCAATCCATTTGATGAGCCATCTGCTAGACACCATAATTTATTTTAATACTAACATTTCTAAAGATCAACATCCAAAAACTTGTAACAGCCAAACCCAGACAAGCTTGTCTTGCACACTAAGGATGTTCCTAAACTAATTACCAAAACTACAGCTAGTGATCTCCACATGTACACTTGCTGTTAAATGAGCCTTAACCGATGGAGGTGGACCAATTGTAAGGAAATGAGACCAAACTGATTGGGAAACAGATGGAAGTGAAGCGGTTCCAAAAAAGCATAAGAAGACTTAAAGGGAAGCAAGAGTGAAGATGAAAACAAGACAGAGAGGGAAAGCAGACAGCATGAAATCAAGGACAGATTGGATGAACTATGGGGCTTAATTTTTCAAAGCTTAATGGACGATAAAGGAAGTCATGTTTTTAAAAGCAGAATGCTTACAACAGAGTCTTTACTTATGTTCCAAATGTTTTATAGAGCAAAAAACAAACAAACAAGAAAACCAAAAAAATAAAAAATATCAAAACAAATTTTTGGCTGCCGCTTTCTCATTTGACCACTAAATAAATATTCTGCCTGACACAAAACGCACAAAGCGTGAAAATAATCTGCCACGCTGTCATTTGCTGAGTATTCTTGTGTAATCTTCCCAGGAAAAAAAAAAAAAAAACACGGGACAGCAGAACAGCAAGGCCTTGAATCTTTGCCAAAAGCAAACCACTCTCAATTATTGGACGGCAACTCTCTTCCATATGGAGGCAATATCTCTGCTTATTGCAGGCAATTTTAAAGCTTTAAGAGCCAGTCTACCTCTGTTGTTCAGTGCATCAGCTATCATGGTAAAAAATAACCACGAGTTTGTATACAGTCAACATGGTTGGTCCTAACTGATACCAAATTATAATGGGGATCGAGATTCAGCAGGAACGTGATGGACACTTTATACTGGCTAATCTTAGAACACCTCCAAATCAAACTCTGCTAATGCTCTCAGCTCACAGTCATTAGGATGGATTCTGTCTCAAGGTGAAAAATGTTTTGCAGTTGTAGAACAGTCAACAGGGCACCTAATGCCTGATTCATATGGCAAACTTTTTAAATTGCCGGCTGATTTTTAAAACCTGAGAGACCCCACACATGACGATAAAAAAATTGTAGATGTAAGAAGTTTTCTCCTACAGCGTGTTGTGTCCAGTCATGCAGAACACACCACACCAGGGTTCTCCGCAGCGCACTTCAGCATGACGAGCTGTTACACCAGTTGTCAAAATTACGGTGTAACCAGGCCATTACGGTCACTTTCAATCAGTGCGAAGCTAGGTTTTTACTCACTGCATTGAACAGGGCGTGAGGATGCACGTGTAAAAAGTGAAACAATCGCGCCATCCCCACCCCCCGAGTGTGGGCCCCACCAAGCTGCTGCAGCATGAGGTTGTGCTCCTCCGACTTTTTATAACTTGAATAACGCGGATTGCGCGTGCAAGCCTCATTCAGAATGAGGGGAATTCAAAGGATTCCTTGCCAAACAAGTCAGATGGCCCAGAAGTTTCAAGCAGCACAATTTTGTTAAATGCTATGTTGTTCCTGCTTATTCTGTGACAGAAAACAACATACGGAAATTACTGGTATTCTTTCATGGTTGAGTTTATTGGTCAAGTTTATGGGTACAAACAAGAATTTGGATTTCTGTTCCAGTACTTGTAGCGTACATCAAGTCTAAAACAGCTCACAGTATGTAAAGTCATCAGCTTTTATTTAGTGAAGCAAAATGTTATTTTAAAAATTTTATTTAAAAAATCCCTTTGGGCATTACAAACAGGCTTTATTTACGATCTTCACGTCTTCACATCTTTCTATATGCAACGGGTGAACATGCCATCTTCTTCTGGATCTCTAACCCTCCGTTCATTTCCGTTTAGCTGCAAGACTCACACCAGCTATTCTTCATGATTGTTTACAATACTGTGCGCGGACATTTTGGAAGTGTGACGTCAACTGTTTCTTCTCTTTTTACTGTATTTCCACTGATTATTTTGAGTGCTGCCCCCTTGTGTTTTTGGCGAATACTGCAACTATGCCTGTGTCAAGTATAAATGTCTACAATGCTTCTATGGGCTGGCGCAGCAACCAAACATGTAAGTATAACCCAGCCCTAACAGCTCTTTGGTTAACATCTGGTCTCCCTTTCTTTAGGGATTCCCCCACTGACTCATCTGTCCATATGGTCACACTTCTTCCAGCAGCAGCGCACAGACACTCCCGTCTCTTTCCTGTCGCTGCATACCTGACCCAAATAATGAGCTGCTGCTGGAAGGTTAAAAGTCTGCAAACATGTGATAAAGACAAAGGCGTTGTTCCGAGAAACTTTCCTAGGCAGACAGACGCCTAATGCTGAACACTACATGCTAAGCTAACAGTATGACAGGATGTTTGAGAGCAAAATAGAAAGGTCAGTAAAGCTCCTGTATCTGCGTCAGTGAAGCTCTAAATCTCCCGGACAACATAAGCTGACGCTAGCTGTGGTTAGCTTGACAGACAGCCCAGGGAAGCGGTTCTATTGGTCTGAGCTTGAATAAATAAATACTGAGACAACAAAACAACAGACCATTCTGCTCTCTATTTACTACACTATGATGTGGAGGTGAGTTGTGTTTTTTTTCCCTCCGGGTTTCCGTCGCCCCGCTTACTGATTGAATACATGTCACATTCAATAGGCAACGTGCTTGTTTGTCCTCGGAGAACTCCATGCACACTAGGGTATCAGGCTCTTCAGGTATTCATATTTGAGGTGGAAGCGGTCTTGACGTCCCTCCAAGCGGACTAGATCACTCTTAACACACCACACACACAGGCAGTTAAATCAACGTCACTAAAACAGGTGAAAAAAATATGACGGTTTTAAAATGTATCAGTATTACAACGTCCAGTGTTCATAAATAGTATTTTCAAACTTTACATTTAGTTGTTCTCATGGCCACCAGAGTTTGCATGTCCTAATAATATGACAATAATTCCTCTTGGTTTGGGAGCAAGTGGAATAATTGTGTCAAGGGGACACAATAGCAAGGGGATCTAGGGATGACAGATAGCTTAACTCTTTCTTAAAGACAGATTTGATCAACGATGATCTCAGTGACTAGGCAAGGTACTACTGGTGATGGAAACCTGGTAGAGTGTTGGTGAGTCTAGCTGTTTTACTGAACTTTTACCCACTGACTGTGCATGTTTTAATGCACCGAGGACGACTAGACCGGGCGGTGGAGGGGTGGCTGTTTTTATAAAAAGTAAACAACTTTTAACTAAGTCCTATCCAAGTTTTGAAATTCTAAAGTCTGAATTGGGTTGTTCCCACCTGGCTCTTGTTGGAACTGTATACAGACCACCAAAATACCACAAGGATTTTAAGACTTTTACATTTTTTTCGGCAAATATTGGGCCTAACCTATTCTGCAAGCTTGCAGTATATGTGCTTTCACAAACACACGAAAATCCATCTTGGCCCGCTCCCACCTCAATTATTCATGACCAAACCAAAATGGGTTAGGCCAATTGAGTTGTTGTATCATGGTTTAAGGCAGGACATAACGCTGTGACACTCCAAATAAGGTCACCTGGAATAGCTTAGTTTGGGGTTTGTCACGGTGCCTGCTGCTTACAACATTTTTCAGTCAATACCATTTTTGGATAAAACCAACCTTTGGCAGGTGGACACAAGGTGTCACTTCACCCAATCAGCTTGGAAATTTCGACTGAATTTCCCTCCTTTCCTTGAATGGATTCAATGGGAGAAGGCCCAGAATGCAGAATGGAGAGTGAAGTCAATCAGGTTTGCCAAGCTATATTGAGCCACAACATGATCACATTTTAATAGGAATTTGTTAAAATTGTACTATTAATCTGTGCTGTTCCACCAAGCCATTGGTCAGAGACTTTTTAAACTTGATCTTTTAGTCTTGTTCAGTTTGTTTTGGCTCCAACACAGAAACATGGTAATGCATTAGATCATGTGCTAATGTAGGTTTACCAGTGTTAAACATAGAAATGAGTTTAAACTTTTTGTTCCAACGCATCATTATCATGATTTAATGCCACTGTGACTGAACAATTTTCTTTTGCTTTTAAAACAGTTTTAGAGTGCCTCGTCTTCTGACCCAAATTAAAAATCGTGAACACATTTCCTTCGTACTTGCTTCTCTTCATTGGCTCCCTGATAATTTTAAAGTTGATCTTATTTTCTTGTAAACTTATAAGGCACTGAACGGGCAGGCTCCTAGTTTGTCTGACCTCCCACAGCCTTGCCTTATCCACACTCCAGATTCCTTAGATCTAATGATCACTTGTGTTAAGCAGTACCAATGTATTGGTTGCTTCACAAAGATGTTTGATTATTTATTAACATTCCAGTAGCACTGGAAGGAAATAATTTCCATGGTTTCAAATATGTTGTGCATTTTTAGCAATTTGCAACCAAGTGCCTGATCTTCAAAGATTCCAAATAAGGGCCGCTAACTTGCATAGACGGAGAAAAAAACTGTGCAAGCAATAAGGCGTGTTGCACCTGATCTCCAAAGATTGCATCCACAGTGGGTAAGAAGTGCAAAACAGATTTGGTCCACCCCATTTAAATGAGTAAATTGGCTGTTTGGGAGCTGCTGTCAAAGAAAGAGGAATATCAAATCCTTCACATAATTGCTCCAGACACCCAGGACACACAAAGTTGTTATAATAAATAGAAAATGTATGCTATTTAACTTTAGGGACAATATTATTTATTATTAGAATTATTCATTATTGAAAATAAATTTTGGTCAGCAGAAGTTCTGCAAAACGGAAGAAAAAAACAGAAAGGGCCTACTGAAAACATTAACATTGTCTGCGGTAAAGAAAACATTACCACAGACTAATCAGATTAATCCCTGCTCATCATTATTCTACCAGTTTGTGTATCAGTGATGATGGTCATGTCAAATACGACAGCTAATCAGAGCTTCTCCAGCCCTATTGACTGAAACTCTGTCCGTTCGTTGAGGTAACAATGATAATGACTATTTAAAAAAATAATAATAACATAAATAGATATGTCCAGGGTTAACCACACCTCTTCAACAATGACCGCTGGAGGATCAGCATCCCCAACTATGCATGGATAAACTGGTAGAGAAAATGAATGGAAATCGATGGATGGAATAACATTACGACAATTATGAATATTATTTATAGTACTCTTTAAGTATCTCAAAGTGAGAGATTATAGCCAGATCTCTAAACAACTGAACAATTGGGTTGTCTAATAAGGAAAACATCATCTGTTTAACAAATTTAACAAATGTGATTTTTATAACACAGATTACAATAAAAAAAAACAAAAAACTTTGGATTTCACTACACGATTCGGGTTGTGTGTTTGGTTCAAACAACCATTCTAAATTTAAAAGTTAGATGACAGCCTTTTGAGATGCAAAGGACTCGAGACTACTTAAATGAAAAACATATTCCTTCCAGCATAGAAATCCTTAACTTTAACTGAGTCAATAGCTTGATGGGTTGTGGTTGACATAAAGTTTCTCATGATCTCTAAAAACCTTAAAGCTAAAGCTGAATATGTGAATGTAGCATGATGGGAAACACAGGGATCCTACAAATATATACTTGACTGGGTACTCTTAAACGAATGCATGCGTTGCACTCGAGAGAATACACAATTCCTAAAGGAAATTACCTCTTTAAAGTTCTTGTTAATTTAGGTGACACTTTATTACACAAAGGATGACAAGCAACAGTTTAAGGAAGCCTCCTGCATGTTTAATGCTATTGATTCTGAATAAACAAGCAATGAGGGATATTGGCTTTTCTAACGCAAGCCAGGTCAAATCCATCCATGCAAAGTATTTTAAATACATAGGTTGTTGGGCAAAGGGACTAAGGGTTACGCAGAGGGATAAGCCACAGGTCGAGGGTAGTTATGAGCCCAGGGGGCGATATACAAAAAATAAAAAACAACATCCAAGCATGGTTGCCACATCATTAACCCCTCAGAGCTCCACTGACCTCAAATGTTCACTTGATCTCATCATGTTCTGTTGAGTGTAGAAGAGGAATAGTGTGAGGATGTGTGCTAGGGGGAAGGCAACACTTTGATGTTGTAATGCAAAATTTCTTTTATCTCTCGCGGAGCGTTTGAGATCGGTCAGCTGTCCAAAACTCAATTAGAGACAGTCTGAATGTGAACCGACTGCACAAGAAGAGGCGGTAGGTGCTGAGGTGTAAACAAAATAGGGGAAAAGACATGCAATGGCTACTCTGTGACAGAATCCAAACTGAGCAATACAAAAGATTATCAAATTATATCAGCTCCCTAATATACAAAGTACAGGGTGTTTAAAGGGTTCTTCCATGCTTTAAATGTCATAAGTGTCCATAATATTCAGAATTCTTGTTCCCAATTTCAAGGTCCGACCAAATTATAAAACACTGTAGACCTTGGTTGCCTTAGTTAAATTCAGGGTTCATGATTTAATAAAAAGCAATAAACTAGGAGCAAAAAGCTTCCACAGGAGGGTATCAAACCACTGCTGACCAAAAACAAAGGTGTGTCTGACATTAGCCAAAAAACCACCTTTATGATCCTCCCAGGGGTTTAGGCCAATATTGTGTGGACCGAGGAGACAAAACCAAGACTTTTTGAAAGCTGTGTCCAATTACAACTAACTAAGACATTTCAGGAAAAGAACATCATACTGATTCAAATATGGTGGTGGCAATGTGATAGTCTGGGTCTACTTTTTCTGCAGGACCTGGATGACTTGTCATAACTGAGATTTAAATCTAATCCCTTCCTTTTTTAAAGTCTAGTTATCTGGAGTTTTTTTTTATATATACTGCATAGCATCCATGTGTTCATCTGGGATTCTGAAGTCTAACATTATACTGGTATAAAAAGAAGTATGATACTTATTTGCTTATCATTATCATTATCATTATCAATATTTGAGGACAGCTTGGAAAATAAATAATGTGCATCCCTGCACATAAAGAAAAATTCCTTAGCCTATTAAGCCGAGCCGTCACCCAAAATTTCATCCCATTAACAACAATGCCCAAAATAATTCTGCACCCAAATAGCCCTATGCTTTTGGTATGTTCCCCTCAGCCTAACCTGCCTTTGTTGTTATTTTGTTAGTTCCCTTGGTAAGTATCCTAGCGGAAAGAAAAGGGTGAAACGGGGAGGTGTACACAGCCTGGAGAAAAGGAAGGTAGAAGTGGCTGCATTTATTTGCTGTGTGTATAAACTGGACTGGGAGACCCCCTCCCCTGCATTCTTTGATGACACGAAAAAGATGAACTGGAGCTAGGTGAGGAGGTAGAAAGGAGGACAGAAGATGAAGAGGGGAGGAAAGAAGCAGAGGTACAGCTTTTTACATCAGGCCTTTCATCTCTCTCCTACCATCGGTCATCAGAAATGGGAGAACACCGACTTCCAAACACGGTGCCTCATTCCATTTCCATTTAGCTAGGAGAAATAGGGCTTTATAGTAGTGTCCCAAAAGGCGGAAAAATAATTATTCATGCACAGAGGAATTTAACTGCATTGTCAGAGTTCCAGTACAAACAAAGACATATTCTTAGTTGTCACATAAAGATGGTCCTCCATCAGACAAAAGCTATTTCTAACCTTTATTTTGCACCATTAAAATGCTTCATAACCCATAAGAAGCAGAAACATAACAGTAAATTTCACAAAATCCTTCAAATTCACGTTCTTAAAATGATCTCCTTGTGATCCGTAATCAGGGAACAATTCTCTGCTTGTCTCAACAAAAAACATGCATCAGTTGGGGACTTGTACATGTGGAGACCTTTATTAAACATATATATTATGCTGAAATGTTTGTCATTTCTAAGAATCTACTTAGAGAGGATAATAAGTTTGCAGTAGCACCATGGGAACAACATTCTGGGTCATTTGTTTGCTTTTTCCAAGTTATTTGTCTAGTTTGACCTTTTGATTCTTCACAAACAGTAGGTCATAAACACTTAGAGGGAGAGAAAGAGATCCCCACTAGTGGAGTGCATTGAGACATAAGCCATAACAGACAGAGGAGACAAAGTGAGAAGAGAAAAACAACTTGATCAGATAAAAATATGAGATCAGAAACACTTTGAGCGAAACTTCAATAAAGCCGAAGCTACAGGAGAGCACGGAGATGTAATCACAGAAATAAAGGTTTAATACTGGCACAAAGCACTCGCTAATAAGCAGGAATGTACATAAAAGTGATTAATTACACGTCCACAGCAAATGTTTAAGGGGACAAAAGTATTTGGTCGACCAGAGACTGCAAGCAGACACTTTCCCCTCAGTCAGCTGTGATAATCAGCAAGGGAGAAGAAAAAAAATATATTTGAATTTCTTTATTCTTTAAAGGGTGCCTCTAAACCAAGAACAAACAACATATTTGGATTATAAACTCATCAATCAACGGTGCCTTAAGGCCATTTTTTAAAGTTCAAGTCAAGTCATGTAAAGGTTGGTGGTATATGGTTTATGTATTATTGGGATAAGTTTGTAAACTGTTCATTTGCTATGGGTAACTTCCTGTTTTTCTACAAAACTGCTATCCTCTATCAAAATACCTTGCAGTATATTTGTTTTTTATTCTTTAAGTTTTGGTGTTATAGTTTTTAGGGCGAAGAAAAAAACATATCTGAGTGGGCAAAATCAGAAATATGTATTCTAGTAAAACCTAAATGTTTAATCTCCAACAGGAAGTGGTTAAACTGTTTTAATTCCGCTGAGAGACTCCTCCGAATTCATCCAAACTTTATAGTGCTGGGGAAAGCCCTGCTAGTGTTCACCTGTACATTTTTTTAGTTGTCTTTTTATTTCACTGTGGGCTTCTGACAGAAGAAAATATGGAGTCCAAAAAGGTGTCAGAATGTTGCCCACAAACAGGGTTTCTGCTTTGTAAAGGTCAATATTTGAAAATTAAGGCCCAATTTTGTAGCAAAATGAAGAAAAAAATCAAAAAGATAAAAGCATGGAAAAATCAGTCTATAAAGAATATGTCTAAATATTATACTAAATACTATTAAATATTATTATTATTAAATAAGTTTTATGCAAGCCAATTAGGAATAACTGTGTTGATTTGATTCGTACAGACATAACATGCTTTTTTTTATTTTCTTCAGAAACCTTTTCAGTTTTAAAAACATGCGAAGCAATGAAAGCAGCATTAATTTATAACCCTACACTAAGGGAGGGTAGCACGAGGGTCTTCAAAACACAATATTTTTTTAAACCATCAGCAGTGACCTGGAAGCATTCCTTTGGTGTTTAACAGGATTACAAGGAGTGCCTTTCAAGCAGAAATGTATTTCACTGTAAGGTTTTGCTGCACAAAATGTTATCTGTGGAGCACGATTAATGATTCCGCAAAAAGATACTCGTAAATGTCTGCACCACTAACTGGGTTTGAATGACAGAATTGGGGTTAACACACAGAATTATTTGAGAGCTTGAGTTGTTTTACCTGTTTACCTCTTTTTATATGTGGATATTATCAACTGGCTGCTCTGGCTTCTGAATATTTACTCAGGGAATTACAAAAGCAAATTCAAAACTATCGACGTTGAGCAGCTGGTTGGTTTTAGCTACAGTATTTAAACAATACAATAACTTCTTTTACTTTCTATGCAACTACAAATCCATATCTTTAATCAGAATTTCCTTATCTTCCAACCACCATCTGAAAACTAAAAAACATATATTTTTTCTCAAATACCACAATTCAATGGATACGTTCATTAAAAAAATAGTGATAAAAAGAGAATATCATTTGTTCCAAGTCTGAAAATACCTGAAGCACAGACGAGCAGGAGTCTGGAGAGTAATATGAGAAGATAACATTCTAAAAGTCTAAAGCACAATCAAAACAACTCGTACCAGCGGGAGCGGTGTAACAGCTTTATTAATTCAGCTCATAAACAAATTCCTGGTTTGCAGTATGGACCAAAACAAAATGCAGAGAGGTTTGTGCTCCTCCATATCTGCGGTGCTTCCCCTCTCTGCTGGATCAAGAGTTAATTCTGTTCACAGTGACTGTGGGCTGCAAAGTGACAGCAGCAAATTAATGATTCATTACGCCTAGTGTAAGCAAACAGCGAGCCAGTGATGGAGCAAAATGGATTTATGCACATATCCAGCGCCAAACCATGGAATTTCTTTCTCTATTAAAAAAATGTCAGACACCCAGGTGGAAAAAATGTAAAAGCAGCATTGATTTGTAAAAACCACAGGATATGAAAAAAAATCTGGTTAAAGTCATCTTTTGACAAGTCTGAAACCCAAAAACTCCAAGTCTTGTAATTATTCATTATAAATGAGATATATGGAACCTTAAGCCTGAGGCTAAAAGAATTTTCCATTTTCCTCTCATTAAGCCAGGTGACTTGAGCCATTGCTGCAATTCAACCTTGCCATATGTTTGGAAGTACAAGATCAAGTAAAACCGTAAAAAAAAAAAAAAAACATCTGTAGAGTCTGGCGGATGTCTGTTGCAGAAAAGGCCTTCATATATTTTTGATTGAGCCTGTCAAAAAAAATCTTCCAGTTAGGGATTAATACGGATAAAACTGCACAGTTGCAGTGTACATGCATATTCCAATAGGGGACATGGAGATTTCACTCATGATGTGGTTTAGGACGAGCTTATGCTAAATAAAAAAAAAATAGTTTCTTAATTTCAGAACTCCCTACCAAGGGAAAAACAGCTTTTCTAAGGTCTACCTGTATGAGGCAGAAACCCTCTTAATCCCCCGTGTTAACGGACGCCCTAAATCCTGCAAGTTTAGCCGAGCACAACAGATTCACAGATTAAAGTCTTTATGTTTTATTCAAAGGAGACGTCTACTTAGAGATTCACAAATCATCTGCTCGTCTTGTGTTTCTTGAATAGAACTTTTCAACCAATTTTTGACACTAATTAAAGGCATGTCAATCATCACAATGTAAAAAAAAAAAAGTAATAAAAGATGAAGAGATCTTTATGTAAAACTTTTACATAAAAGGAGCTCGGTATCACTAGTGATTTGAGGTGTAACAACATTCCCCAAGATTAGAAATGCGATGGTATTTTTCATCAAAGTGAATCAAACACTCTACAGCTGCTGCCAGCCTCATTTTATCTTGTGAAATGATAACTTGTTACTATGAGCCCCAAATCTGACAATTTCAAGCTGAGGACTCAGCACCATCTTGTATTTTTACTCTTATTTTGAAGTAGGAATACAAATAGTTTTTAGGTTGTCTTTTTGTGTGGATAGGATAATAAAAAGAGTGTTTGCCATGATGGGTGGCGATAATTTGTAACAACAGCCTTGAAGAAGATTCCTCAATTTCAAAAGGACCTAGTCACTTATTTTGTGTCATCTGTTGGTAGTACTACAGAAGTATCCGAAAGCAAGACAGCGACAATCATGGCAGCTCTAGTAGGCCCTCCAGCAATGCCTCGCAGTAAAGTGACAACTCGACATGGTTCAAGACCGACCCCATCTACGGGGTTAAGGATGAGTTATACTTGTGCGCTGGGTTGTCGCGCAGGTCTGGGCGGACAGCGCACGACTCTACAGAAGCGCTGTCGACGTTTATACTTGACCCAGATGTCAATAAAATACAATTCAAGAGTGATTAAAATTTCAAGATCAAAAGTCACAAAAAGCAACTTTAAATCAAATGAATTGAGCAATTGAATGGAGTGCTTAATAAAAAAAGAAAAGTCCCACCCAGCCAGCACTAATTTCTAGCATGGCTGAGCTTTGTCCCTCCCCAACGAATGTCAGCTCTTCCTGTTCATAATAATAAGTTGTCTTTTTTTGTTGTATTTTTTGATGAACAAAAAAACAAGCAACTGTTTCTCTGTAAAAGTAATTATCAGTTCTTCTGTCATCAAACGCTAGGTAAAGGTGCTACTGTTTTACTTTTACTCCCAGATTCCACTTCCTCCGTGCTTACTCCGGTTTGTTCATGTTTGAGCAATGGAACAGCTAGGTTGTCATGTTAATCAAAGAGAACGGTTCCACATCCTCCCTGACTGCTCCCAACCTCACAGTCGACGTACCTGCTCTCCGTCAATCACAGACAAATTACGGAACAACTTCAAATTTCTGGTCCATTCTAGTCCGTCGGGCTCCGGCTGGGTCAAGCTCCACAATTCCAGTCGTACCAAACAGGAAAAAGAACAGCAACAACATCCGGTTTGCCAAAGTTAAATAGTGTAAATAGAGCTAAGATCATTAACCACAGTTTTTTTTCCCACAAAAAGTCAACTGTTTTATCAATGTATGCAAACCACTCTTTTTGCACCACACAAGGAAGCAGAATTATCATTTAAAATGTTTTATTTGAAACGTGGTGATGGTGGTGTAAATCTCCAAATAGATTTACATTCTGCTTGTAATGACGATGATCGCACATGCTCTCCTCAGGCTCCAACAAACTTTGGAGTGGAGCTAGATGGGGTAACTGTGGATGTAGGCTTTGCTTTTCACGGACTAACAGCGGCGATCTGTAATGAAATGGACACATACAGGAGCGGAGCAAGTGGAATTACAGGGTTACTCTGCCTTGCACATATCTCTGAGACCTTATCACGCCATTCAGTTGGGACAGTTAATATGCTCTCACAACCTAAAAAGCTTTTGGTAGATAAAAGTTCAATGGATATCTTAAACCTTAATGGCCTGATCAGAGTTTATTTCATAACAAATTGTGGTTTGGATTTACTAGACTGTTATTTTTTTATGAAAGTTTTGGCTTCCTGGTCTGTAAACTTTCTGCAAACTATGTTTTATGCATTTTCTTTATTTTATAGGGGCAATTAACAAGTTTAAAGGTTAAATATTATAGTTGTATTTGCTATGCTGAGTCTTCGCAGCTATTTACCAGACCAAGTTCAGTGGGAGAACACAGACCAACTTCAGTATTACATAACTTTCTTACCTCTGAAGAAATTAAACTTCTAAACAAAAGACCCGTGCTGTCGCAGCGGCAGATGATTTCTTCTCCCATAGGTGTGCACAACACTGGTGTCATTTCAACATGTGGCCAGAGGGGGCAAACTTCTGCAAAAAGTCTGGAAATTGCACTGTGCTCCTTAATTAATTTTTGCTTTAGTCCAAACCATTCCTGAGTGCAATGCTTTGATAACTGATCAGTCCTTTCCTTATGAACTATTGGAATTATATACAGTACAGAAGAAGGGTTTAGAGGGCCTGGGTCACTGATCTACAGTTTGTTACTTCAAGATGTAAAAAATCTGTAGGCACTTGGGGGGGATACTGGGAGTAGCTAATGTTAGCTGCTAAGAACACTAAAGTTGGCATTTTGTACAAGAAAAAAAACGAATAAACCTTTATTCTATTAATTAAAACCCAAAACGAGTGCATGTTTTTTTTGGTCATTGGGTCCATCTTAAAAATAGACAACCATAAAAATAAATTAGCTGACTTTAAACTGGAATATTCTACATTGATTGCATATTAAACACTATTTGAAAGTTAATCATTTGCGAAAAGAAACAAGAAATCTTAGGTTTTCACTAAAATATTCAGAAAATCTTCTCGCCTCTTGTCTTCTTGAACCTAACACCGTCTAGCTGCTTGTGAACATAATGCACCGTTACACACTAGGGGTTAAGCTCAGTAATATTTAAAACTCATTATGACATTTTTCACCCGTACAGTAACGTTGTAGTTACTGTAAGGGTAATTGTAGAGTATTATTTATACAGGCGTTCAAGAAGCCGTCTGGATGTACAGCAAGCAGCATATGTCTTATTGATGAATTAAACATAAGCAAAGATTGAATGACCTCAGTGTTTAGACAAGTGCTGTGCATGGTTTAACCACGTCCTGTCACTTCCACTGAGGGATCGCAGTGAATGTGAAAACGGCCCAGATAATCATGACGAGGCTCTGTTAATGGCAGCGAGGCTCTAAGAGGGGGTGAACAGTAGGCTAATCGATGTGAGGCCTGCCAGAAAGACAAATTAGAAGTCAAAAGAAAGCCTGTGAGTCTGTATGCTGCTGAATAAAAAAAAAAAAAACACACAATGAGGAAAAGACAGCACCTAAAGCAGTGGTCCTCAATTCTGGTCTTCAAGGCACTGTGTCCTGTAACTTTTATTTGTTAATCTGCTTCAACACACTTGAGTCAAATAATCAGGTCATTAACAGGACTCTGCAGAACTTGACAGCATGTTGACGAGGTATTTCAGCCATTTGAGCCTGGTGTGTTGGACCAGGGACACATCTAAAAACTTTCAGGACACCAGACCTTGAGTACCGGAATTGAGGACCATCGACCTAGAGAGGAAATAAGCCTGGTCAATAGGGCTGGCCGATAATTCAATAACAATATATATAAATCCATAGACATGTGGTTCAATAGTAAAAAGGGGTCAATAAAGAGTTCAATTGAAGGACAGTTTTCCTTCCTTTTGCATTCTAGTCTATCATGTACGGTAGTTTAATACTACAGTCATTACATCCTCCCAACCAATCACAAACACAGACCCAGGAAAGCTCCTTCACCAAGCTTCAAAGAGTTCAGAGAGCAGGTGTTCTTTTTTTATTTTTTTTAAGACTTACAGTTTTGGTCAAACGTTGGTTGAATAAATGGTTGTGTTTGAATTGAGTGTTCTATATTTAAACATAGGTCATTAAGTAACAGCATGAAATGACCATGTTTGATAATTAGCCTTATTCCGATATTCCGATTTCTTTGTTATCAATATGCTTTTTTCCCCTATTATCTAGCCTTACTAGTGAATGGAATGAAACATTTCTTTATTTGCCATATAAAGAATAGTTAGAATTGTAAAACGATGGGCATGGTGGTGGCGCAGTCGTAGATGCATCTCTCTCAGAGGCAAAATTACCCATAATGCAGCAGCACTTTTCTGCTATCATAACAGTCAAGATACGTACGGAGATTTTTGTTGCTTGGTGCCTTGGAAGATTAAGAAAGTGCACGTGAGTATATCAGGTACCCTCTGATATTTTAGACAAAAGTGGCAAAAACATTGTTCAATGGAGAGTTTGCTCGATGGCATGACATGTTTCATGGACTACAGATTGAAAAAAAAGAGCGTGTTGCTTGGAGTTTTGCTTCACATCGGTAGTAATCCGATTTGCTGACCATGTTAGTCCCACCTTTGAAATCGGTTTCTACCAGCTCCTCTTCAGACTGATACGCCGTGTCTGTCTGTCTGGCTAGGCTAAAAGCACGCAACCCATGTCTGGAGGCCTCAGTCCTTGACACAGCCGTACTGGGTTAGAGTATCTGTTTGTCAATCTTTTCTGCATGTGTTCCCCGTCTCTCTCAACCACATTTCTTTTCAGCCTACTGTCAAATAAAGGCCACCAGTGACACAAAATAAAACCTAAACAGAATTGTGGACAGAAATCATTGATATTACCTCAGAAATTTGGGTCTCAACAGAACGAAAAAATCTCAAAGATATGCAAATAAAATCAGCATGTGATACATTAATTTAATACATGTCCAAATAATGACAATCAGGAATGATGTGAAATAACTAATTTACTCTTTTCCTACTAGCCTGATGTTTATTGACTATGGCATTGTGTTAAAGAAACTATTTAAAACAACATAACAGCAGTGACAGAAAGAATAACCGTTTTCTTCAAGGTGATGAGTTATTGCAGCTGGAATGGTGTGAAAGTATTGTAAACAATGTGTTAATTTTTTTGGCAGCAGTTAAGTTTTCAGCTTAACAGGAGCTTAAGCTCCAGATAAATAATATCTCCCATGGACACAAACGGCACAATACTTTTCATATTTTATTTTGTCCTTGGCTATTCAAAGCAAAGAAACATGATTCTGGAAAGCTCCCAGCCGGCAAAACATGCAGTCAACAGCTTTGTTTAGATAAAGTATTTTATAAAGCTACAGTACAATCATTACAGTCTGCAAACAGGCCGTTGAACAAACTAGGAGGGCTCTGTGTTATTCCAGCACTCCCAAAGGCTGATCCTGCTTTACTGGCAAGTTAAAAAGCATGAGGCTCTTAGAACATTAAAGCACATAAATTTGAAAGGATGCAAAACAAACTGTGATTAAGAACTTGAAAAAATACATCTGAAACATTTTTTCAGACAATCTTTCCACAGTAATTTATTTCAACCCAGTCTCACTGAAAACTGTGTAATATCCACATTGGTCCACAGGGGGAAACGTAGTGTTGTCACAATTTAGCTCTTCAATATGTTACAGTCCCACGTCTTCTTTGGCCTATCTATTCATTCATTGTGACCAGGTTGTCTATCAAGTTTCCTCCAGCGTAAAAAGAACATGGCTGCCGTTGCCCGTGGAAAAATAAACATTTAAGCATAACAACTGCATTTATATGCATTTTAATAACATTTCTAACGAGAAGTATGCATATTATTTTCATAATCTTCATTCAGGTAAGGTAGACAATCTTTTATTCATTAGTTTTGCCGAAGATTTTCTCAGAAAGATATGAGGAAGGGATGTTTCCTACCTACGTCACCGAGTTGCACCGTGATTCAGGTGGATAGGAAACAACATTTAAGCAAAACATCTGCAGTTATATGCATTTTGATGATATCTCTAGCGAAAATAATGCATAATATATTTCTAATTTTCATTCAGGGAAGGTAGACAATCTTTGCTTTATTAGTTTTGCCAAAGACTTCAGTGTATCTCAGAAAGAAGTAATGTTGCTAAGCGGTTGCTAAGGACACAGCCATTTACGTCACCGACATGCGCCGACTTCTGCATTAATAAAAATCAATAGTTAAGAAAAATATTACAGTTCTATGCATTTTGATGACATCTCTAGCGAAAAGTATTCTTAAGTATTCTTCAAAAAATGAAGGATATTATGGACAACCCTGAGCATACTCCTCATCACATAGTCATACATCAACAGTGTTTTCAGTGAGAAGCTTCTCCAGACTCACTGTCAGACAGACCACTAAAGGAGATCCTTCCCTTGTTCAAGAAACTCCAATAAAATGAGTTATACCAGCATTTAATTTCCTTCGGGATTAAGGATGTATTTTTAAATTGCAATTAATTAAAAAATAATAAGTAAATACACATGACAGTGATAATGTTATTTTCAATCAATAAGTGATTAAACCGTTTCCTTAATTCAAAATGTGCCTGCAAAATGTTGAGCACAGATTGTTCAGCTGTGAGGCTGACTCACTTTCACATGTTAAAGTTTCTGCAAAGGAAAAAGTTTTCACAAAGATTGCAAGGTGAGGCTGTTTCCTGTTTTGAAATCACCATTAAAGTATAATCCTGCTTATAAAGCTGTTTTTTCACATTAGGACTTAACTTTACAGATTTAACATGGGTGTAACTAACATTCACAAGACTAGGGCACATGCACAGATTATACTCCAGACTCCCAGTGGTAGGTGGGAAGCCTTCACACAGATACCAAATGAGAACCAATACTTCTGTTTATATACTATGAGTGTTAAGTTAGATGTAAGGTTCTCCTGACAGAAATTAAGTAGATCCGGCCTAGTATGGGTAAATGATGATTTTGGGATATATCTGATGCACATTACTAAAACATATTAAAAGCCCACCTGCAAATGGGTCTACAATTTGACCAAATTCAAATACTAGACATATATGACAAAAAGTATTCCCCACCCATCTAAATATGGAAATCAGATGTTCTAACCATTTTCATGGAGAAAGGTGTATAAAATCAAGCACCAGGCATGCAGACTGTCTCTACAAACATTTGTCAGATAATGAGTCACTCTTAGGAGCTCAGAGAACTTCAGTGGAGTTTTGTTAGAGACCACCAGTAAAATTTTCTCATTCGTATGCACTATCAACTTTCAGTGGTATGAGAGTTGCCATGTATCATCCACCCTAACTACATACTCCTCACTATGATTTTCATTGAAATGTAAAGCATTATATTTTTAAATGTTGCATTTCCCTCTATAAGTAAGGGAGATGGTTACAGAGAAAATCGAACGCAGCCCTATTTTGGCTCCAGCATACAGGCGGTAGAACACCTGACACTGAAACCTTCGGCAAAACTAATAAATGAAAGATTGTCTACCTTCCGCCGAATGAAGATTATAAATGTATTTTTGCTATATATTTTGCTATCAAAATGCATTTAACTGCGATGTTTTTCTTAAATATTTATTTTTTTATGAATGCGGTAGTCGGCGCATGTTGGTGACGTCAATGGTTGCATCTTTAGAAGGATGCAACATAACTTCCACATGTCGCACTGAAATCTTTGGTGAAACTAATAAACAAAAGGTTGTCTGCATTATCTGAACAAAGATTATAAATATATCATGCATACTTTTAGCTACATATGTCATCAAAATGTAAAGAACTGAGATGTTTTTTCGTAAACATTGATTTTCATTAATGCTGAAGTCTGTGCACGTCAGTGACGTAAATGGCTGCGTCCTTAGTTATCGCCTAGCAACATGACCTCTTCCAGAGACACACTGAAATCTTCGGTGAAACAAGTAAAGCAAAGGTTGTCTACCTTCCCTGAATGAAGATGGGGGAAACTTGACAGTCAAGTGACCTGGTAGCAAGCCAATGGAAATGAATAGGCCAAATGAGACATAAGACTGAAGCATATTAAGGAGCTTAATTGTGACAATACTATGTTTCTCCTGTGGTCCAACGTGGATATTACACGTTTTCAGTGAGACTGGGTTACTTAGTTCAGTGATTCAATGTAACAACTCATACACTCGTATAGAGACTCTTATTAATCATTTTGGGTGACATTTGCAAGTATTTTTTTCCTATTAATTTCAGTTAACTATATCCCAAAATCTAGTGTCTCAGAAAAATTGAGATTGAGAAAAGATTTGAAAAGAGACATTTTATGGTCTGGACTACACGCTCTCACTGTTTCCACAAAGGAGGGTAAGTCAAAACATGTGAAAAGCTAATTTATTTCAGCAATTCAGTTTGTCAGTAGTCATGTGGGTGAATATTATTTCAGGATTTTGGCTTAACAAAAACCCTAAATTATGTTTTTAAACATAATGAAATTTTGATAAAAAATAATGAAGAATAAAACAGAAACTGAATTTTATAGACTGCACAGTCAAGAAGAAGACTGCTGACTAGACAGTTGTCCAAAAAAAAGTCATGGACCTCTTCCTAATAAAGAAATACAGATTAATAAAGAAACTCACCATTCACAGGGTACTGTGTGCAAGTATATTAATGGGAAGATTAGTAGAGAGAAAAATAAGAACTAGGGATAACTGCAGGTGAAATCAGTGGTTCAAGAGTCATCACACACAGACATATCTGGGACATGGGTTTCAGCAGCACTCTTTCTGATCAGCCAGTTCTGAATCTAAAACACTACAAACAGGCTTATGAGACAAAGGACATGACTGTTCCTTAATGGTCAAAAATATTTTGTTTATTTTACGCTTCCTTCTGTTGATAAGCTTCATGAAGATGCTGGTTTCATTTTCCAAAACGTCCTAGAACCTTATCATACTGCCAGTGCCTGCTTTAATTACCATGATATGACTATGAAAATGTGCTTGACCTACCCACTAATGGTTCAATGGAGTACCGTCAAGAGGAAAAAGAGAGTCACCAGAAAATGCAGACAAGCTTTAATCAGCTTGTTTGCATTAAAGCTGCCTGGGCTTCTTTACCACGTCAGCAGAGACAGATCGTTGCAACAACATGCCTCACTGATGCAGTAATGCTGGCCAAAGACTACTGTGCATGAACATCCTTTTCAGTGGGCAACACGATTGTATTAAACATCCTTTATCTATTTTTCGTTTGAAATGTTCTATTTTTCTTAGACACTGGGTTTTCGGTTTACCTTTGCTGTCTCACAATCATCAACTGTAAGTGAAAAAACACTTCAGTCAATTTGTAATTGATTACTGAGTTTCACAATTTTAATTAATTTTCTAAATTAAAATTATTTCTTAGGAATGTTCTAATTTATTGAAATGCACCTGCATTAGGAATTAACTATATTAAGCCTTTTAACAAATGTCTCATTTCACATCTCAGCTGCTTTCAGACATATTAAAAGCAAAAGGAAAATTACATCCTGCCTTTGAAACCAAAGACTTAGTCAAACGAACACGAGTTGAAAAAACCCAGCTGTCTGCAATCGCCTTCTGTCTTAAGTCTGCTTGCCTTGTTAATGTTTCTGGTCACTGCTGAAGCATTTCATCCAACAGCCAAATAGTCTGAACCCTATCTCCACCAAGCCACCGGCAATTAAAACACATGGACCTGGCACTAATGTGATTAAGGTTCTCGACATTAGCACAAGATAGTGTTTGGGAACTAACCACGGAATGAAGGAGTCCAAACATTGGATTGAGAACAGTATAAATAATGCCTGCCACATCCTGATTATGATATATGGAGAGCAAAGTGCTGTACTTAAACCTGCTGCCAAAGCGGAGAAACAATAAAAGAGGTAATTACTGAACCAGGGATATGACTCATACAGTGTTGTCCTCAAAAGAACAGTTGATCGTTGTTAACTTATTATATCACATTGAATCCTGATACTCAGTGTTCAAATAATAAACAGAGGCAGGTCACAAGGTTACTCACCTCCCCTGGTGGTTCTCACCAGGGTAAGGATTAAATGGGATCTGACTGCTGTAATGAAAGGAGTATAAGAAATATTAAGCGGACAATTATAAACTGTGGTAAAAGTGAAATGTAACAAGATTACTATAAGGAGCTTTGCTGGGACTAATCTGGCTGAAACAGAGTAGTTAAATAAACGTGGACAACAAGCTCAGAACACTTAAAAGGTGGCTAAGAGAAACTTCAGAAGATTAATGAGGGTTGTCAAAAACATGATGTCTTTTTGTTGTGAACTTGAAATACTTTAATCCATCCCAGACCCATATGTAGACAAATATAGGGTTTTATTGTGTCTTTCACAATGGTTATAGAAACCTAAAGTTTATTTTAATGAATAAAACTAATGTATTGTGTTAGACATTTTTTTTTCTGGTGCCATAACCCTTTGTTTACAAAAGGAAGAAATAAAAGCCTGTTTGGACATTACAGCATCAATATACTTGTTTATCCTCACTGGGTCGCAAGAGAGCTTGTGCTTTTCTCCAAATGTCATTGGGTGAGATGTGGGGTTCACCCAAGACCAGCCGTTAGATAGTCACAGGGCCACACAGAGACAGACAAACAACCAAAATGACTATGCACACAAACTCATACCTTAGAGTAATTTAGAGAGCAATTAACCTATCATCTTTTTGAACTGTGTGAGGAAGCTGGAGTACCTTGAAATAACCCATGTATCTGCAGGAGAACATGCAAACCTTGTTTGTGTATGTATATATATATATATATATATATATATATATATATATATATATATTAGATATATATATACTATATATTGAGAGACTGAGCCCAGATGATGATGTCATAGCTGTGTAAACCTCACATTTCTTGATTGACATTGATTTAAATGGAGGAAAACCTGTAAATCTAGGCTAGCGTAACATCTCAAACGATCTTCCTCCTTGTATGTCATCACAGAAAATTCTAAGTAAATAAGGTATCAGAAAGAGTAATGTAAATCTCCCTAAGTCTTGTTCTTTGTTGAGTTAACGTCTCAGATGCCTGAAAGTGCCATGTCCATCTGTTTAAACAGCTGAAAAGATGCGAGAATACACACCATGTAAATGTCCAGCTGTCGTGTTCAGGAAAGAGACATGTTTTGTGTGTTTCAACCTCTGAACAAAAGCAAAAGATCTTGTGAAGATGTTGGTAAGCGTGTTTTGTTATCCACCTTAGCGAGCATGGGCTGGAAATGCCACTCAATGAGGAAGAAGCAATTAGACCAAAAGCAAAATAAAAAGCAAGAACAAAGTTTGCAAATAAACTCAAGGACAATGCCCTTATTTCTAGACAGATGTTCTTTGGTCTAATGAAACTAATATTGAAGTGTTGAGCCCTAATTTTTGTTATGCTGGGAGAAAAATAGGAGCGAGCTAACAGTGCTGAGAACAGCATCCTGACTGTGAAGTACATATGTGATAGCAACATGTTGTGAGGCGCCTTGGCACATTAGGGACTGGCAAGTCCATTCAGCTGCTCCTTTATGTAGGGGTCGCCACAGCTAGTCGCAAATAGGTCAATGTGTCAAATGGACAAAAACTCTAAACATACCTCCAGTTTAGTTAAAAGGGGCAACAAAGAATTCAATGTTTTCGGAGTGACCATCACAAACTCTTGATCTCAATCCTCTAGAGTAGTAAAACTGGCCCAGTTACACCCATTCTGTCAGAAGGAATAGACCAAAATTTGAAGAAACTATTGTGAGAAGCTTGTGAAAGGCTACCCAAAGAGACTGATGCAAAGATAAAAATATGACATTTTAAAGCAGATTTACATCAACTTGTAAATTGGAAGAAAGTACAAAAAATATATTATTGTATTATTTGGCATTGACAACGAATTGGAGTAATTTGGGTAATCATAACTGACCTAAAGCAGGAAAAGAATAGTCTGATTTAATGTCTGAGAGTAAAAAAAAAGGCTGTTTTTAAATACAGGCTTCAACTATAGCGTATGTATTAATACTATTTGTTAATACCAATGTTATTAAACCAGGGTGAATTGTATAAATAAAAATAACAGAGGGGGGTCCTAAAAGAAAAGGTTTAACACATCACTTTAAGAAAATGTTGAATATAAAAAAACAATGAAAGATTCACAAAGGATCACAGTGAGGAGATGTGAAAAAAATGGTACTTAGATTGGTTGAAAACATACAGATATTTTTTTTAAAAACACAAGCAGACACAAAACAATGAAAAAGACACTTAAAACACCAGGATTTAAAATTAATTTATGGGGTTTAGGATTATGTTATGTGCTAATCATGTGCCAAGTTGTTCCTGCCTCGGGGACATCATACCTGTACCATTTTTAAAGTGATTTTCTATAATCTACCCATAGTCAGTTGTTGTGCTTTTAGCCAAATGTAATAAAATCCGACTGTGTCTAAGGCTATAAGCTACAAGCACCAAGGGACTACCCTCACACCAGGGTGCCTGCTGAAAACATAAGGCTCCCGGACTCATTTCCATCTTTTGCCCGCTGTTCGTCAGTAGCCTCGAAGACCAATGCTCTCTCCCTGTCTGTGGGCCAACATAGAGTTTGGAGACCCACAACTGTGTGCAGCCTGGGCCAAGCTAAGTAAAGTCTGTTTTCTGTGAAACCAACAACAAAATCATAGCAATGGTGATCTTTCTAAGCTACGCATAGGCCCTCTCAGAAAGCCTAAGGAAACACCTGTGCCGTGCAGAGATCCCAACACTGCAGCCTCCACAGCCTGCGTGCAGCCCACCGGAGATCTGGGAAAACTCATCCAAGAGTAATTAATTGCAACCGGATGCCCAAAGTCAACCAAACGGACACAGAGGCAGAAGTTTAGCAGAAATTAGAAGGGAAAGTTAAAATGGTTTACTTTGAATGTGTTTTACTGTGTCTTGGCTAAGCTACCCATTAGCAAGCTTTGAAACAAAGCTATACTGATGTTTTTTGGGTTTGTTTTACGGTTATGATAAACTTTATCTCCATAAGGGTTTCATACACCGATTGGACATTAATGTTTGTGTTTTCCGGTCCGCTCATTACAGCAAAATATAGCTTAAAAGACTTTATTAAGTTAGCGCCAAATGTCCGCTACTATTATCTGCTATTAGCCTCCCTTAATCACTTAATATTAACCCTAGTAAACATAGCTACGGCTTGTTTGAACATATAGCTTGTTCTCTTTTTTCGCTCCCCCATCATCCAATAGTGCTTCGAGCATTAGTATAGCATTAATAGGAACATTAATAGGAACATTAATGTCAATTTAATGGCAGTTTGTGTAATTTAAGATTAACTCATCAAGCTAATGGCCACATGACCCGGATGTGCTCCGACAAACGTAATTTACAACCAATTGTCCTCCTACAGCACACTCTAGCATCTTAAGTTACCAATTTGAGTCTTAATTATTTCAAGGAGAAATGTACATTAATAAAAATCAGGTGTCTTAAAGTTTATTTATTTTGACTTAGCAAATTATTATTTAAATTTTTATTTCCTTAAAAAATGCTTTATCTAACCTGCATTGTGAATGGGTTGAACACATACCAAAGGTATGTAAACTTTGGTTCTCTACCAGAGTTCTGCAATGAACCCAATATTCACTGACTCAATCTATTGATGATGGTTTTCAATTATCTTTATTTGTCATTTTGTTCTTTTGTTTGAACGTAGTTCCTTAGTTTATTTAATCTTGCTTAGTAGTTTTAGTTACATTTCAGCCTAATAGAGAGAATTTGTTGGTTACAATATAGTGTTAATTCATATAAACAACATTCGATAATGGTGTTCCCTGGACGTGCAGTTAATACATTTTTATACTTGAAGGTAAGTTGTCACTCATGTTGTTATTCCATATGTGTGCAGAGTTTGCTGTTAGAAGAACGTCAGTGCTCACGTCATTCTTTGAACCATTATCCTATTTTCAGCTGTTTGGGTGATATTCATCGGACAATACCTAACAGACCGAGAGACATTACATAACCTAAAATATGCATAATGGCACAACACAGTTGTAAGGAAATGTGGGTCCCATAAATAATGTCTACCTTTAGGAGGAATTTGGGGTTATTTTGCATTGTTGAGGGGACATGATCAGTCAGATTTTACAAGAGTTAATTTAAAACCATGATCAATGCAAGTGTAATGCTAAATCGTCAGATAATAATATACAAATACAGTCACAATTACATGAGATGGTAACATTTTATAATTATGTATCTCCAAACTTACTCCAAATTACAAAACCAAGAGAAAAAAACTGATATACAACTGCATGGTACACAAGTATGGAAAGGTTTGATTACAAGTATGAGATGGAAGTAGGTTGATATGAAATTACATTATCTAGCTACCAAATCAGTGCAGGAAATGGCAAAGGGTTGGGTTAACCCAGAACCAGCAACAGAAACTGGTTCAAACTAGTTTAAAACTAATATTTGAAAAGCTTCACAAACATTGCAAAAATACCCTCACAGCAACAACAGGGAAATAAAAAGCAAGGGAAAGTAATTACAAGTAGATATACAGTATAAATGCCGCCAGGCAGAAAATCTTCAAAAAGCAAACCAGAATAAACACAGAGAGGCAGACTGAGCCAAAGTTACACACAACAGCTAAAGACTCAATAAGAGTCCCAGAACTGCAATGTTTGTGGCTGCTTTGCATTCTTGTCAACCTGAGTCCCTCACTTTTTCTTCAGTATGTGAGGCCTTTCTCTTGATCGTGCCTTCTTCATTCCAACTATAGAGTTAATTGCCAAATAAATATAGAAATTTTTGCTAACAACCAAAATATTTATAACCAGACACCAGAATATTGGTAAAATAGTATAATGATCATGAGAGGTTTAAAGTTTAAAAAAAAAAAAACGCAGAAATGCGATGGCAATGAATGTTAACAAATCTGCTTTATCTGTACAAAAAGAGATCCAAATGTGCTCCTTCATTCGTTTGGGGGTTTGGTCTATGGGTGTATTCATACCAGGAAAATCCTTTGGTTCACTTGTTTGGGCTGGACCAAAAGTGAACTTTATTTTTTATTTTATTTTTTGTTTGGTGAGGTTTGCTTTCAAATTATACTTTTTGCAAGTGAACTATAACTTGTAATAGAGCCACACACGTGACAATCGGTGCTCCCACTGGATTTAAACGACTTGGGCGGGTCTTAGCACAGCGTGCAGCATCTCTATTTTCCATATTTGTGCTGTTATTACAGCTGCTAAATCATTGTGAGTGTCAAGAGCAGCTCATTCAATGAGGGTTTTGGGACATTTAATTTCTGATTTTGGAACAGCTTTGGAGAGTGCGTCCTGCAAGTCGAAGGAGACCCACAGCACCCTGGCAGCAGTGCTGCTAAGCCACGGGTTCTACGGTCACTGCTACAGTGACTTAAGTACAAAGAGACATATGCTTTCTGTATCTCAGAGAATAGACTTTAAAATCCTTCTGTTAGTCTATAAATCCCTGAATGGCTTAGCACCTAAATACATCACAGACTTGTTATCAGTGTATCAACCCTCCAGACCACTCAGGTCTTCTGGCTCCAGCCTGCTCTGCATACCTAGAACCAGAACTAAACACGGAAAAGCAGCATTTAGTTCCTATGCTCCACTTATCTGGAACAAACTTCCAGAAAACTGTAAAAGTGCGGAAAGCCTGAGTTCCTTTAAATCGAGATTAAAAACACATTTGTTTAAAATTGCCTTTGAATGTTCAAGTTAAACTGTTTTACTGTTTTTAATGTTCTTTTTTTGTTTCTACATTCTATCCCTACTTGCTTTTATTCCTATATTTTAATCATGTAAAGCACTTTGCATTGTCTCTGTACTGAATTGTGCTATATAAATAAATTTGCCTTGCCTTGCCTTCTGTACTTGGGTCGGATCGAGGCCATTTCATATACACAACAGAACCGAACAGCACCAAAGTCCATCTGGGGTCGAACCAAGACCACCTCAAAAAATGGGTCTCGGTACAGTTGTTTGGTCCGGACCAGGTTTCGGTTGAGAATATTCACACCTGCACGACCGAGACCAAGGGGAGAAACAAACTCTGGTCCATTGAAGGCGGAGCAAACATGGCAGGTGTGAATACACACCAAAGCCACAAAACTGCCAACTAAAATAGCATCTTGCTTTATTTAGGCTCCGGTCAGCTCTTGAACAACCGAACAGCAAAAGCCCGTCCAGTCCTCCATATTTCTTATTTGCCACTTTTATTTGGACGGCTCAACACTGAGCTCCTGACAGGTATCCAGACAGATGGATCAGGCGGATTTAACAACTCTATGTTCATGTTTATGTCCTATTTTAAGTTGGGTAAATATTAATAAATAATAATGTCCAGCAACCTCTTTGTCTTGTATATTCAATAAATAAGCCTTGTTCGGGTTATGATTACATTTCATAGAAACATTGAGGGTACCAAGCCAATAAACAGTCTCTCTAACACTAACCATGCCAAAAACATCTGTATGGAGAGATGCCAGGCATTTTCATCAATGCTCTCCTGCTCCTTATCCCAAAGACACTACTGTAGCGTATGTGTTCTCCCTTCTTTGAAAACATTTCTATAACCTTCTTGTAAAAAAATTTTTTTGATCTGGTTTGGACAAGCAAAAGACAAATGACCAGTTCTAAAAAGTAACTCACTGACTCATATCACTGCAATTCTCCAACAAAGGTTTCATATAGTGCCAAGTTGCTGAAATTCCTGCAATGATCTTCAGTCTTATCTCTCACTTAAGCGGAGGTAATCCTCAGATATGTGTGAAAGGATTGTAAAACTCAAACCACAAAAAAAGGAGGTGTGGAGATACAAGCAACATCCAACTAGAATTTACTTAACATGTCAAGGATATTTAACTCCTGAGACTGAATCAAAACAGTGGTTATAAATGTTTTTTTTTTTAATTCCTCTTTTCCTAATTAAAGATTTAAGAGCTGGTAATTATACTGCACTCTGTCTGGCTTTTTGTTGCTGTGGTTAAGAAGGCTAATTTTCTCCATGGCAGCTTGTTGTCAAGTAGAGTGCACTGCAAATTAGCCACAGTGTAGCTGTGTTGTTGGTCAGCCATTCCGTCACCAAAAGTATTCACCAATCATTGCATTGAAAAACATCCTCAAATTCAGTTAGTAAAACTTTAAACCTTTGAACACCTTTGAACCCTCCAGAGCAGTTTTTTGGCTGGAAGCGCTGTTCAGTAAAACTATTTTAAACGCTTTCACGCTGAAGAAAAAAGAAAGAAAGAAAACTGACATTTTTATTTGCACCTTCTAACAGTCCTAAGTGACAGTTACTTCATCATATAGTGTCAGTGAATCTCAGGCTATTGAACCTGGTGTTAATTTTCTTAATTGGCATTTCTGCCAATATTCTGTCTTGATTCAATCTATTTCAATCAATTCTGAAATTGAACAGAAATGGTGTTGGTGAAGTTTGGGTTTTTCACAGTTTTAATGTACACTATTCTTTTGAAAAGTCACTGTTGGAATTTCTTTTACCCCTTTGATTCGGTGGGATGAGGTTTTAATGACCAATCAGAAACAGTGGAGGTTTTTTTCTAAGAGTAGTAGTCACACCCTTTCTCAATTTAGTAGGTGAGAGTGTATAACTAAATGAGTGAAAACATCCCAAATTTTATTTTAATAGCGAAATAAAGTATGCTGTTTTGAATGTTTCTTAACAACATTTTCCATAGTTTTTGTAAATTTCAGTCTTTGTTAAGAATCAAAGTAAATAAAAACACAAACATGTGGCTCAGTAGTATAACAGACTTTCAAGGAATTGTCATTTTCAGAACATTCACTTGGATGCTCCTGCATTTTTAACCATTTATTACAGTGCTTTGCAAAGCATTCATTTCCTCTTTTTTCATGTTTTATGACATTACTACTACAAACTTGAATGTATTTTGTTCTGATTGTATGTGATAGAGCTATATAAAACAAAGGGACACACCAGACAGGTCAGAAATGCAAAGCCATGAAGAAATTTTACATAGCTAAGTTCTAAAATAAAATCCTGAGCTCTGGACAACTGAAGGAACAATGTTTGATCCATGATCTGATATGGAAATACTATGGTACAACTGCAAATCCACAAAGATTAGGTCTTCCACCTAAACTGATAGGTCAGGCATGGACCACATTAATTAGAGAAACAGTCAGGGGTTCCGTGGCAACTCTGGAGGAGCTACCGAGATGCAGCTGAGGTGGGAGAATCTGTTAATATAGCAAATATTAGCTGTCCAACGTAGAAATGTGACCTTTATGGAAGAGTGGGGAAGAGTAAGCCATTCTTGAAAAATAGGCAAGGGGAAGTACTGTTGCCTCAATCCATCTTGTAACAAATTTTGAAAACCCTTTCCAATTCTGTTTGTTTGTGTTGGTTCATCATCTAAAGTTTCAATAAAACACATTGAGTTTTGTGACAGAATGCAAAATAATTCAAGAAGTATGAATACTGTTGCATGCTCTTGTACATACCATTAGTATCTACTAAGGTCATTAGGCTAGGTGCAGGAAGGAACAGGTAAATATGCAGGGAAACAGAAGAAACACTGGTATGACTTTCAATGGATTGAGGCTATAGGCAATACTTTAAATTAGGTTAATAAGCAAAGACAGCAGCTCTTACTTTTTCCTGTTGCGATGAGATGTTGCTTTCATGTTACTATTTTGAAAAAGAAACTTTAAAGCCCCAAAGGAACACTGTGCACATCTGTGTCCCTTTTGTCTCATTTTGCCCTCAGTTTTTAACTCATCCGATATGAGTAACCAACTGTGCTGAACAAGATAACAAATTATTGACCCAAACACGTCTTTAGGCAATGCCTGACAAGACAAAAATTGAGGTAATATGATTTCTTTGTGTTGCTTTAGACTCATGCAAATGTCATGTGCCTGGAGGCTCAGGGTCTAGCTGGCTTAGATGGATTTTTACTCGACAGTTTAGCCAGAAGGTTTGCTCTAGATCTTGCCCCAGTCTGGCATAAGTTCCAAAACTCCCTATCCATTTTCTAAATGTCAGTCAAACACAGGAAAGAGGAATAGTTAAAGGCAGATGCTAGGCCAGACCCTTTTTAAGAACATCACAAATTACCATGCTTACACCTGCACTCTGGGGGAAGGTGAGGGAGGGGAGGGAGGTGGGAGAGATCCAGCAGCAAAGTAGATCATTTCAGTTTGCTTTGAAACCCCCACTCTAACTTTACCGATATTGCTGTGACAAGCATAAAGCTTCACCAAAGGCAACCCTAAAGACTCACCGAGCGTGCAGGCAATAAAACCAACCTGAGGTGGATTAATCAAGTGAATGGCTGCAATAAAGAAGCAAAGGCTAAATAAACTGTTTATTAGAATCTCAGTGTAACATTACAGATCAGTATTTTGATTCTGAAAGAGTTAATATCTGCCACAGTTTTTAATTTTGCTATTCAGGAACAAAGAATGGACACTGATGCTGAAAGTGCACCTAAGCACAACTAATCTGTCTTACTTCAGCTAAACATTTGTGTCCCAAGAAATTAAAAAGTTCTTAATACCCTAGAATCCTTTTAGAACCACATATAAACATCAATGCCATCACAATATAACAAACCAACAATAGGGGAATAGCTATACAGCAGGTTTTTAAACTACAGGATGCAATGTGGTTCATGTGCTTTGTTGAATTTCTCAAAGAGAATCACAGCCAAATCTTCTGAGATCTTATTAAACGCTGCTGGCAACCTCTCCACATAGCTGAAACGAGTTGGCAGGGACTCCTATCAGCAAGTTCAAATCCCTCTAAAAATGTTCCTGCTCATCCTTGGAAAACTGTATGGCATTGTGAGGGAGCTTTACAAGTGTCCTTGTTCTACATCCACAGCTATGATCATGCCATTAGAAAGCATTATGTCTCTACTGTGCTAAATGCTACTCCTCAAGGAGTTTTTAATTAGTTCTTCAGAGTCTGATCACTCACTTTGTTTAATGGTGTAACCGGTGTTACAAGAACCAAAATGTCTTTCCTTGTGTAAAGCAAAAGTGACCTTTAAGAGTGAACAGATAAAATCAACTAGTCTGGCCTTTTTGCGGGAAGCATTAGGAAATGGTACATTGTTTTGCATTGGCATGTGAACCACAGCAACAAAACAACACACACACACACACACACACACACACACACACACACACACACACACACACACACACACACACACACAAATAATTCATGAAAATACACAAACAGTTAGGAGAAGGCTACATTTTAGGGGGACAAAAACGAACAGTTGAGGTTGTACAATGTTACTGAACAGACACATCCTAACATTTCAGGATACTAAGTTTCCTGTCGCTGTTTTGTTCTTATTATTTATTTTGATCTATTATTGGCTTCTTTCTGGTTTTTGACAAGTTTGAGGTTTTCAATAAGGTTTCCATATAACTACTAACCCTAACAAAGAAAACCAAAAGCTGATTGGAATAAGCCAATATTCAGACAGGTCCAATGACACACTGAGCAAAAAGTCCAAATTCAGATAATTTTGTCCCGTCCAGTGAACCCACCATGTACTAGTGCTCTAGTCACTAAGAGAAAAAAAGTTTTCTATTACCCCAGTTCTGAAATCCTTACACTGGCTCCCTGTAGCTCAAATAATAGACTTTAATATACTTCTGTTAGTCTATAGATCAGTGAATGGCTTAGCACCAAACTATATTAAAGACATGTTGTTGCTGTATCAACCTTTCAGACCTCTCAGATCTTCTGGTTCTGGTCTACTCTGCATACCCAGAACCAGAACCAAACATGGCGAAGCTGCATTCAGCTTCTGTGCTCCACAAATCTGGAAAAAACTTCTGGAAGACTGCAAAACAGCCAAAACACTGAGTTCCTTTAGATCAAGACTGAAAACCCACCTGTTTAGAGCTGCTTTCTGCCCATAATAGCAGGAACATTGGCCAACATATTTGTTTGATGTGTATATGTTTTCACCTGATACAATTTAATGTTTGCTTCTGGTCTCACAACCAGTGACTGTTTGGCCACAAGAAAGGGTATTATTTTCATTAATATGATCTTCATTAGCTTATACAGCTTATGATTGTGGTGACATGGAGCTAAACCAGTGACAGCAGGTAGATGATGAGTGATGAGGAGTACAGGAAAAACGTAAGGCCCATGAAGTGGCCTTCAATTTAGCCCCGCCCCCAATGGCAAAACAGTGCCAGCTTGTAGTGACATCGTAGCTGAAGGAACTCTGCAGTGACAATGAAAACAACTCTCATAAAAACAGTCTGCTGCATAAGATTAGAATATCATCATAAATTTTTACTTTCTAACAATTTTTGACTTTTAAATGTCTAATTCTTTAATGCCAAATCTCTTTTTCGATGTCATTGGAAGAGATTTTTCAATGTTTAATTTTTCAATGTTTGATTTTACAATGCCAAATCTCTTTTCAATGTTGCGGCAAGCTGTTGCTGTTCCAGCTCCATACACAGCAAGCTGCCTGGTATCGACTGAGCTTCTAGCTGCCAAAGAATAGCACTTCTACTTGCTGCTCAGCCCCCAGCTTTCCTCTCACACCTGAGCTTGCTTTGATTGGTCAGCATGGCCAATAACGTGAGGGCCATACCATTATGTGAAAACAGAGAGGGGTGCTGCGACTGCAGCTGTGAGTAGAGGGTGAGTTTGGTAAGGTGTCCTGCAAAATTAACTATGAGGGAGAGGAGAAAACAAAGCATCTGGTTCCAGTTTAAAGATGTTGGGGACAACCTTCACTACAGAATGTCAATACCTTGAAGAGCAGGTTCCAGTACAGACCTGCAGAGACATATTAGAGCTGTCAATTTAGAGGTGAGTTTGGTTCTTTTTCTGTGGATGTCTTTGCAGTTTTGTTCTTAATTTGTGCAACAAAAAAAGTTTGACTAAAATATTACATAAAAAAAAAGTTCAATTAACTTCTGAGTCGTTTAGATATTTTGCCAAAATAAAGTATAGGAGCTATATTTGAGTGTGTTGTCGCATCTCATATGCTGTGGAGTGTTTTGGAGTGGTTGAATGTCCCAGGCTGGTGGATTTGGACTTTAGCTGATTTTTCTCAAGTGTCAGTGATGTTTAAATTTAGCTTGACATTGTTTCAGGTGAGTAAGTCAGTCAAGTGCAGAGCAAGCTATGTATCTTATGGCAGTTGAAAATCCGTACGCTGACATAAGGTTTTGGTTCAGTTCACCTCTCCTTTCTTCACTGCATGCGAGAACTTGCATGATAAATGGGAGTCCTCTCTGTTTTGTAAGAATCACTTTAAATAACTGCACCACAGAATGTTGCATTGAGCACTTAACTCTGCAAATAAACAGTATGCCTGTGTTCAAGTAGAAAACAACACCGCATATGTTTTGCACATGTAATTGCCAAACCAAGAGGGCTATATATCAACCCTATCTGTATAGTTGCATTATTACTAGGACATTTCTAGCTGAAAATATCAAAAAGACTAATTTACTTATTTAATTTATCTGAGTTCCTTAACTGTATAAATGTTTACTATTTAGAATTGAGAACAAAGGTTTTAAATGCGAATAGAGCAATTTGTTTTCCAGGATTATTCAACATTTTCCAGCAGAGCGCAAGCGGAAGAGACCCCTCGAAGCCATACATCACTACATAGACAAAAACATTCTTTGGTTCATTTAGAAATTCGACATCTGTAGTTATAATTGTATAATTATAGCTGTTCATGTTTTGTTTTATAATTTTCAATATAAAGTATAGTAGCCTTTAGAGTTTTTTAGGGTGGTAAATTAAAGATGAAAAGATTAAAAGATAATAATTAAATATTCATTTAAAATTTAGACAAACAATATAGTTTTGAAATCCAATCCCACAGCAATGCAGAATGATAGAAGCACTAGATATCAAGTTGTCTATTTGAGTCCTTTATTTGAGTTGTTTACTTGACTCTGACTTAGGACTTGAGACTTTCCTTGGACTTGTAAGAAATCACTCTTCAACATATCTGGTCTCTGGGTACTGGTTCACCAACAAAGAAGTTTCTTAAGATGTGTTTAATTAGGGAATTTGATTATGATCATTTAAAAAAATCTTTGGAGATTGGTGTCAGATATTGAGCTTCTTAAATTGACTTAGACTTAAATTGAATTAGATTCCAAAGCTTTACTGTTACATCTGAATTGCTGCTGGCTTACAATAAATAAAAAAGTTTGCTTCTGAAACATTCTTTGTGAATTTTCTGGAAGTTCATCTTTGTAATTTTTTTCCAATGTTATCGCATAATGAAATGTAACATTTTCTGACATGCTGTTGTTTTGTGTCTCAAGTATTTCCCTTAATTGGTTATTACTCTCTCCATGCTCTTATATTTCCTGCACTGTTTGAAAAGCATAACAAGGGTGTGAAATAAGGAACGAAGAAAGCTGAAACGATCAAATCATTAATGTTAGATGCCCACCTCACTACTGCCTCTGCAACAATTTAAAATGTGATTTAGTCAGGATATGCTTTCATGCCTAGTGCAATTTACCTTGGTTGAAATGTGCTTGATGAACTGTTACAAAAGCGAGTGGAAATTTGACAGAAACAACCAAATGGAGGTAAAAGAGGTGTAGCAGATATTTTTCACATCTAATATGGAAAACGTCATGAAAAAAATACAACATTGCACTGATATATTCTGAATAATACATCTCGACAGGAACCTAATGATATAGCAGGATGCAATCTCATTTTATGCAGGAATCATTTGACTTTAAACACTTTCAATTTAGTTTTAAATAACAAGACTTTTGTTTTGACATTATTGGATTCATTTGCAATCATCTCCAGCAGACAATGGAAAGGTATCCTTACTGTTCCAATGAACGTCTGAGTCAGTGTCTTAATCCTAACTTTTTTTTTTCCAACCTGAGCAGAGGTGTTTAGAAGGATTTGAAGTTTTTTAATGTTTGAGTGATACAACATATTCATTAATTATCTATTTGGATTTACAGTATTTGGGTAAAAGTGTTGAAGCAGACAACTCTGGATAAAAATGATCACTCAGAACTCTACTGATATATAGTGACCGTTCCTACTGGAAGGAAAATGAAGCCCAAACACTGCATAGAGACAGATCCCATACCACAGATTCCTCAGGTTCTTTTACCATTCTCCAATGATAGCTCCTCTGGGTTGGGGAGGATGTGCTGCCTCTAGTGGAGGAGTTCAAGTATCTTGGGGTCTTGTTCACAAATGAAGGGAAGATGGAGCGGGAGATCGACAGGCGGATTGGTGCGGCGTCTGCTGTGAAGCGGGCGCTGTACTGATCCGTTGTGGTGAAGAGAGAGCTGAGCCAAAAGGCGAAGCTCTCGATTTACCGGTCGATCTACGTTCCTACCCTCATCTATGGTCACGAGCTTTGGGTCGTGACCGAAAGAACGAGATCCCGGATACAAGCGGCTGAAATGAGTTTTCTCCGTAGTGTGTCTGGGCTCTCCCTTAGAGATAGGGTGAGGAGCTCAGTCATCCGGGGAGGACTCAGAGTAGAGCCGCTGCTCCTCCACGTCGAGAGGAGCCAGTTGAGGTGGCTCGGGCATCTGGTCAGGATGCCTCCTGGACGCCTCCCTGGAGAGGTGTTCCGGGCACGTCCCACCGGGAGGAGGCCCAGGGGAAGACCCAGGACACGCTGGAGGGACTATGTCTCCCGGCTGGCCTGGGAACGCCTTGGGATTCCTCCTGAGGAGCTGGCCCAAGTGGCCGGGGAGAGGGACGTCTGGGCCTCCCCACTGAAGCTGCTACCCCCGCGACCCGACCCCGGATAAGAGGAAGAAGACAGACGGACGGACAATGATAGCATAGTGAGCAATAAAGCATGTGAGCAATTCTCAATTCTTCATCAGATCAATGTACATCAATAGCAATGTTAACATGCGCAACATTTCACATTCGGATTGAAATGTATTCGGATTAAAAAATCGGATTGTACCATTTATATGGGCACACAATCAATTAATCCGATCATATTTGTGTGTGTATATCCACTTGGCTTTATTTAGAATAGAACCGCTTTGACATGCGCAGTTATCAAATTTCCCTAAAAAAAAAATAAACACAGAAGAAGAACTTCCGTCACCAAAAAATAGTAAACAAAGCAGTATTATATGAGTTTGACTTCCAAGCGCCCAGACAGGATGTGCACCAGGTTGTAATTACGGTTGAAACGTTACTGAATAAATAATCATTTTGAGCTCTTTTCATGTTTCAAATAGAAAGGCTTTATCGGGAGAACAGTTTTGCTTTCCGACGTATTTCCACCACTCAATAATGCAGAAATACGTCACATTTACGTTGGGTGCACATGCACATTCTAGTTTGTTTGCCACATTCGGAATAACTTGAGCCTGACAAGCATTTTTGTGCATATTCATCGGATTATCAATCGGCATAAACCATTCCTATCGTTCAAAATACATTTTAATTCTGATTTATCTTAATTCAATCATAATATTTCAATTGGCTTGTTAACCTGACACATTTTTAGACCAATCGGCCCTTTATTCCGATTACTTTTGTCCATGTAAACATAGCTGTAGTCACTAAGATAAAGTAACCTCATAATAATTAGAGTACTATAGTGTATTGTTTGCTGTAGAAAACATCATGATAATATCACCTCCTTACTGTCAGTGGATTACAATGGTCTCGTCGATCAAAACTTCAAACACTGCTTACCCATCCAAAGGGCTTCATGTTAATTGTCACTAAAATCAGTCCTTGTGACTCATTCTTTTTCTGAACCAAACCATCTTTAAGTGACATGTTTCATGCCCTTTTCCATGCTGAACAAATTAGAATCAACTAGGCCATCTTTAATTGATCGTTTAATGGCACCATACAGGGCGACTTTAAGGACGATTCTCCCTGAGCAGCATTCTGCTATGCTTTTATTCTAGTTACTTTAGTTTGTCAATTGCATGTGAAACATGTGTGGTGGGCTCACTGGGCAGTACCTGTAAGAAGCAAAGCCTTTTTAAATTGTACATAGAAGCTCCTCATCTACACTGTTAAATGTCATTGTAGTCTTAAAATTAAGTATCTAATTTTGCTCACATAAATGTAATTTTATGCACATGTAAAATCCTGAGATATAACAGTATAAAATTATATTATCATTACCAGAGTTAGAACTGCTCGGTCATTATGCCTGGTGTTCTTCAATAACAAAAAAAGTGATCTGTAAAGAAAGACTCTACAGCCGGCAACAATTACAGACACATTGGAATGGTTTGAAAGGTGTAATGACCATTATAGGGGGAAAAAAGGTAATCTGGGTTTTCAGCGGGATCCTAGCTCAGCACTAAAGAGGAGGGATAAGTAATATCATATGAATGATGGAACAAAGAATCATGAATAGGTGACAGGTGAAGAATCCTTTCTGTTAATGGGGATAAGGAAAGGAGGAGGTGAAGTCATCCACAGAATCTGAGTTTGAAAGGTGGCAATAGACAGAGGATATGGCAATGTTTCCTTTTTTCCAGGAATGGCATTTGGTGGAGGGGAGAGGAATGGCAGAGGAGCGTGAGTTAGGTAGCTGGGGGATGCAATGAGAAGATTTGCAGAGGGTAACATGAAATTATTTCTCCAGAAGGAGCTGAGAAGCAGGGGACAGGAACGTAGGAACTTAAGCATATGTGTGGATGGCTTCAGAAGAAGTGAGGACAAACTCTGATTAGTGAAAAGCACTGAGAACAAGAGCAACGCAGGGTAATGTAGGCCTGATTACCACGCTGTGAGCAAAAGCAATCTGCAATCTGCCTCTGGGGATCTGCTCCTCTTTAAGCTCCACCTGATTAGTCCTGATCTGCTGCAACTGTGGAGCCACACATGCCAGTCACACACTAAAAAGAAGAGATAGGGGAGACCGACATACTCACACCAACCTGCATGCAGACATAAGGATATGACTAGAATTGTCACAATACCACAATTTAAAACTTGGTAGTATTGCTAAGAAAATGCTGTATATTATTTTCATTACCGTGCCAACATCTTTTGACGGTACAGAGCTCTTTCTGGTTAAGAACAAAAGATATGGTTCATTTGTATGTCAATTTGCTGTTGGCTCAATTAAAAGGAAAAATAAAGAATCACTCTAAATTAAAATAAATTGTGCTTCAAAAAGAAACAATGGATATGAAGCACAGAGGTGTCAAAAGTATTCACATCTATTACTCTTGTAGAAGTATAAATGCTAGGGTTTAAAAATACTTCTGTAGACGTAAATGTAGTAGTAGAAGTATAAACTAAAACCTTTTATTCAAGTAAAAATATAAAAGTAAATGTTACGTTCTTCTGTGTTTTGTTCTTCTGTGTTTTTGTTGGGGGATTTGTCAAACAACCACAATCTGCTTCCAACCGCAATCAGAATTACTCTGTCCGGGTCGTACTATGTATCAGATTTTTTTATTTTTTATTTTTTTCATTGACAAGCCAGAACGAAAACCAGCTAAATATGAAATACAAGTAATGAGACATTTTTAAAATGTAAGGAGTAGAAAGTACAGGTAATTGCATGAATATTTAAGGAGTATAAGTAAAAAGTAGGCTAAAAAAATAATTACTCCACTACAGTATAAATAACTTACATTTTCTTCTTGAGGCAACAAAGTATTTGTTTTTAGTTACTTAATACCTCTGATAATGCATACAAAGTAAATTTTTCACAGTGTTAACAAGCCCCTATGCAGTTTCTGCCTTTCTTTAAATTTTGCATTTAGATTTATTTAGCCATCGACTACAGCAGCAGGGCCGGTTGCTACAGGTTCCTTTTTTTCTGCTCTAATTCTCAGCTTCTGTCTGGCTCCACCATAACCTATGTTATTAACCTCCAATAGCTTCACAACTAAAGCGATGAGTAATGGTGGGGGTGAAAGGTTGCCTCACTGTTTATTAGCCACCTAAGCCATTAGCTTTTTACCATTTCCTGTGTTTACTTGTATCATAGAACAGAATTACATCTCGATGGGAGAGCTCAGACCAACAGAGCACATCATTGGACTGCCCATTTCCATGAAGCTAATATTCAAACAGCAAGCATTAGTATAACTGCACAGTCTATCGAATTGCTGTCGTGATCACAATATCGACATGAATAATATTGATATTGAAAAGGACTGCATGGATAAAATATTTGGCAGACTACTATTTGGGATTCCTTGGATTCACACTCTGAATTCCAATAATATATCAAATGTGTAAGGAATATTATTTAAACTTAAAGATGTAACCATGATGCTTTTCCCATCCAATTAGCAGTTTTTTCACTCTGAACTGCTAACTCGTAGTATTTACTTTTGAAGGACACTATCACTCCAAACATATTAAAAAATACAGGCAGTAGTTTTGAATCAAACAGAAAATTAAGCAATTACAAGATGTACTTCAAATCATATGTCCCTAATCGGCTGACTTTTATTATCAGGTTTTTTTTTTGGCCTTAAGATCACTGACCAAAAGCAATCACCAGAAACTTGGCAGAGTTTGATCTCTGGCTGATTGACTGGTCCAATTCTATGCAGTATGATACAAGCATAACAAGTGCAATAGTTAGACCTGCAGGTATTTTAATATTTCTCACCAAAAACAGATTCTATAAAGCACTTAAAAAAAACTCTTTTTATTGTTATTCTTAACTAATAAATAAATAAATATTATTTGATTTCATTCTTGGTTAAATACTTTATGTTTTCTCATTTTGTTAAAGGAGCCAAGCGCAAGTTCCAGAGTTTTTGCAGAACTTTGACAACAAGCTGAAATAACACAAGTGTTGTGCACGTGCATGGGAGAAGAGGTGAACGAGAGCGCACAACCAGAGAATACGACCCGAATCACTCGCTCATAAACTGACAAATCCAGCTTAGAGAGGCAACTGTGGCAAATAGAGGAGAGCTCATTTTACACGTTGTGCAATTGTAAAGGCAGGTATGGGAAAGAAAAAAAAATGTGAACCTTTAAACTTTTCCAATGATCCTTTATGCGGATGCATTGTTTCACCCCTAGCTATTAATGTTGGGGAAATTATTGAGATATTGTGCAGCATTTGGACAAATATTGTGAGTTTTGAGGTTGAATCAGGCAAATCGTGTATTGTGTTAAAAAGTTTGCCCTTTAACAGTTGCAAATTTATAAGTCGAGCCAGTTCAAGTGTATTCTTTTTTAGTGTGTTTCGGACCCAAAAATATATTAGTGCACTTCTACTAACTACTTCTGCTTTCTATGTGTACAGCTCTTTTTTTGTAATCTAAACCCCTCCCACTGGACTGCCACTGAAAACTATGAGGGGTAACTAGTTATTGATCTGTTTCCTGAGACGGACAGAAAGTAGATACACCGTTAGCAGTCATACATTGAGCATAAATGTGTTTTCTCTCATCGAGGGAGCAGCAGAGTGAGACATTGTGAGAAAACCAGTGGCACAGAACAGAGCGGAGTTGGCAAAGAAAAAAGACTAACTACAGACCCAGAGGAAAGAAAGGGAATAAACACAGGGCCTGACTCAACCACCCTGGAGAAGTGTGTGTGTGTGTGTGTGTGTGGGGGGGGGGGGATTCTGGTTCAAGTGGAGTACACCAAGGCTTGGTATACATAATCAATATAAATAAAAATAGTGCTATCTGCTTCAGAGATTAGGAAAGCTTGCTGGGGCAACATTTATGGTTACACTTGACAAATTCAAACATGCATGCTATGAGATATATTGCACACAAAGCTTTGTTGGCTACTTCTTAATGTCTTCATTTCCTGCTCAGTGCGCGACTCTTAAAGTGTGACCGCCTTGCATTGTCTTGATCTGTGTGTTAACTGATGTTTGCGCGACTTGCACAATCTCCTAAGATAAACATAAACCACCTGCGATATTAACAGCCACAAAGTGGCCACCTTATTGCTCCCAATAAGTAGCTGAAGTTATGACAATTTGTAAAGGTCAGGGAGTGATAAATGTCACTAAAGGGTGCATGTAATATTAGCTATAAAAGACTGAACTGCATCCTCAAGGCACAATATTTGCCAGTAACAAAGCAATGAAAGCACAAACGGTACAATTTTACTCAAACCTCTTTGTAACACATCTCATCCAGATCAGCATCGGCATTAAATATGCAGTCTTTCTGTCTGAGACGTCTAAAATGTCAAGTACAAGTCCGCGTCCATCTTCCCAGCACTGCGTCTCTGAGGCAAAGCAGGCGCCATGAATGTGGGACAACAGTAGCTGGCCAGAAAGTGGAGACAAAGACATGGAGGGAAAGCACTCACCTCATAAGGCTCTACTGTAATCACACCCTCCGGCAGCACGTCTGCTCAGTGGAGGAACAACAGGAGACAGGAGAGGGGGGGGGCTGCATAAACACAGCTGTTTATGGGGAAACTTAATTGAGCGGACAGTGATTGACAGCCCTCTATCCAAAGCTAAAAAACAAAACAAAACAAAAAAAACATACCTTCTACCTGCAGCTCTGGTGGTGATAACCAGCAGGACAAATTGTCCCCAAAAACATCACCCCAGCTAAGACATTTAAAGGCCAGCAGCTGGGACTTTCTTTATGCAGCTGTTTTAATAATTGAGCTGAAGATGGAAAAGTTTCAGCCCATGTGTCGTCTAAAGATAGACGCTGTGCTTTGCTATGTTGTGTTCTGCATGGCTGTGAAAGTGGATTAAACGGGCTTTAACATCAAGACGAGCTCTAATGAAACCCAATGGGGGAGTTAGCCTGTCTGTTTGGCCAGCTGACTCCTGTAAAATACCCATCACTGTCTCCTACTGCACGCTCTTGAAGCAGCCTGCCGGGGCCGGAGAGCATGCAGCCAGATGATCATATTGTTACAGCACTTTGTAAAAGCAATCAAACCTCTTGATTTTTTTTTTTTTTTTTTTTTGCATGTTTTAATTGAGATTTGATGTGACAAGAATGAACATCTGAAAAGTGTAGCTTCCACCAGTATTTTGCAAATGAATATGTGGCAAACATGTTTCTCTCAGCTTTGCACTACTAGAGGCTGATTTTTTTTCTTTTTTTTTCAGCTATAAAACTAAATCAGACTGCATGGTGGGCATCTGTAAGGATGTTCTTGCAAGTCTTGCCAGGGATTCTCAAATAGATTTAGGGCTAAACTTTGACTGGAGTACTCAAACACAAAAATCTGCTTCATTATACTTGGGCCTGTACATTTAATGTCATTGCAATGCTATACGGTGAACATTTGCCTCTGTCTTAAGTCTCTTGGGCCCCTAGGAGTTCCAATGCTGACAATTTGTCCTGTCACTAAAGAAAAACATCCCCACAGAATTATGTTCTTGCCAACCATGTTTCACCATGCAGGTGGAGTATTTAGGGTGATACACCATTGTATTTTTGCTTTTTACCCACAGGTGGTGTTTTATACGTAGGCCAAAACGTTCAATTTCTGTCTCATCTCACGTCTTCCACATGTTTACCGTGTCAACTTTGACACAGTTGGTTTTCTAATGGTTTTCATTGAACAACTGCTTTATTTCTTGCCACTCTTCTAGAAATGGCCATTTCTCAGACTCATTCATAGTGGTCCTGTCAGGGGGAAAATCTCATTACACATTGCACAATGACAATAAAAGGCATTCTATTCAGTTCTATGCCCTGGTTTGATGTTTGTATCTGCAGCTTCTCCACCACAGATACCAAGAGCTCATTGGGTGCTTCTCTTGAAAAGAATATTCTTGCCCGGCCTATGAGTATATGTAGGGGTATGACCAAAGCCAGAAGGGTATTAGTAGTGCTTTACTCTTTCTTTTCCCAGATGACTGATTAGATAATGCTCAGTCAGATGTTCAAAGCCTGCCATATTGCTTTAGCACCTAAAGGCCTAGATGTGCTCTACGATTACAGAGAAATCTGTATGCGCTGCCGAAATAATATAGCCATGTTCTTGCAGCGTTGGTTTGGAAATGAATGCACCTTGTTTTTGACACAGAATTAACTTTTCTTCTTGTTTGGTCTCTGACAAAAAATATACAAATGTTACACACCATGTGGTCTACACCTGGATTCTTGAGAAGCATGGCCTGATAGAACTTTGAGTAAAAAAATAAAATAAAAAAATAAAAAAATAAAGTCTCTGTTCTTTGTATGGATTGTCCTCAACCCAACTCTAAATTTCTCCACAGCCTTGTTCATCAACTTTCTCTCGGAAACCTTCACAGAACAGCTGTATTGATACTGAGATTTAAATGGCCTAATTTATTTCTAAATTAGGCGACTTCTGAATGCAAATAGTTTCCAGGGGACCTTATTAAGGGGCATCAGCGTAAAAGGCACTGAATACAGATGCATGCAATACTTCAGATTTTTATATCATTTTGATACTCTTTACACTGGCTCCCAGTAGATTTTAAAACGTGTTTTAAGTATCTGTAGTCCCTACAGAACGTCAGGTGCCCAGGCTCATGATTATCTGTGTCACATCTTTGATCACCAAGCTGAGAATATGTTAGTTGTTTTTTGTAAAAGGCTAAAAACTAAGGTTTGCAGGAAATTTCCATGTGTGCCTCCAAAGCTAAGGAATAGTTTGCCTGTGAAGGGTGGTTCACACGACAGGATAATTAGCCCGATTTTTCCCCCGGTCTCCCCTTTGCAACAGGCCCCGACTATTGGGGTGGATCTTAAAATAATCTTAAGCGATATTCCTCAGGACTGTTTCAACCACAAATCGGGATATTCAACATGTTGGATTGTCTTTGCCCCGTATCCGAGCGTGTGTGGTGTTCTCCAAGGACAAACGAAGCCTGACTCTGACGTGTAGCCCATCAGAAAGCGAGGTAAGGAAAACCCAGAGAGAGAGATAAAACACTCACCTCCATATCATAGCGTAGCAAATGTAGAGTCGCTGTTTCAGCTGTCTGCACTCTTTTAACCAACACCCTTTTTTTTGTTATGTTTGTTTTCTGTTAAAATTAGTCCACAAATTATCGCCATTGTTGTTCCTCGTCGTCCATGTTTATCTACTCTGGACTCATGTTTGATCTTGAGAGGTGTCACAAGATTTCCCGGCTGACACCTAAATGATCCTGAGTGAAATCTGTGCGTGGTGTGTTGTGCTTGCCGTCTGACCAGACACCCCACACTGTGAAAGCAAACCTGTTATATCTACAATTTTTTTTTTTGTCATTACATGTGGTGTCCCTCATGCTTTGAAAATCAGTCGACTATTTTAAAATGTTGCCTTGTGAACCAACCGTAAGACTTGGATTTGCTGACTTTGTGTACTTTTACTTTTTTAAAAACAAGTTGAAAACCATTCTATTTTGTCAGGCAAGTATACTATAATTGTTTTCTTTTTTTTAAATTTGGTTTATCCTGTTAGTAATTTTTGTTTCGCCTTAATACCGACATGATTTTTGGAAGGCAACGGGAACAGTGAAACATTTTAGCACATTTCGTATACTACAGAGCAACAGTTGCAAATAACAAGCTCAACTTACCAGAAACACTAAAACAAAAAAGAAGGACATGCCTAAAACGCTACACATCAATTAGAATCCCCTTTCTTGATTCCATAAAAAACAGACTGTCTCAAAAATATGCAATTTGAAGATTTACAGTCTAGAAAAGACGATGTATCAATGCAAATCTGCTGAAGCAGCACCCATGCAGAACAACACATACAGCAGAAAGTGAACACAAACAAAATTCTCATCCTGCACTGAGCCAGCCAGGCCTCTGTCACAAGGGTTGGTTGCTCTCAGCATCCTATCCTCCACTCACAACCCATTTGCAAAAGTCACTGTAATCAATGCAATAGTAGAGGCTCCCCTTCAAGCACAACGAAACTATCTATCAAAACAAGAAAGCAATATATATATATATATATATATATATATATATATATATATATATATAGTTGACCATGATCATATGTCTCTGTTTGGGGCTCTCCTGCTATTTTTCTGCAGAGAAAGGCAGAGGAAAGGCACAGTTACCCCCCCCCCCCCTTCCAATTTTTACCCTATCAGGCTTTACCTTACCTTCCCCATGCCACAAACACAAATTTCACAGCGCTTCAAGCTAGGATTTGTTGACGTCTTGATAGATATACACCTTAAATTGTGTGAGTATACATATGAAACAGATTCAAATGTGGAACCATAGAGGTTCACAGTCACCGTGCATGCTTTGTGATTTATACACAACTACTGGAAATGTCAAACGCGCACTCTGGCTTCTGTTGTGATGAAGAACTGCTGGCAAGAAGGAAACTATTTGTACCATGGCACAGATGCCATTCGCTCTGCTCTTGCTGCGGTTATGCAGCACAATGTCAAAGTACCCCACGGACACATTCCTTCACATTGCCATCTTCGGCCGTCATTAATAGGCATTAGGACTAATATGAAATGAAAGCCTTCCACTTGCCATGTAAGGGCATAATACATTTTCTACACAGTCCGAAGCTTATAGAGGGGGAAAAAATGTGAATATGCAACTTTTGAAAACATTTTTTTTCTTAGTAAAGATAACTTCCACTTGCATTAATTCGGAGTAGTAAAAACATTTTTTTATATATATATTTTATGTTTTCAATTAACTTCAGAAGAGAATATGCTGTATGTCGCATTTTGGGGGAAGCCACAAAGCGCCAAGGGATGGGCAGGGATGGATGCACCGGGGAGAAACAGCAGCAGAAGGAGCAGCACTTGTTTGCCAAACTTACAGTCGTATAAAAGCGCATTAAAGCGAGTTTGGTGTACTAAACTGCGCAAGGCACTTTCCCTTTAGAGAGCCACAAACATTCTAAGAATGTGACATTTCTCACCAAGTTTCAAGTGCGTCGAGGCAAAGGCAGGACATTTACCCAGCTTCTTAATTCGGTTCTGGACTAGATGTCAAAAACGGTCCACTTTCACTTAGTAATTCTAAACTTTCGGGCTCAGTCTCATTGCTTACCTCACATCAGTCATTAAAGTCAGCGGTCACGTTCAGCAGAAGCAGGCGAGGAAAAAAAAAATGACAATCCACTCAAACTCTTCAGTCCATGCTTTGGCTCCGCAGCTTCGCCGGCATTCCAGTGAGGTCCGGTCCGGTTAAACACGAAGCGCTGACGGCATCTAACTGACAAGGTTCTCCCACCTTTCACTGTTGCCGAGCCGTGGCTTAAGCGGGGGATGAGAGGAGAGGAGCACAGCGGGATCTCCAAGGGCGCACGGGAGAGTCACTGCGTCAGGATTGGCCCGAAGGAGCTGTGACGCACCGACAGGTGGCACACCCGTCGAATAAAAGCGCCTCAGATTCATTCATGAGCAAAGGCTCCGGGGAGTCGAGCATCCCGACAGATTAAACCGAAAAACACCTTCTGCCAGGCATGTCCTCCGTCTTTCAGCATTTTGTTAATTAAATAAAAAAATAAATAAAATGAAAAATAAGTTTACAGTGCCATGGAGAATGTTTTATTTGAAGCCACGTGTGCCATGTCCTTTGGTGTGATTTTACACTGAGAAGCGTCATATTCTCAGATGCCGGCATGATCTGCGGTTGCTTTTAGAAAATAAAACAAAAGATGTCTTTCCAAATAACCGATATATATGGCACGTGAGAACTCGAACAGTATGTGGGTGTCATCTCGAGACACTTCACGAGACAAACGGGTCCAATTTAATCAATTCAATCCAACCACAGAAAGGCGAGATATAAATTCGAATGAAACACTTTCTACTTACATCTAATAATACAAAGCAGAAGGTGTCTATGGAAGGAAACCCAGCCAAACGCATCTCGTCTCCTACTCTGCAACAATCCCGCCTCCTTCCCCCACATGTAGCCATAGTGGATAGCTGTTTCCATAAAGTCTTTATCTTTTCTGCAATATCTTATCCTTGGAAACATTAGGGGGGAAACAGCACAGCAGACACTCAAAACATGATCTGTTCCTGGAGCACTTTCTAAATAAAATAGAAAGTGAAGAGCAAATGTCAGCAGTGGCTCTTTTAGTAATTTCCTTTTGCAGTAAAACACAGATAAGCTCTGAGCAAATAATAAAATCTAGGAGATGAAAATGGTTTATGTATTTAATGGCGGCAGCAGCTTCTTTGTCTGGGAGAGGGAGGCAGGGTTAAAGGATAATTGTATTGAAATGTGTTAGATTCCAAGTTTGAATATTAAAACTCGGTTCTTTTATATTCACTTCAGATCATAATGTAACAGTTAATCTTGGCAATTAATATTACACAACAGGAAAGACATTTATTTTTCCCTTTACGTGGTGCCACATTTATAAAAATAAAATCTATTTATGTGTTGAGTAGCAGAATTGAGTTTGCCAGCTGCATGAAAAACTTGTTAAATTCTCTCTGCTAATGCCAAACAACTTATTTTGCTATTGACACTTGTTTGGTGTGATGTTTTAGATTGGATGATTGACGTTTGAAGAAAGAAGTCACCCAGATTGTAGAGATAGTCTCAAATGAGCCTGGTTCTCTGTGTGTGTGTGTGTGTGTGTGTGTGTGTGTGGGGGGGGGGGGTTGGAGTTCTGTACCTTAGAAGGGAGTTACAGAAATATATTTAACTTACAAATATTGCATCATCTAAGGTGCGATAAAAAGTCCAAGATTTACCATCAGGAAGCATTGTGCAAACAAGGAAAAAACTGACCAAACCTTGCCTTGCTTGATAAATTTCTTCACACATTTTGTCATATGACAAGTCTTTTTAATTGGGATTGTATGTGATAGACCAACACAAAGTAGTTGAAGAAATTTGATTTTTTGTTTTCAAAAGTTTTAAAAATAAAAACCCAAAAATTGAGACCAGTGTTAAATTGACTTTAAATAGAAGTTATGTTTTATCTTTGATTTTACACTGCTCTTTGGAAAAGGCTAGATCATGTGGTTAACAAGTCAATTTACACAACTACATAATTTTTGATTATCAAAATTGGTTACATTAAAAAAAGTATTATCTTTGTACACAAACTACTTTAATTATTCATTTAAGTTAGTCACAGCTGCAAAATGTCAAGTAAATTTTACACTCACAAAGTATGGCATTTGTACACAATTAACAGTAAATAAAATGCAGGATACTTTTTAATGTGTAAAATCCAAAATTATCTTCCTTCATAAACATTAAAAATTACAGTCACAAATCAATCAATATTAAACCATTTACACAATTATTTAAACCATTACACTGTAGTTCTTGCCATATGTTTACTATGTGTTCATAACAGAGCACCTCGCTCTCTTGCATTGAATTGAATGTTTATGAGCATTTTCTTGCAGGAAGTTGTACCTCTACCCTACTCTTAAGTCATTTTATCAACCTCTGGCAGGTTTTCCTCCAATAATTTCCAGGATTTAGCTCAATCTATCCTTCATCTATGAAAAGCATCCCTGTCGCTGCAAAAGGAGAGCGCCTCAGTGGTATGATGTTGCCACCTCCATGTTTCATGCTGAGCGTGGAGTGTGCATGGTTAAAGTCCGGTGTTAATTCTCTGTTGCACCATTTTCCATTGCCCAAGAGGTTTAACTTTTGATTTATGTCAACAGAGCACCTTCTTCCACATCTTTGTTGTGACTTTTTTCTTGTCACTCCTTCATAAAAGGCTAGATTTGTAGAGAACATAATAGTTGTCCTGTCTATGTTTTCATTGAAGCAATTTGAAACTACACACAATTTTGTTTCCTCTGGATAATTAGGCACCGCTTTGTTAGTCTAGCCAAAAAAAATGTTTTCAAATTGGAGGTTATAATGAGAAAAAATGTGATAGAGTCCTAAATGTATGAATATTTTTCCAAGGCATCGTACGTCTACTGGCTGCACAGATGTGGGAAATGAACCCTCAAATAAAGCTTCCTGCTCAGTGTCACAGCAGCCCCCTGTACTACATTTCCTGTCCCACAGCATGAAAATCCAGAATGGTGAGAGGTATAGAGCCAACTTCCACTTAAATATGCAATACTCCCATCATCCTAATGCTGGGTGGTTGACACTCCACGAGCGTATTTTCCCGTCGGCAGTTGTTTTGCATCTTGTGAGAGGATGGTGTTGCAGCACAACTGAGGAGGCTTACATAAAACCGTGGCTGTCGTACGTACACGGGGAGGATAGAAATCTGCCGATTCAAGGGATTTAATGTCATGGAGCTCATCATAGGTTTGATGTTTTCTCCTTTAAAATGTGTGTATGAAGCAGGAGTAAATATATTTTTTGTAGCGATATCGACATGACAGGCAATTTTTTTTCTTTTTTAAATTCTGTGGCTTGAGTGGCCTTTAATCTGACAGTCACCACACAGGAAATGAGTGAAGACAGAAGAGGAAGGACCTGAGGGAAAGGTCCCCGAGTCAGGACCCAAACCAGTGACAACCGCGTCGATGACTAAGGCCTCATGGGTCACACTTTTCTGCTCCTGCAGCCACGGCCACACCCAGGAAATTAATGTTGTTTTAGTGTACCTACATCCAATAAGAAAACACAGCAAGAAGGCTGCAAGGCACATTTAAGATTATGGAGGAAAAATTATAGTCCATGAAGTTCAATTACATTTGTGAAATTTGCTATAAACCCCAAATTGAAATGTCCGACATATCCAGGTAAGTTGAAACTTGGGTTATAAATAGCAAAAAGGCAAAGAAAACACGACTCTAGGCAAGAACACCTCTATAGGAGCCTCCAGCAATTTCACACTGTCTGACTCCTGAAGAACTGCATGAACAGTCTGATAACAGAGTAACTGTCCACTGCACGATAGATCACTCCCATTTCAATATGGCCCCTTCAGTCTACTCCCCCTTCTGTCGGGTGTAAACAAAAACTGAAAACAAGGAACGTGAAGCATTTGAATAAATATTTGTACCCGTATCGTATCTGAACAAATCGGCTGAAGTGTTTGAGATTCCACTGGCGGTCGGGGCCCCAGACAGTTTCACTTAAAAGATAAATCCTTTCTCAGATGCATACTTGTCCTTCTCTATTATCCCCCGCAGGGAATCACATTCAGTGAAAAAGAGTAAAGAGCATTTCCTATGAGAAGCTCCCCAGGGCAAGTGGAGCTCCACACTGCCAGGTAAAGATATCATCTGAAAAATAAAATCAGCCACAAAATGTTTTTGATACTGAACACTAAATCCCTAAAAAAATATGATAAATTTAGCATCGAAAAGGTCACCATGGAGGGTTAGTTAGCTTTTTAGCTAAAATCAAACTCGATTAGGAACAAAAACCTACAACATTTTTATTGCAGGGAAATTACTTGTAAGATCCTTCTTCACTTTTATTTTCTGTCATGATCTTTGGGTGTTTGAGTTTTGTTTTCGTTTGTGTTTGCACATTGATCATTTCCCTGTTGTTTATGGGTCTTGTCATTTTCAGTTTGTTTCACTGTGTTCATTATTGTTAGTAAGGTGTTTCCATATTGGTTCATTGCATTGTGATTCGTTTCTTCTGTTCAGTTCTTTGTTTCATTTGGATTCATTTCTCTGAGCAATGTTAGTCCATTGTCAATCATTGTCATTCTCTCGGTTTCTCTGCTTTCATTCTGCCACAGTATTTTCTCTCTTAACAAAGTGTCCTTAAAATAACACATAGGATCAACCAACAGTAATTTCCTTATATTTTAAGGGTTTCCAGGGTCTTCAGGTGTTTCAGAGGACAATATTAGCTATCACAGTAAGATGAATGTTATTTTTACTGTACTTATTAAAAATGTAGGACAGTGGCACATTTGCCACCATGTTGCATCATGTCTTTGTTTGCATGCTCTGCAAGAGCTAATGAACAGAGGAGTGCAGCGACTGTAAGGCGAATAGTGGCATGCTTTCTTATCTTATCTTGGTAAATATTTCAGTTGTTCACCATAACTGATGTTGACTTTATTTTCCCTAGTTCTATTTGTCTCACAATATGAGACACAATTGCATAATGCACCTTCATTGTTGGAAACACACAATGTGTTGCTTTTCTGAACATAATTTTGGATCTGAACTCGATGCACCTTTTTTTTTTTTTACGTGTCCTGTCTGGCAGTGTAGCACTAAGAATTGCTTTCATAATGCCAAAGAGAGCTCAACAGATTTACTTTCACAAGTGAAGCATTGTGAAGCATTACTGCTTCAAAGCGCTCTGCTTGATATTCATGCAAAAAAACTGTACACGATATTATGTTAGGATTGTTTCTAATTCAATGGACACAGAAACAGAAAGGTAAAAGAGATGAGCGAAAGGAGAGAAAGGTAAGGCAAAATGTTAAAAAGGAGAAAGGTGACAAAGATAGAGCAGAGGAAAAAGAGAGTGCAGCAAAACATCCTCGGAGGAACTTAATTAATTAAACTGAGTTTAGCAGAGTGCACAAGTCACCTGAAATTTGCTTGTTAACTTCCACTTCTCCAAGTATTTATTCACTTTTCCAACAAACCCACAATAATATGACAGTTTTTATTTTTACTACATGTACAATAACCATTGCCAATTAAAAAATTAACCAATACTTGAAGTTCTGCTTGTAACCATGTCTACATTTGGGTTGCAATCCAGTTAAACATACATTATTGTATATTATATATATTAGATTATATATTATTTGGTACCATTATATTTCATAACCAATTTTTTTGATTGTATCTCTACTGATCTTTAATTTTTTTTAAATTACATTTCCTCATATACATATATCTCCTTATATGTATGTATATATATATATATATATATATATGCACATTTAATGTAGTAAGATCATTTACACAGTATTTGCTAAATTTGCTGTATCTGTTTTTGACCTCTGAAAAAGGATAGAGTCTGATTCAATTAAATCAAGATCTAAAAAATGCTAATGTTGTACAAACTATAGTAATTATTTTTTTGTTTTGATGAAATTAATCTAACTGGAGTTTATATACACCTGGTTGACTGACCAGATACTTAACATTTCACGGAAAAGAAAGCAAACAGTGACTTAGTTTGAGGAGATAAAACAGCTTTTGGACAAATAGCATAATCCCCAACATGAAAACATCACGGCTCACTGCTTTAATCATAAAGGATTTCATTTTTGCTGAGACATTAATGCCCTGCCTGCTGCAGCATTGTAGATGTGATTTAACAGTGTGAGCAATATCCCATCACTTCTCTAGGTTCAACTTTAAAACCTCATATCAGCAAATATTACACTGATTAGCCAATTGCAAACGCTAAAAGCAAAGCATCACACATTTACTGAACCTGTAATATGAACAGAGGCAGCATTTACAAAATGAAAAGTAAACAATGTTGTCCATATTTCGATTCTGAGCCTCAGCAGTGATGGTGATGATATTCTCATTGAATATCTAGAGGAACGGGAAATTAGTATCAAATGTACGCTTTTATGCAAACGTATTTGTGGATGTTTGTGCTGAAAAAATTAGAAGCCATCATCCTAGAGCCAATTTCACAGTGTCTGTGTGTTGTTTTGGTCTGTATGCGACACTGTGCACCTTTTTTGACAGAAGCTATATTAGCATATGAATACCAATAATGGGGTGAGTTTTTGAGGCAATCCCAGCTCCATTTTGCTGCTCCGCCTTTATCCTCTAATTTTGTTTGGATTTAGACTTGCACAGGTTTTATTGTGACAAACATTTTCCCCCTTTTTTTTAATACAAGCAACCTTTTGGCTCTCATACCACAAATAAAAAAGTTAATCCTATCACTATTCCCAAAGAGCCTCACAATTTTTTCTTTTTTGACATTTCATCACTGACCTTGATCATAGCATGACTTATCATTGTCACTGTCATCCCATTCCTTTTCGAAGTTGTTAGAAGAATACACAAGTAAGCCCAGTCTCTCTGGCCTTGTAGAGCTTATTTGCCACACAGCCTGTCAGTCAGACTCTCAGCTCATCACTATGAAATTGCTTCAAAGTTAACCTTGTTGCATGAAATATTTGGCAACATTTTCTCAGAAATGTACAAACTATACGTGAGAATTGCTCACATAATGTGGAAATAACCCTAAACCCAGCCAAGGGATTGCACCGCATCCAAATGTTATTGCCTGAGTCAGTGATTTATTTACAGAGAAAACCATGAGGATGGCAATCAGTCTGTAACACCTGAGAGGTCAACAGCCTGCTTTCAGACTTTGAGCCTCGTCGTGACATAGATTAATCAGAATCAAATAGAGCCAAGTGTGGAGAAAATGCTTCGTTGAGCCAAGAAGTGTAGAATAATGATTGGATTCAATCAGCTTTCTGCTCAGCTTTCATTCAGTAGTGTATTTCGATCATGCTGAACCCCAAAGCATAAAGCAAAGTTCAAGTTTGTCTCCATGAATGTACGTGCAGCAAAGACAGAAGTGACAGCTCTCTGTTGTTCTTTATGCATAAAGATGTACAATTCGAGTGCAATTATGTCCAAACTAAATAGAATCAACATCCATTAGTGCAACAGCTGCTGTTTTTGGTGGTCTATCTCTACCAGCTTTGCACATCTAGATAATGAAATGTTACCTTATTTTTAAAAAGCACATTGGTAAGAGAACATCCATGAGCAAGAGTTTATAAGTCTTGTTTAGTGTCATTGTATTGTTTGAAAGTTAATCTCTGAAGGGTTTTTTTTCAGCCTGCAACATGTTTTCTTTCAGGGTTACCCTGTATTAAAGGCCATCTGTCTTACCACAAACTTTGTTTCACTGTCACTGCTGAGCAGATGTAAATCTACACTATGCTGCTATTATATTGCCAAGTTTAATACCGGGAATGATGTGTTCAGGGTGCCACTACCATTTTGCATTTAAAGCGAAACACAATTTTGGTAACACATGAAAACAGTAACTGATTGCACATGTTTGCTGTGTCCCTTACTAAGAGGAGTTCTTATGGCTTTCTTTCAACAATTCAGCAATCTTGCCAGTTTTCCTTAAAGGACAGACATGTGGAGTGCACAAATAATTGTTATCCTCACAGCAGATTTTTACACCTAAGCAGTGAATAAACTGCCCCAACAGGTAGAAAGTCTTGATGAAACAATCTTAAAAGCTTGTTTTGAGTTTGTATAGAAGCCAAATATTAAAACTGAGTCACTCCGCATTATTGCTAATTGTACATTTGATGTCCTGACAAATCTCCACCATTTATGATTTACAGGATGCGTTTAAATAACATCTCCATATTAGTTTTTTTTGGTGCTTATAAAAAGCTCCCATAGAACTTGTAATGCCATTTACGACGTGACACGCTCCAACTCCCATGATGCAACATGGTCAAAATGGCCGCTGACTCTCAGCATGCATCATGGTCATCCTGACACCAGCCATAGCAACGAGATAACGTTGCTATGAGACGATATATAGGCGCTTGGCACGCACAAATCTTTCTTCTTTGCTGGCATTACGCCAAACTGAGGAGACACCCACAGCTGTTCATCCCGTTGGGACCCCAATGCTTAATTACTCCGAGACGGAGTTTGCTTTAACTGCTGGATATTTCTGATGTATGTGCATGCATTTTTGTAAGTGATTCTGCTGTGTTTTGGTTGGTTACATCTTGGCTCAGCCGAGAGCCGATCTTCACTTTTTCCCCTTTCCATCCTTGTCTTCAGTTCAATCTCTTTGTCTGTAACTTTTCCAGTTTTGCGCACTTTCTTTGAAATCCTTGTTCAGGAGTAAGACCGCCTTTTGGCCAAAGCTTGCCCTGCACTAGGCACGTGCGCTAAAGACGTCATTAAGAACTCTCCTCACGTATCACGCAAGGTCGTAGGTTATATGTCGTCATAGTTGCCATCTTGGGAAGGTACAGAGTAGCTGAGCGGTTAGCTAGCTTGTTATGAAATACAGAAGCGTCCATCTAGTTTCTCAAAGCTACTTTGTCTTTCAATGCTGCTACGTCAAGTGCCGACGTCTTGAATGTGATGTTTAAACAACTCTTCTCAGTTGAACTAAGAATGGCTACTTCTCATTTTAATCAATTTTTTACTTGTTTATTTTCATTTATTTTCTTTTGCATGTTTATTTTAGCAGTGAGTAGAGTTTCCTAAGGTATTGAAGTACAATAATTACTGTAACAGGGAATTGTTTTGGTTTAATAAATAATAACGTGTGGAATAGTAATTGTTTGTGTTTATTTTGATCCAGAAGTTGCATGGTCTATGAGTACAGAATTACCTCTTTTTTGAGTTAACAACAACAATTTTCATTGGTTTGTGGTAAAGGAGTAAGGATTAAACTCTAATTGCAGTTATAATTTGAGTTATCAACGCTTGCTGGATAAATCTCATCGGTCAGAAACCAATCTGAGCACCCTGTTCCAGCATAAATAAGTTCATAACAGCTAATTAATAAATGCGTTATTGGTATTAATCATTACAAGCTTATAGCCCTGGGATCACAACCATTTGAATTATATTTGTTATAGCTGCCATTTGAGTTTGAATGACCTATTATTAAAATTAGAATATCACATTATAATTAATAATAATAATCATGATCAAACAGGTTTGTGACATAACAAACCACAAAGCATATTATAGAAAAAAGGTCACTACTTGGGTAGAGTTTAATTCTTGTAACAACTAATCTAACATGCAAGTGATGTCATGCAAGTGATGATTATCTCATCAAGTTGAAAGTAAACATAAGATTGTTTATGAAATAAAACATGATCCAGAGCTACCATATACTTCAAGATGCAAGAGAAACCTGTTTTGTCAGCTCATCGCTGTCAAATGTGGAGAACACAATGTTTTAACTGTGACAAATGTTAAATAGTGTCCTTCAAAGAAGTCCATACTATTCTGAAAAAAGTCAGATAAAGTAAATTACTGTTAATATGAACTCTACTTAAATGGGCAACAAGGCGAGGAAGTCTATAAAAAAGGATTCTGTAAACAATGTATCATCCTAAGCTATTTAGTTTGAGTCAAGTCTTCTGTGTCTCATTTGCCACTACATTCCAAAGCTCTTTGGTCAGAATAACAGGCAGATTATCGTGGGTTTTAATTAAAGCTGGAGGAATAGGCTAATTAATTTTCTCTATCAATGGTATGGAGCAACCCTTTAGATAAAGAACATAAATCTAATTATCTTTTGACCTCTCTCTCTTCCCTCAGTAAGCTTCTCAACAATTCTGCCATCAACACACATCATACATGAGCTAGGAAAGTCAGTGCTTAACTTCGCTGCCAGATTCTTCACCAAATCACATTCACTGGCATTCTCCACCTTACAAGCTCACAAGGGGATAGGCCGAGGATTTTTCATGCTCCAGATAACATAGAATCACGGCTCAGAGCTTTGACAGACTCAGGTGGACCATTTCTTACACAAGGCACAAAAAGCAGGGCTTCCCCCCCGCTCCCACCCACAACCAGCAACACAGTGCCAAACAGTATAATTCACCTATTTATATCGGTGTGTCATAGAGCAACCACTTTCTCACCATATGTTGCTTTGTCTCTCTCTTCCCCAAGTCCCTGCTCTATTCTTCTCCTAATGATTTCCCAGCTGCACACCTGGTTACTCAAATACTCAACCCACGGTTTTCATAAAATAAAGACACCCTGAGGAGGTTTTCTGGGTGCAACACAAAATCCAAGCTCTTATGGGATGCGTGTGATAAGGAAAAAGGGTGTGACGGTAAAAAAATAAGTAATGTACCAGCGAGAAGTGAATGAATGGGGTGTAATGGAGCACAATATCTGCATCTTCAGTCCTTATATGTGCTGGATAGAAAGTTGAACCTCAAAGACCAAAATAAAGTTGCCCATCCTTTTTGCTTCCAGAACAGATTCTTGGCTTCAGCGCACAGAACAAGCACGTGTCCACCTTTAAGCACCTACTTTTCCTCTGCTTATCTGTCTGCACTTCATCATATTAAGTGCTGGTAAATGTACCCCTCCTCTTCAGCTCCCCGGCCATCTGAATAAAGCCCACATCTTGTCTGAATTGTTGGACTCATATTATCTCCTCATGCAGTGCTAATCATAGCCATCTCAGTTGGGTTTACAGGATAATGCTGGATCATACTGCTCTGATGGACAGGGAGGCAACCAATTCATCGTGTCTCTTAAAATTTAACGTCATGGAGTCTGCCGTGGCCGTTGCTCAAAGGAATATTAACACAGTGGGAAACAATAATATAACTGCCTCAGTGTTTGAATGTAAATCTAATCGCTGCAGTAAGGCAAAATGGTTGTTGATTTTAGATTTATCAGTAAAATAATAAAAAACAATTACTTCAACATCTTAACTTGCAGTTCTATACACACTTGCTAAACCCATAGACTTTGGTATGTTTTGTCTTATTGATCTACCAACTTCAATACATTTCTTTTGGCATTTTATGTGATCAACCAAAACATAGTAGAGCATAAATGAACATTGGACAGCTTGCATGGTTTGCTGACTTGTTAGAGTAATAGATTAAGGAAGCAGCCAGGGGGCTGAGGTGGGATAATCTGTCAATAGGTCAACAATCAATTGTGCATTCAACACCTCTATTGTTGAATGAAAGCCTTGAAAAGTCCTGTTTGCAGTTTGCCACAAACCATGTAGTTAACACAGAAACATGAAGAAGATGCTGTGGTCTGAAGAGAGAGAGAAGAAAACTTTGGCCTACATCCAAAATGGCATTAATGCCATATGTGGTGGAAACAAACACAACACATCACCCTGAACACACCAGGGCTGGCTTTGTAAGAGCAGTCGCATGGCAATATGAAAGCTGTGCTGTTGTTGATTATAGCTTTGTCCTGCCACATGTCGGTGCGCCTTTGGGAAAGCGACTTAACCCCAAGTTGCATATCGATCTGGGCAATTTATACTGTAGTTATAAAGCTTCCCTTGGTAAAGCAAATATGTTGGACACACTATGAGGCATTGCTGCCAAGTGAATGACACAATGCACTGCATGCTCATCCAGGAGAAGTGAATGCTGTATGTCAAAGAGTTGATGTAATCTTCTGTTTGTTTTTCAAACAAAACGTTTTAACTAATCTCTCTATATAAATCACATTTGTAAAGTATCTTTATTTCATATACTATCCTGGGTTTATATGTGGTAGCATTGTGTTACATTTTGCATCCAAGGAAATGCTGAATGTAAAGCTTATTGAACCGTTACTTATTTTGGGAATTTTTTCTTCTGCTAAAGGTACATTTGTGGTGAGTAACTTCTGCTAATGTTTGAGCAGACGTTACTCCATCCAGGACAGGTGTGTGGGAGGGGCCAGCTCAGTACTTCCTGTTTGCAGAGGTTCATGATGTCACTGATTGCATCACTGGGTAAAACCAAATTAAAGATCAGCTTTTTATGCATAGTATTTTCTTTTGAGTTGCACTGTATGGATTGTTGTATTTTGCAAACCATTTATTTGTGTACATGAGCTTGTAAGATTAATAAGTCTATACCTGTTTCTTTGTTTAGATTGTATTGTTTGGTTTACCCTTTTTTTCCTAATGGTGCAGACCGATGAGTTCCTGGTGTATCAGTTATCTGTAAAAGCAGTACAATTTTGGCCATCAACATCTTAAAATAGAAACTTGTGTCAGTTAAGTTGACCAAGAAGCAACCAAAATGATCTGCTGATTTGTCAGCCTACAACCTTCCTTGAAACTTGCTCTACTGTACCTTACAGTGTCTGACATCAAACCAGGGGACCATGTCCACCCCTTGGAGGGATTTTCTCCAGCCAGTGACTGTAATTTAGAAATTCTGAAAATTGGTTGATGCTGATTGATCGTTTTTAGGGTTAAATTATTATTGATTCAAAGAAGACTATTCACATATTAAAATGTGCTTAACATAGTCAACACGACAGAAAAGTATTAGATAGTACTCCCAAGAATACATAATGAAAACATTTTAGAACAAAATTGTAAAACAATAGACCCAAAAAAAAAAATAATAAATTAAACATCGGAATACTTTTCTTGTAACAACAAGGAAGCCAGACACTTTCTTTTATTTTGGATTTACATGTATTATGGATCCCCTTTCCTATTAAATCAGACAGCTTTGTTTTGTTTCATTAAGTATTACAGCCCTAGACTGTGTAGATAATTTGCCCCTGGTCCCTAATCAGAGCATATTGTAAGTTAACTCTTAGAGTGAATAAATTGTCCCTGACCATTTATCTCTGCAGAGAGGAGGAAAGAGACACATAAGTGTATACAATATGTAGGAACAGATGGGTTCACATGATGATCTTGGTCATTAGGTGGCAGGAAGACAGTGTGTCCTAAACTATATATTCTAATGGCAATGTGTATGGTCACAGGAGGATTTGAGGTGGGGGAGTCCGTTAATCCAACTCCATATGAGGCAGATACAGCATGAAACTCAGCTCCTCCTCCCCTGCCCAACATGTCTCACAACAGCAAGAAATAAAAATGAAATAAAATAACATTGTGCAATACTCCAGGTCTTTCACATGATATTCCAGTAACATATTGATCTTAGCGGCTGTACCATGATAATTATGGGGAATTTTTGCTTATCAAAATGTTCCACAGTAAAAATCTCATTTGGCAAAAATCTTTAAACACAATGAAGCAACCGTCTGAAAAAAACAAAACAAAACAAAAAAACAACAACATTCATATGCTGTAAGGATAAAAAGCTGCTACATTTAATCAGTAATACCAGAAACCTTTGGCTACATCCTGCGAAAACTACCATAGCAGGCTACTCCAATCATCAGAAATGTGTCTAAGCTATTTGCAGTGTTCTGAACAAATACAAATGTCTTAATTTCCTGTGTGACCGCTCTTTTGTAGAGCAAAACCTTTAGTGCTGTCATACAAACATGTTTTTTTACAAGATTTATTGAACATACTACTTTGGTTGCATTTTAGATGTAAGGTATTATGCAACTGGTCTTACAAAGAAGGCTGTGATGCCAAGCTTACAGTGTTAGATAAGGTTGTGGATAACTGGAGCAATAATATGCAATAATAGCTAAAAGATCATAGCCTGGCCAGCCAGACTGAATTACACGGCGCGTAAATCAGTCTGGTAAGGCTCCATCCCCTTTGACCCGAAACAGAGCAGACCAATCATAGAAAGGGAGGAGGGACTCTCAGCGCAGAATTACCCACAATGCAGTAGTGGTTTTCTGTTACCATGCCAGTCAAGATACATACGTAGATTTCTGATTAAGATTAAGAAAGTGCATGTGAGTACAACACGTATCCTCTGATTTTCAGACAAAGGCAGCAAAAAATTGTTCACTGGAGAGTTTGCTCAATGGCATGACATGTTTCACAGACTACAAATTAATAAAACAGAGCGTGTCGCTTGGAGTTTTTTGCGTCACTGATAAGCAGTGTATACTGCATAAGTAAGTCTGGTTGGCCAGGCTAAAAACCTCAGCAAGTACAGGTCAACCCTATAAAATAAGTTTTAGAAATGTTTTGGTAACAAATTTACATATGCAAGACGCAAATTAAGGCAGCAGGGAAGCTTAAATTAAGGATGTATTTACATGAACAATGAATAGGTTACAGTCAGGAAACTACTTATATAATAAGACTGTTAAAGTGGAGCCACACACAAACATACACACCAAGGGGGGGATCTACTGGGTCTGTACCAAGACCTCCATAAAAACCAAGTTTCTAGCTTGTAAGATGATGAAAAAAACAAAACGCTTCAAGCAGTTCAAGACAGTTGTTTACATACATTGCATAAAAACCTCAGTTTGGATCCTCAAATTTATGTATATTTACTAAGTGTCATAAAAAGGGATGATATTTTTTTTTTTTTACATATTTTTCTTTTAACTGTGTTCATAGCCGGTAGTTAAAATATGTTTCTTTAGTATTTGTTAGAACTTCTAATTAAACTGTAAGAAGTTTGGGTTTTGGATGTCCACAAGCTTCTCACATGGCCCATTATTATGGCCCATCCCTGATGACAGAACTGTGGTCTCCGAGTCGGGTTTGTGGGCTACCCAAAGTTTTGTTGTGGGTTTGAGTTTAGGGCTATGTGGCAATCCCTGCAAAACCTCAACTTTATTGTCCTTAAGTGATTTTATTACAAATTTGGCTGTATGCTAAGGACCATGGACCATTCGATGCCTGTAAATATTGCTTTAAAATGACCAAATAATGTTATTTCCTTATGATGTCATGATGCCATTCATTTTGAAAAGTGCACCAGGGTCTAGCAGGCAGAAGACCCCCACAAAATGATGTTGCCACTCTCTTCTCAGGCTCCGTTGCAATGATTTTCTAAGGCTTTCAAGTTTCCCCTTGTTCTTCTAAATGTAATAGTTGTTACTGTAAAACACTTAATATATCCCCCTTTAGACCACAGGACATGTCTCTAAAAATGAAGGTCTTGTCCCTGAGTGCATCTGTAAACTGTAATCTGGCTTTTATGCTGCTTCTGGAGTAATAGCTTCTTTCTCTCTGAGTGGCCTATCACTCAGTCTCATTTCACAGTGGATAATGACACTCCTAGCAGCTTCAGTCAGACAGTTCTGTGGTTGATACACGAGCTATATCAAAACATGTTTATAGATGAACAGTTATATTTATATTTCTTAGCTAATGAAACCTTTCCTTTTTTACGTCAGGGATATTAAAATTGGTCAGATCTATTGTTAGACAGTGAGATAAAGAAAACAAGCGAGAGTATTCTTACACAGTGTATGTAAATAGTTGGTTTCAGATGTGTTTATGGATCATATTTCATCCTGCATCTGGGATTAACACATATAGCATTGAGATAAGAAATTAAATACCTCTTGAAATACAGAAGTTTTACCAGACTTCATAAAATTCATGCACAAAATGTAGGTTGTTATGCGCAAACAGGATGATTTGTCTGTTTCTTATTTGCTTATGACTGTTTGTACAAGTGTGAAGCTACTTTGAGGTGACATACATGGGTAAACAGGGAAGGAACATACATCTCATAAATATCCACAATATGAAATTCCATGTTTTATTGCTGAGTGCAACATATTGATGTCCAAGAATATATTTATCATGTATGCACTGCATTGCGACTCAGTAAAAAGGTATCTCATAGCGGTGCTGTGTTTTCATAGAAAACATAACTATAAAAATATACTTGATCTGAAGTCAATACATTTTTAAAATAGTGAGTATAAATAATCCAGTCAAGTTCATCTTACCACATATTGCAAGAAAGCTCTGAGTTGGCCGCCTAGCATCGGTGGGTGAATAAACAAGTAACTTCCAGTTCTTTCTGTGAGGGAATGCATTGTTGTGGGTCCATATTGGCACCAGTTTATGTCTGCTTCAAAATTGTATTATCTGTTTAGGATCAAATCTCCTTATTATTGGTTCAACCATCGAAGGCTGCCAAGGGACTGCCACCAGAATGGACGCAGTGTGTGCTGCAGGTGCAAATGAAATCCTGGAAGAGAGTGCTCAGACAAAAAAGGCACAAACAAAAGCACAACAACTGAGCCAGTCACCCACCTTCTCAGGGATGAATTTCCACTAGACATATCTTTTCCTTGTAAGCAAATTGTTTAATACCATAACTAGGAAGCACTTGAAAGGACAGTGTTATCTAAATGTATTTAGATAATCAAATTATTGAAGACAGAAGGCAACTGAATAACATAGGAGGGTGCTTGGGGGACATAAGGGATGAATGCTGTCATTGTAGAAAGAAAGCACACCCTGTGTGGCTTGATAACCCCAAACCTCTACAACCACACGCCACAAAGTCTGTTCTATAACTATTAAAACAAACTATTAAAAACGTGTAAAAAATTAGTTGAAAAATGAAGTACATCCCTAAATGATTTAAAAGATAAAAACGCTTCCTTTGATCAGGCTTGATTTCCAGTATTAGTTACCATGGTGACAGACCCAGGTAAGAAGTGAAGCACCCGTGATGATAAAAATCCCAGACTGAATCTGAATATATCTCCATTAGCTACTAATCTTGCTTCCTAGAACAGGACCCAGGTGTACGTTCTTTTAACCATAAATGCACCTCTTGGAACTGAAGCATTTAAAGCATAATGGAATTAAATTACATTGAGAGCATGCAGGATGTCTCCATGTTTAACGGCCAGATGCTCGACTGGGACAGACTGGAGTTGGGGACAGAAAGAGTCTTGGGACTGTGATGGCTGTCAAGGTCTAATGTTATTTTCTGTTTTTGTCTTTGAAAGTCCTGTATAAACCCTCCTAAGTGTCATTTTTGAGTGATTTATTCATTATTTTTTATCCATCCATCCATCCATAGCTGGTCCCTTTTGATGCCATGGATTGGTAGCTCTACTCTGAGCTACAGCTGGATAAGGTACCTTCTCTCTGGATGAGTTCACCCACTCTTATGGAGGAAGCTCATTTTAGCCCGCTTGATCCCAGTATGCCATTCTTTTGGTCATGATTGCTGGTGTGTTTGAAGAGTTTTAGTGGTTTTACTAATATCCTGTGGCCTGATCTGAGCTTCAGCCCCATGGTTGGTAGTCCAGTGGCAAATTGTAATTAAAAGACATCTATTGCAGACACCTGTACAAACAGGCAAACCTTGCCTTTGATCAGGGAGACCAGGGATTTCCATATTGGTGCCAGGACTTTTATTCCTGCATCAATTGTCTTTGTCCATGCAGAGTAGGAGGAGGCCTGGTGCCTATCACCAGTTGTAATTAAACGAGAGTGGGTGCATTCTGGACAGACTGCTTATCCATCACAGGACAACACTGAGACTCACAGGACAACACTCATCCATACACATAAATTATTTTGATTTTGGATGGTTGGAGAAAGCCGGAGTACTTGGAGAAAACTTATACAGCCACACAAAGAGAATGTACAGTAAACTATCTGCAGAAAGACTCCTGCCCAGGATTTGAACAATTCCCTTCTTCCTGTCAAACAACACTACTAAAACTGTTCCACCATGCAGTCATATGTCTTTATTTGGCTTAGTTAGGGTGTTTGTTGCTCTTTTTTTTTTGTTTTGTTTTTTTATTCTTATTTTTCTTACTTTTTAATGGTTTCTACTTCTTCCAATAAACCTGGAATTGTTTATCTGGATTGAATTGTGAGTTTGTCACACGCACTTTCGTTCTTTTTCTCTTCTTTCACCTCCATTACCAATTTCCTTACTTGAATTTAAAAAATCTAGTCACCGATAAGGCAGAGAAAAATAGTCTACAAATATTGAAGACTTTAATTCCTTCTATTTCTATATTAAAACTGTGCCAAGTTTAAAAAAAAGACCAATTATGAAGTTGCCTAATTAAAGAACTCTTAAATAGCTGTGTGTGTGTGTGTGTGTGTGTGTGTGTGTGTGTGTGTGTGTGTGTGTGTGTGTGTCCTGCTGGGTGTTTGTGCCTGGTCCTTAAATAAACAAAATGCCATGAGTTGGCAGGGTGATTTGTTTGTTTTCCCTGTTAGAGGAACGATGAAGGGTTGTGACATGCTGGCTGCTTGCTCTAAATTAGACTGTAAGGAAGCAATTAGTGTGGCATATAACAGTTCAAATTCCCATCTCCTCCTGTGCCAATCATAATACAATTTCAGCTCACAAATTAAGTCAGATTTGTTGAGACAATGATATCACAAAGATCTAAAACTAGGTTAAGTTCACTTCTTTTCTTAATCCCACATTAAGTGATTGTTTCCTTTAAATAAGAAGCAAATTAATAGACCTTTATCTCTACCACTCACTGATAAGAGTCCTTGCTCCGTTCACTTGTGTAAACAGTGGAGTAAACAGAGCAATAAGGAAGGAGACACAGCTGAGAAAATCACAACTGAATCCAGAATGAATGCTTTAGAGATGAACATTCACAGGTCAGGGTAACTGAGCAAAGTCTCCAGATAAGAAGCATAGTGAAGTGTAAAGAAGGGAGACTTTATAGAGGTGATAAAGGCAGGGAGCAATGAGAGAATAGATCTTATTTGAAGAAAAAGCTGACAATGAAAGGCAAGCACTCAGGACAGATAATAGGAGCGATCGATAGATGTCTAAATGTTGGTGGAGAAGAGCCACAGAGAGATTAAAAATCATTATCTGAAAGGCCAACACAGCTAGCTGACCAACTGAGTAATGCTCTGATCCAGACATCAACCCCTCTTTGTCTGCATTAGAGCAGATAGATTATCACAAATACACAAGTACTATGAAATTCATTACCAGGCTTAAAAAGTTGTCATCTACAAGGTAATTTTAGTCACTTTTAGGATACAGAAGCACCCAAAGGTGATCTCAGCATGGTAATTCCAAAGATAAAAGACTCAATTTGCTGCTATTTCTAAAAATCTAATTTTGTACCATAATTTTGGATTTGTGTAATTTTGAGACAACTGACCAATATCAAAACTACTACAAATAACACTTCCGTCCATTTGGTAGTTACATACATTAATAACGTGTGCAAAATAAAAAGAGAATCATATTATAAAGGTTATCTTCATGTTTCAAAGAAAAAGTTATGAACAGAAGATTAACAACATAAAGCAATGGAAGATATATGTTGTCTTAATCTTAATAATAAAACAGTAACTAAACAGAGGAGTGAAATTGATACATTGCACCTTTAGGAATTCAGAGATACATGTTTTTGTCAAGCAAATAAACACTGATCTGGGATAAGACTTGCTCTGTTGCTCTAGAGCACAGAGAGAAATAAGAGAGCTAGATAACGTTAAGGAAGTCAGTACTAGATTCATGATGTTAGCTGTATCTTATGCAGTAAATGCAACCACATGGTGTCCTGTGTCCTATTTTGGGCCTGTTCCAAACCTGGATAGATGCAGAGGGTTGCGTCAGGAAGGGTATCTGGCGTAACACCTTTGCCAAATTTACCATGTGAGTCAATAACATGATCTCCATACTGGATGAGACCTGGCTTAACAACGACCACCACTGGTGCTGATGACCGACAGCGTAGTGGTGGAAATTGGGCTACTGATGGGAAGAAAATTGTGTAAGAGTTATCTTGAAGGAGGAGATTGTCACAAATGTTCTGGAGGTAAAAACAGTGCCAGATAGGGTGATGAGTTTGAAGCTAGAAATTGAATGTGTGATGTTCAGTGCTGTCTGAAATAAAGTATTTCTGATTCTGATTAGTAGTCATACTGTATCTCAAAGACAGAGTGTGAGTTAGACGACAAGGAGAAATTCTGGAGCGACTTAGGCTACGTTCACACTGCAGGCCTTAATGCTCAATTCCGATTTTTTTTTTAAATCAAATTTTTTTGCGTGGTCGTTCACATTTCCAAATATATGTGACTTGTATGTGATCTCCTGTGTGAACTGAATTCATTCAACCTAAGTGTCCCGCATGCGCAGTCGAGGACGCAATGACGTCACACGTAGCAAACATGCTCAGTGTTTGCGGAAGTGAACATGGATTATAATGCTGGCGCGCATTTTGCGATTATTAATTTATTTTCTAAACGGAGCTTTCCATCCATTGACTGCTCTCCTCATTGTAGTCCGCTATGGGTTCGTTTTTCTTCCTGCTTCTGCATAGCAGGATGCAGAATAGTGACGTTTGTCGAATATCGGTGACGTACATGTCGGATTAATGCGACCCGGCCGTACAGACACAGGTCGAATTTGAAAAGATCAGATACGTATCGGATTCAGGACCACATATCCAAGTGGCCTGGGTCGCATTTGAAAAATCTGATCTGTGTTGTTCAGACTGTCATAAAAAGATCAGATCCAGGATGCCATGCGGCAAGAAAATCGGAATTGGGTAACTTCAGGCTGCAGTGTGAACGTAGCCTTAGATGAAGTGATGCAGAATGTCCCCAGAGGTGAGAAATTTGGGACTGGTGCCGATCTCAATGGACATGTTGGAGTGGGGTAGAAGAGGTGATGAGGAAGCGATCGGCAGGTTTGGTATCCAGAACAAGAATGTGGAAGGACAGATTGGGGTTGACTTTGCAGACAGAGGATGAAAATGGCTTTATTGAATACTTAAGGCAAGGAATAAGGCAAGAACAGAGGGTGATTTACAAGAGCAGAGATAGGAGCACACAGGTGCCTTAAATCTTGTGTAGACCATGTAACTTGAAAAAACTTGGTGACAGAAAGGTAGCGATTTGTGACAGTTGCCACAGGATGATTGTGTGTAGAATGTCTCAAATGGTGAGCAGGATGATAATAATAATAATAATAATAATAATAATAATAATAATAATAATAATAATAATAATAAGTGAGCAAGGGAACATTTTTGTCAATCTTTTCTTCCAACAGGTGTCAGGGTATATATTAGGGATATGTAACAACATCCAAATTCAAGTTAACAAAGACATTTGTTAGGGCTACATTGGCAATCACTGCAAAGTTTATCTGGACTGCACTGTAATGGCGATGTAAATTGATTTTTCCTAGAGTTTTCAAGTTGTATACAGATTTGTTATCTGTGCATTTTTTTTCAGATTGTATCTTATGTATTCTTCTAATGATATGATTCTTATCTAATCTTTCAGAGAGAGGTTAAGGCAACCTCTGGGTGGCCAGTTCTGAGGTGCTTCCAGATGACCAGACAACTATAGCTAATGCTATCAGGGTAAAAGGTAGGACAGTACTTGGTATGTCTTCTGAAAGGAAAGTTGACAAGAAGACTTGGTGGTAGAACGAGAAGGGATGTACGTTTTGGAGATAGAGATCAGGAGTGTATCAGGAATACAGATTGATGCTGCGTAAAGTAAAGGACTCTTAGGCCAACTAAAGGGTATATGAGGATTTTTGTGATAGGTTGGACTATAAGAAGTGAAGGATTTATTTATGCAGTTGGTCCTAACAATATACCTGTGAAGGCATGGTTGTGGCTAGCAAAGACAGCAGTAGAGTTTTTGACTAGTCTGTTTAATGAGATCTTGGAGAGCGAGAAGATACCTGGAGAATAGAGGAGTGTGCTGTACTCATTTTCAAGAACAAGGGAGATGTGCAAGCTTGTGGCAAATACAGAAGACAAAAAGTCTATGAGTTCCATGACCTTATATAGGAAAGAGTAGATGAATCTATACTGATGCCAAAAGTGAGAATCTGTGAGCCGCAGTATGGCTTCATGCCAAATAAAAGTACAACAGGTTTATTATTTACTTTGAGGATGTTGATGGAAAAATAGAGATGGTCAAAGGGAGCTGCATTGTGTTATTGTGGATCTAGAGAAAGCATCTGACAAGGGTGCCAAGACAGGAGCTGTGGTACAGTATAAAGAAGTGGTAGCAGAAAAGTGAGTGGTGCAGGACATGTGTAAAAGCTGTAAGATAGTGGTAAGGTGGGCTGTAGGTTTGACAGAGGAGTCAGAGGTGGAAATGGGACTGCATGAAGGATCAGCTTTGAGTCCCTTCTTGTTTGCTGCGGTGATGGACAGGCGGACAGATGAGGTTGGACAGGAATCTCCTGTCGTGTTTACAGATGATATTTTGATCTTCACTGAGAGCAGGGAACAGGTGGAGAAACACCTAGAGAGCTGGAGGTTTGCCCTTGACAGGAAAGGAATGAAGTTTAGTCGTAGCAAGAAAGAACAGGTGTGTGAATAGGAGGGACCCAAATGGAGCCATGAGGTTACAAGAAGCAGCGATAAAATAAGGTGGAGGATTTCAACTACTTAGGGTCAACAGTCCAGAGCAAAGGCACATGTGGAAAAGAGTTGAAGAATAGTCTCTCTCAGCAGGTTGGAATGGGTGGAGAATAGTGTTAGGTGCCGGATATAAGAGAACAAGCAAGAATGAAAGGAAAGGTGTACAAGACGACGACGAGACCAGCGATGTATAGTTTAAAGACAGTGGCACTGAGGAACAGGCAGGATGCAGAGGTGAAGATATTGAGGTACCTTTTCGGGAGAGATGTTGATGGATAGGATCAGGATTGAGTACATCAGAGGGATACCTCATGTTATCTGTTTTGGAAATATAGCTAAGCTTTGTTGATTTTTAGCAAGAGGCAATAGCCGTTACAGCTTTGGGGAAATAGTTGTTTTTAAGTCTGTTAGTTTTTATGTTCTTTAATTGTTTCCCTGATGGTAGTGGGTCAACCAGTGCATTTGCCCTGGGAGGTTAGGATCTGTGGCAACATGTCTGGCCCTTTTCTGGACTTTTATAGCATAGACTGTGTCTAGGTCATGCAGACAGCATCTAACAAATCATGTGCTGTCCTCACCACCTGTGCTAAATCCCTTCTCTCCTTTTCTGTGCAGCTCCCATACCACACTGTCACACTGACACACAAAATGCATGGAAAAATGTGGTGGCAGCAGTAACTTGCTGTGGGGATGCTTTTCTCCATCAGGGACAGGGAAGCTGGTCATTTTCTGGGAGGATAGAGGGAGCTAAACACAGGGCAAGAATCATTATTGTCATTATGCAACTGTAATGAAATTTTGGTGAGACCTCAGCTCTGAATGCACATATAACACACAGACACGAATCAGAAACACCCATGGAAAAACAAAGACACAAATCAGAAACACCCATGGAAAAACAAAGAATAAGCATTCCAAGAGAAGACACAACATGAAAAAAGCTAAATTTAATGTTAAGCTGTACAACAGAAGAAAAATACTTATCAGAACAGAGACACAGATTTTGGACCTTTATGCATTACTTCAAATCACCCTCTTAGATGAATACATACATTTTAATTGCATAAATGCAACTGCATTGTGGAGTTCAATAGCTTTCTCAATAACAAGTCAGTTCGGAGTTCCTTATTCTCTGCATCTTGGATGTGGAACTGGAGAAATGTTGCATTTGTGTACAGCCTGCTAATTTGCACTATATGAGTTTTTCTAGCTGACTCCAACTTTCACATTTATTACAACTTTTGGAGCCTGTTGTGAATCAAATAAAAATAATGCATTTTACTATCTGTTGTTGTTTGATTAAATTAAGCCACCAAAACTACTTGCTTGGTTTAGGAAAAGCTGTCCTTTTAAGTCACAATTAATACAATAAAACAATGGCTAAAGCAACTCTAGAGGGTGTACAAGGCCCTGTGTGTCATGTGGAAAGTAAAACTGAAATCCATATTCACAGACGGCAGCGCTCTAATATATCTGTATGAAACACTCTTTCCCCCCTTCGCTGACTGAAGGCAACACCTCGCTCCTGTGGAGACTGAATGACGGACTGGGCTAGCTGCTACATTATGTAGGAACACTGTGTCCAATGATGACAAAACATTCTTATCATTGCCACACAATGTTCTCCACGTTGCACATCACATAATATCCCTGAAAAGAATCCACTTGGAAAAAAAAAAAAACTTCTTTCCTTGCCTCTTTCGGGCTTCATTAGTATTACAGAGCTGCAGTCTTACCCTTCATAACCATAAATCCCTCAAGGGGTACAAATATTGAAAAAAGACGAGGCTCAGGGATATTGCGTAAAGCACTCAAATGTCTGAGGGATTGCTTTCTTTGAAACACTAAAATCCATCTGTCAAAGAATATTCTTCAAATTTGGAATGCACAACAAAGAAAATAAGGAAATGTGCTCTTCATGTAACAATGTCTTTTGCATCTTGCATCAAATCTGTTCTGTGCAAATAAACAGCCATGTATCAGTTAGTGTCAACCTTCTACTGTCATATTTTGTATGCTAGTGCATCTTAATGCATTTACCTTTGAGTGAGGTTTGCACAAACAAAGGTGTGACGTGGAGTACATCCTACAGGGCTGCGTTATATATTTTCCTCCGTCGCCAGCCATTTATTCTCAAGGTGTGAGTTCAAACAAGGTTCCTGGTAGGGAAAGAGACACTATGTGTCGCTTAAGGAGGTTATTGCTTCCTGATTTATTTCGAACTAAATGACAAGCAAGCTGAGCAGAAAGTTTTGGAGGTCTGGAGAGTGTATGGCGGTTAGAGAGTGGGACGTAAGACGGAAACCCGAAGAGTGAGTAAACAATTTGGCCTTACTTAGTGACATATTGGAGAGAAAATTAGGTTTTTAGGCAAAAAATATAACATGGGAATTAACTACTTAATCTGTCTGCTAAAGAAAACACCTGCGACCAAACAGTAAGATGAGCGAACTGGGAGACACTGGAGCAAGGATAAAGAATATTGCTGAGCTACTTGTGTCACAGCCGGTGGTAATGGAGCAGAATGGTGAAGATGCCGTGTTCATCTCAAGTACCACACCAATACCCTCTTTCAGTGTTGTATAGTAACGAAGTAAAAATACTTCACTACTGTACTTAAGTATATTTTGGAGTACTTTATACTTTCCTCGAGTATAAACGTTTTTGATAACTTTCACTGTTACTTCATTATATTTTCGAACTTAATTGCATACTTTTACTCCGATACATTTTCAATGTTTGGTTTAGTTACTCGTTACAAAAAAAAACAAGAGAGAGAGAGAGAGAGAGAGAGAGAGAGAGAGAGAGAGAGAGAGAGAGAGAGAGAGAGAGAGAGAGAGAGAGAGAGAGAACGAGACGCACACAATTTGTATAGCACTGACCTTACTTGAAGAAGAAAAACTCAAAGCTTACAAAAAGATTGTATTTTCTGTTTAAACTTAGTCTAAATTTCTCCTGCACTTGGTTGTATATATTATTTTTTAGTGAATTTGACCTTCAAAGTTTACCAAAATATAAAAAAATGGCATTCAAACTGCATTTGCTTTGTTTTACTTTTTACTTATTGCATTAATTGAGTACATCGATTTTTATAGTCATTTTCATACTTAAGTACAAGACCATATCAGATACTTTAAGACTTTATCTCAAGTAACATTTCAGTCAGTGACTGAGACTTTTACCAAAGTCATATTTTGGAGAGGTACCTATACTTTTACTTGACTCTGAGATTTCAGTACTTTATACAACACTGTCCTCTTTGAGGAAAGGGGAAGGGGGAGGGATACAGATGAATATGAACTGGGCACAATGTTGTCCATGAACATGTTCATTTGAACTCTTTAACAGAATGTTGGTGTTTCTTTACATACAAACTGGTGTGAGCAGCTCATTCTGGCGTTATTTAACAACGCACTACTCAGGAGTGAACGAAACATAAACCCCGCATTTCTCAGGGATAAATATTAGATATTTTATACAGAAAAGAGCCAATGATAACAACATTTTACCTCCAAGTCGAAAGTTGAGAGGGGCTGAATGTATTTGCATGGCCTATTTTTGACATGCATGCATGCAGTACGTACATAATACATTAGTAATTTTTGGTCCATTACTTTAAAGCCATGTGAAGTACACTGAAGTTTGTAGTTGTAATACATTTGAAAAAGGAAGACATGATATGAAGACATTTGCAAGGCACTGCACAACAGAGCTTTACCTGCTAGGTAGAAACACAAGTTATGTAGGACTCTCAGAAAGGATCATTACACCACTCGCTTACAATATTAAGTATGGCCACAAGCAACCACATTGTCAACAGTGCAAAGCAAAGTTGATTTAACATACATTTTATTGAATTTAGTCACTCCCTTCCACACAGTTTTTTGTTTTTTTTTGATAGAACCACACATCAATCAATCAGGTTTTAGCTAAACAACAAAGACAAGATAAAAAGATCAAATGTGATAAAAAAAGTACTGACATTTAACTAAAAGCCAGCCATAAAAATTGTGTTTTACTTTGCCATTGGCATGATTGTGGCATATTTTCCCCTCACAGCATTAGGCAGCGAATAAAAGTGCAGTCTGTCGGATCAAAGCAACACACTCAAACTGCCCATGACAACTGATTGCAATCAAATTTGGCACTGCCAAAGAAGGGAGCGGCTTAATTATTTAAATTTAACAATAGAGGGTACTGACAAGGACAGGGAGGGCTAGCAGTCATCATCCACACAAATCATATGGCCAAACAACAAGGCTATATTTGTATTCATAACCCCACCCCCCACCCCCCTCGGACCAGACATTAACGAACACAAACCTTAATCAAGACACAGATTTGATTGCTGGACAATGAGACGAGGGGACAAACGTGTGAAGTTGTCTTTGGCCGCGCCAATGACTTGGGTTCAGTGCGTTGTTCAGCTAAGACAACTGCAACTAATGAAAAGCACTTTGCATGAGTGATGAAGCATCTACAGGTGAATAAAACGTTCATACACATTCATGTGCATACTAATCCTTTTATCCTTACTTTCCTTAAAGTCTATATGGGAGAACCCAACGCCAAAGTCTTTGTTTCTGCACACAATCCCTGCTAATAAAGCTGATTCTGACCTGGCATCAATAAATTAAAACTACTTTGAATTTATTTGATACACAACAGGATCAAGATAGACCATAAAGGGTTAAAATACTTTGAAAACCTGCAGCCTAATGCTTCTTTGGCAAAAAGACTCTCTCTGTAACTTTACCAGAAGTGGAGACCCATATCTCTTCCTCTCTGCATGCGAAGGCTTTAAGACTGTTCTTTTTTTCTGATTAGAAGCAATCAGCCACAGCTGGTTTTTACAGCCAACAGCTACATGATGAAAGAAACCCAAACTGAAAAACTATGCTGGCTTGGGTGAGTCAATATTGACTGTTACTCGCAAAGCTAATTTTTGAGCATTTATGAATTACATGGCCTGCTTCGAGCCCCATCTATAGCAAACACCATAAAAAGCGGATAGTAATCCTTTTATATGGTCAAATCTGTTTTGTGTAAATGTCTAATTGGCCTGTCTTAGGAACCTGCACTCACAACGCACCTCACCCCCTCTCCTATGTTAGTACGACTGTGTGTTATTCTAACACTGAGCTTAATTTTGACTGGTTGCACATGTGGCTCCCCCTTGGCAATATCCGAGTCATTTTACAAGGGGACGGTGAGGCCATTCACACTCAACACACTTACTCTCATTTAACTGTGTGCCATCAAAGGCTGTCAAAGCCATCTGCCCCTCCGCTTTGTGCCCTGGCCAGGTAGCGCTGAACTGTCCAGGCTTATCATTTATTTCCAGGCTGCAAGAAACCCTTTTTTATTTCCTTTTTGCTAACTTTTTTTTTTCTGCAATGTCGAATATAGTCTGCAATATTTATGTCGTTTACAATGACACTTTAGAAAAAAAAAGGCACATTTATTGTGAAGCAGCAGTGCAATGGAAGGTTGGATGTGAGGATTCACATTACTATGCAAACCTGATCCTCTGGACATAATGAACAGGATGACTTCTGCAACCATGTGTGTTATCAGGCAGGAGCCGCTGTCTCGCATTTAAACGACTTCTGGCATTACACCGGCTGCAAAACGTAGTGGTGCAACTGTGTGTCTGCACCCTCCATCATGGTCAGAGCCATTTAAAACTCCCATTTAGCATCCAGCAACACTGATACCTTATCATGTTTAAAAACCTAGATTGTGATTAATCAATATTATTTTACCAGATAGCTTTTGAGTGTGGATGTTGTCGAAATATGGCTACGGAGTGACAACTGAGAGTGAAGAACATGTTAAGATATCTTGTAGATGCATAAAACTGTTATTAAATGAATTGAATTAAAATGAAATTGGAGAGTATAATCATGCTCTGGTTCTCAAAAGTCTCCAAATTGCTGTTAAAATTACATGATCGACAACACTATGTCCATAGCAAAACATGGCAGTTGTTGGAGTATCTTACTATGGGGGTTATTTTTCTTCAAATGGAAAAAAGGGATTTGTATCAAGGTGGATAAAGTTATGAATATTTTGCATAATCAATCCATTTCTGACCTAAAACATTTGGTCGTCTTCAGGTTTCTGCATAAAATGTACTTTTGAGCATCATTGTGCATCCAAAAATACATTCAAATCAACAAATCAAAAACTCCATGAGAGAAAAATTAAAGTTGTGGAATGGCCCAACCAGAGTTCAGAACTAAACATGAGAGAATGTCTGTGGTGGAAGAAAGCTGTAGACAAGAGAGTCCTTTGCAATCTAACAGATCTGGTGAGCCTTTTCACCGCAGAGTGAGTAAATATTCTAAAATCAAGACGTTTCTGACAGATCGCTACCAAAGAAGGCTAAATGCAGAAAGAAAACATAGAAGTAGTTTAGCAAAGTATTAGTTCAAGGGTGTGTGCAATTATGCAGCCGGGTAATTCCACCTTTTCCCCTCCAACAGATTCTAGTATCTGCAACAGCCTGAACTTTAAAGAAGAGGAGAGGCAATAGCATGATCTTGAAAAGGAATGTAGGGATGGATGGTTTTGATCTCAAAAGGAAATTATAACCAGTGAAGAAAAACAAATCACAATACAGCAGAGAGTGAAATATAAACAGATAAAGATGAAAGACTGTGAGGAAATATGTGAATATGAACTTGCAGTCTAGGTGCACACACAGACAAAAAAAAAAACATTTAAAATATTTCCAAAACTTTAATTATTCTTGTTTAATTACCATTTTATACATAATAATCCAATAGGGAGCATTCTATGTATATTTTTAATAACTATATTTTTACAGTTGTAAAACTTTATTAAATTCTCTCACATTACAACCACAAACCTCTCTGTGTGTTATTGTTATGTGAATATCCAACACACGCTGGATCACTCTAAAGCAAAAAGAAAATTGTACAATGTGATCACATCTTTTTACAATTATAGGTTTGAAAACTATGGCGTACATTTGTAATAAGCCCTTTTTACTCTACTACCCCTGAACAAAATTTTATGCAATCCATTGCTTTAGACATACATTAGCAAATGAGTGTGAATTTTAATGTCAATATAAAAACATTTGTTAATAAAAGGCTTCAGATGTTTGTTAGAGAACATTATAGAACAAACAACATTTGGGAACACACCAATGAACACAACAGACAGGACGGGGATAAAGTTGATGCAAAATGTTAAAAGAGGGTTAGGGTAACACAATACCGCAAGCTGTCAACAACCATCCAAGCACTGAACAAAGCCTTTACCAAAATTGGAAAGAATATGGCACTACAGCAAACCAACAGGACAAAATTGGCTACCTTATTTGACAGGCTGAGTAACGACAGCATTTATCAGAGAAGCAGCCAAGAAGCACATGGTAACTCTAGAGGAGTTGCAAAGAGTCACAGCTCGGATGGACCTAGTAGAAGAGTTTGTTGTCAGAGCAACAAGTAGTCGCACGCTCCACAAATCTGGAAAAAGTCCCATTTACACATTGACACCGGCCAAGTAGAGAAAAGAACAAGTGTGGAAAAGGGAGCAAGACTAAAATTTTGGACTACACGTAAACCGCTGCGTGTTGTGAAAAACTTCACATCGCTGAAATAAACATACAGGGAAAGATGGTGGTGGCCGCATCATGCTGTGGCAACGTTTATTTTTATTTATTTATTTTATCAGGATAGAAAACCTGGTCAGAGTTGATGGGAAGATTGAAAGCGTTAAATATGAAGCATATCTGAAAGAGAAGAGGCTGGAAAAGACTTGAAACTAGGACAGAGGTTCGCCTTTCAGCAGGGCCCCCATTTTTAACATAAAGCCAAAGCTACAATAGAAGGATTGAGAAATGAAATGGATGTTCATGTGGATCTCCATCAAATCTGAATGGTCTTGAGTGTTGATTTTCAAAGAATAGGCAACATTTCAGTCTATGCATGTGTAGTGTTTCTGACAATATACACTATGTGAAAATAATATATCATTTGAATAGAATTACAATATTTAAAGCAGCGTTAAATAGCTATAAATAATTGCAATAATTGATTCAAATAGTGTTTCATTGTAAGGCTTTTGTGGATCTTTGCCAGATCACCAATATGTCTGGAAGGCAATGTTTTTGTCTGTGTTGATAAAAGTCTAGCTAGTACTGTAAATATTGATTTCCTGAAGATTAATGTTAATGAAAGTGATACAGTTTATGGTTTATTTTTGCTTATCTCATGAGGCTAAAATTCACCCAACCCTTTAACCCTGACATGAACCCAAGCTTCTGTCATCCACCCACATGGGCTGGATAACAGCTGAGCATGCAGGTGTCCGGACATCTGTTGACACCTTCGACTGCTCTTTCTTTTGATCCAGGTAGGTGCAAAAAGCCAGATATCCTTTTGAGCTACAAAAAAATAAATAAAATAAAAAATTATTTTACTTATTTGACTTCAAATTAAATGTCCTGTTTTTGTGCCACAGCAGGAAGTGAACGACTGTAAAATTTCTAATAATACAATGCCAATCAACTGTGACTTTTCAAAACGAGAGTTTTTTGAAAAATACATAATTCCACTTGGCTGGAAAATGGGTCATTTCCCTCACTGCTTGAGCTTACCCTTGAACGAGCCAATTTGTCTGTTTCAGTTATTAAAGGTAGTACCTGTCTCCTCTTAAATTTTAGTGTCTTAGATAAGTGAACAGCCCTGCAGAGGCAAAAACCCACTTCATCTGCAGATCTGAAAGGTAAGCCACAGATATGAAATGAGAGCTTTGTGTGATATAGTTTTCAAACAGGAGTGATGCAACCAGACCTCCACTGGGACATGCACTCGTCTCCAGCCCTCTTCAGTCTGTCTTCCCAACCAAAGTGTCATTGAGTAATTGGCATAGAGTTGTCCAATCTAAATGGTAATTTGGAATGCTGGGTGGTGCCTGTTTACTGGAAGCCTGTTTCTCAATGTAAAAATAAGACTTAAATAAGGAGGCAGGAGTTTGCCAAACGGTCATGAGACAATACATGTAGAAATATGGTCTGTGGCACTTCCTTTGATAAGAAACATTGCACAGCTTTTGCAATCCTAGACACGAAAGATAAAGTGGGAAGGAAACCCCAGCTGTCCATGATCTCTGATGCTTTTCCTCTGTTTATCTGTCTTTCCAAAGTGTTTTGCTTTCAGTCTACATTGGAAACACATGCAAGGCAGGTGCTGGGAGTCTCAGAAGGGTTGATGGGTTACACATTTTCATTCACTTTGTGTTAGCTAAAAGATGAGCAGGGCAAGGTGCCTGGCTGTTGGGAGAAGAGTCTTTTAGTAAAGCCAATGACAGACTGAAGCCATACAGAAAAGCTAAATATCTCCAGTCTTTCAGTCTCGTAAAAAAATATCACTGCATAGATTTAAGGATGGTTCAGTAGTTTAAATATGGGACACTGACATCATAGATGCATGCATATGAGAATGTTTGTAATCATCTACCTCATTCTTTATTTCTATGACTTTGAAGGGTCACACCGCAGCATTTTTAATCCTTGCTTTAGGACAGTCTTTAAGCATCTAGGATGGACAGAGTGTCTAAATGAAAGACATATAAACTTAATACCTATTTGCAATTCTGTTTAGAGGTTTAGTCTTTTAATGAGGCATTTGATCTGTTTTTTCCCAAGGCAAGTTTTTTTTATATAGCACTTTTCAGTAACAAGATGATTCAAAGTGCTTGCGATATCATTTCCCAGGGTGAAATGATATCGCAACATACAAGTGAAACAACCTTTGAAACAAGAATTAGGTGCACAAGTTAGAATTTTCTCAAATCCAGTCACACTAGTTAATAAATATTTCATCTAATACATTAATATAGGGTTAATGGACTAGTTGAAAGTTGCCTGTTTATAACAGACAGCGGGCATATTTCTACCTGGATATTTACTCACAGTTAAACTGATTGTTTTGTTTTTTTGCTACAAACTCAGCTTTAATACTTGGCACAAATATTTTTAAAAGGGTGAGGATTGAATTTTGCAAAGCTATGAATGAAATGTAATAGCAGCCTGCTTTTTTTTAAGCAATGAAGTGTATTTGGGATCTGGACATCTACACTCTACGAGCAAAACCTGTTTTGTCTACAATTTCCCTACAACCACTACCACAAAAAGAAAAACACTGCAAAATATATTTTAGCAAGCTGATGTTGGTTGAGAGCTGCAAACGTGTGAGCGAAGGCACACCTGCGCTCTGGGGTTTGGAGAGCACCCTATCAGCACCTGAGAGGGAGGTGTGGCCAGTGTCCTCTGTGGGTTATGACAAATGCAATGCTCGGAGTCTAAAGCAGCATATCGGCCAGTCATCACCATCGTCCAGGAAATATGCAATCCAAGAACCTGCGTTTCTTTCTAATTCTCCATCACAAGGTCTTCCACCCGTGCCATTGCATCCACCATGCAGGATTACGCACGAGTGGATTTGGACGTTTACAGCAGATAAAGTAATCACCTCACACCTTGTCATAACAGTCTGTTAATCTCTGGAACACATCACCCTGTTGATCATCAGGAGATGTTATGATAGAAAACCCCGATAAAATGTTGTCTGGACGTTTACAATTTAAGATGGCCCATGGACTGTTATTCATTTGAAAGGTCCTTTTGTATAATTATGCGTCACCAGTGTCAGCATAAAAAAAACCTGCAGTTCTGAACGCTTATGATGAAGCTGGTCTATGATTAAAGTCTGATATGGAGTGAAATTGAAGTTTGAAAGGAATCATGATGCAGTTTGGCTACGATTCATCACTTTTTTTATATAGATCCCAACTTTTGCGTAGAAAGTGACATACACATGTTTCAGGCCCCATTATGTGCGCATACACAAGCTTTTATAAATGAGACCCCAGATCATTAATGTGAATTGTTAACAAGTGAAATAGCCAACAAGCTGTAAGGGCCCCTCTGCAGGAGGGTCCCTCTGTAATGTGACAATGGCTCTGCGCCTGGGCCCCAGACAAACGTTTGTGAACGGGCCCTTCTCCAAGTTTTCCTTTATGCACTAGTAGGCCCTGAGTGTGAAAGGTTCTGTAGGGCTGCCACAATTTTTATACTTCACCAGGCAGTAGATAACCTTTTATTATAATACCTCCATTGGTCTCTATAGCTAAGGAATCAGAGAAGTGAGCCTACGGCGTTGAATAATAAATTTGCATATTCATTCAACAAACATGTGGACCAGCTTGCCAATACAAAATGGGTGATGCGCTGAAGTCAGCAACATGGCTGCAATGTACAGGAGGCATGGATTTCAGCTCCTTCAAGGAGTGGAGGGGAGAACAGGCGGTAGAAAAGGTGCGGGAGTTAAAATAGTTAAAATATATCCTGTCTTTCTCCTTGTTTAAAAAAGGATATGGACAACATCCCTTTAATATTTTGACGTATATATAAAAAAAAAAAAAAAACTAGCACCACATTTTGTCTCAGCTATTTACACTTTGCTGTCAGTGTGAGTTTCTTTACCCCAAATTTATCTTAAAATTAATTCCTAAAACTCTTAAATCCATCCATCTGTCCTGTAACAACAACCATCAATGATACCTCAGCATGTGAATCGTCGTCCTTGGCACCCACTTCCACTTGTTATTCCTCATCATTCTCTAGTTCTTCCTTAATCCTGTCCGGTGGCATGCCAAACTAGTTTTCCCCTCCAGAAATTGTATCCCCTGATGGAGATAGTGCAGTTCCCACGAATGATGTGCTGCTTTTCTACACAATTTCCTCATGTACTTGCAGAAAAAAATAACAATTTTCAGTGCATGCTTTAAAGAACATTTTCCCTTAATTCTTGCTTCACAAACCAGTTTCATAATCTTTTGACATTTAATGCATGCATGTCTTGACATCAATTACACAACTACTGTGCAGAAAGGGTGTTGAACAACACGCTGTGAGACATTTACGACCGCACTACTATCAAGATAATCAATAACAAACATTTCTACTCTTTCTGTTCAGTTTGTTTATGCAAGATTAAACTGTGATCACATATATACTGTACATTCTTGTAGAAGATAACCTTTTCTTTTTCAATAAAAGTTGTATGCGTGATATGCTGTTGCTATATTTATAGTAAAATATTGGTGTTCTCTCCGAGCCTATACAGAGGGGGTCCATGTAATGGGGGGGATCTCACTACAAACAGGTTTGGGCCCACGGCTTTTATGTGCTAGTGTTAATTTTTATATAGGCTTGATTTGAAATTAAACCCTCTTCTGCTAATTTAAGCCATGTCAAACAGTCTTCCTTGAGGCATTCTAATATTAGCACTTGATCTGGATCCCAATACACAACGATGGCTAGACTCTCTCATTATTTCTCCAACAGTACACGTCTCCCAATTGAATAATCATAATAGAGACAGCATGTAACGTGTCCCCCCAAGGAAGAAAACACTGGACGACTGCTGCACAGTCCTAAAAGAAGGATACTGTACAGTTTCTGGTGTATGTTTAGACTCTTTAATCAATGTCTGCTTCATCTCATTCCAACTTATAGGTGAAAACTGAAAACTTGTGGTTCACGCTGTTAGGAAGTGGACTGATAAGTCCCAGCAGATATGAAGGGCCTGCTTTGGGCTCCAGACCGACTTGTTTAAACAGTAACATCATATATAAGATTTTGGGAGGACATGTGTGTGTGAATCGAGAGCTTTTACACATACATCAACATGTAATGACCCACAGAATCTGGAGACCCGAAAACTCAGCCAACATAGGGACAAACGATTCAAAATGTCTGTTGAAGGTACTGGGGTTGCTGGAACTGGAACTGACGGAGGCAACCTCTGGAACCACTGTGGGGGAGAGGACAGGGTAAGTGGCCGAGAACAACACAGTGAAGATGTGAGAACATCTTATAAGAGCCACTAACCTTGTCAGATTCTGGGAGGTTTCACTGGTTCTGAGAAAGTGATCCAGATGATCCGTCTGAGTGATATGGATCACTGACTGATCCACTTAATGAAGTGAGCTTGCAGCGACAGAAGGGGGATCCAGCAAGAGGCAAATCCAGAATCCAGCCAAGAGAATTGGTAGCTGGAGGCACATTCCAGGCAGAGGTTTCCAGACAGGGTCAGAGGCAGGAGACAAATCCATGATGTGATGACTTGACTGAAACCCAACAGAAAATTTATGGACTATACTTAAAAGCTGGCTCAATTGCATGAAACTAAACAAATAATATTAATTCAACCATTTTTTATAATAAGATCATTAATAGCCAGCCTATTAATGGCTACAAACGCTCTCTGCAACTACCTAAAGAACATCACTCAGATGTCATTGTAAGTCTATATATTGAAGCCTGTATACATTGCTTTTGATTTGTATTTGTATTTCTGACTAAAAAATGTACGTAATGTCATCAATATAAATGTATTGTATTGTTGTGCATGCTCCATCTCTGAATTTACTCTGTATTCTGGATGCCTTGTAAAACCCCAAACTGCTAAGGGAGGGATAAATGAAGTTGCCTTTAAGTGTCAATAGAAATAATTTTTAATTAGAGGCAAAATGGTTGCTCCAAAGAATTAGCTTCAAGTACAACTGGATTTCATGGGTAAAAGGTAGTTAGGTATTGCAATTAGTGATTTTGTTATTGTTTTTAATTGCACTTGCAAGTCCCGTAAAAGCTGAGTCTAAACCCAATTTGGTCACAAAAACTGGTGAAACACTACAATAACCCAGATTTATTGCCTACATAAAATAAATGTAGGCAATAATCTGAGCAGTTCTGCACAACTGTTAAATCTCAAAACAATTTAACAATTGTATAAAGCTAAAATGTAATAAACAGTAGAGAAATTCTTTATTTTAAGAATATTGACACTGACATATAATTGTAACAGTAAAAAAGGTCCAAACAGCTCAGTGGCATCAGGGGGCTATATAAGAATTTGAGGTTTGTGTTATGAGTTACTACCAGACATGTCTACAAGGATTGAGCCAGAGAATTCCCATCCGTAAAACAACTTCTGGAAGAACTTGCCTTATTTTCAATGCATGGACAAGATTTAACTTTCCTTAAGCCCAGATACAACAGAAGCTGGCAGAGAGGGATCAAGTTCTTTCTGACAGGTCAAAAAAAAAAAGGACTGAGAGAAGGAAAATAACTTTTCAAAAACTGTCTGATAAAAGGGAGTATGAATATGACACATTTTGCTATAAACACAAAGACTAATTAAACCTTGATCATGTGGTCATTATACAGTTAAATATGTTCTGTTTTTGTGTCACTTTGTTATGAGATTAGTAAAATTGGAGTATTGGTAGAAATGAATAAAATAAACTTTAAAAGTGCAATGTGTAATGTAAATGACCAAGGAATACAACAATGTATAATTTATCTTCATCAAATTGAACAGTAATATGTTTATCATTGGGGCTCTGTTTATACCTTAATAGGGCAATGTATCCTGGGAGATACAACTCATAAAATCCAAAATATTGAATATATATAAATTTTGAATGTGGAAATATTTCACTTAGGGCCTAAAGAGATAAGTCATACAATTTAATTATTTTTTGCAACTTATTTTCCACTTCTGCCTGTTTAAGGGTAAATGCATAAAATGAGGTTGCATATTTACTCCTAGTGATCAAGATTTGTCTAAATTATTGCATCTTTAGGTCATTACAGTAAAGAAAAAAAAAAGAAAAATGTTGCAACAGAATAGCAAACCCATGGGTGCAAAAATGGTGACAAGTTTGTGGAAGACAAAAAGCTTCCTTATAACCCACTCCCCCTCTTTTTTTTTCATAGATTCTCATAGATTTATGGCTCAGATTATATCTCCATTAAATGCTGTATTTGGATACAGACATTACTAACAAAGGTAGCGTCCAGAATGGTCCAGCTATGGCTATCCAGTTGTTTCACAGTGCCATATATGTATAGCTCACTGCTGATGTGCATACCTCATGGATTACCTATATGAAATCGGTGTGCCTCCCATCAAAATAAAACATGATGTAATGATGTAATATTTTTTTTTATATAAACAACTAGGAAACATGACTACATGAATGGATGCTGCATACGTTTTTATTATGAGTCCTATAATCTATCGTGTGTGTTGCTTTAATAACTGATGGACCAACTTGCCTATTTTTCCTCCTATCACAGCCGTAGCATATCTGCCCTTACACATCCAAGTCATACTACAAAGGGGCTTAACGTGATGTCAGCCCACCCTTTGCAGCTACGTATAATAGTTACAGCTTTCCACAAAGTCTAAAAGTGTGTTTATGGGAATTCCTGGCCTTTTCCCAGAAGAGTGTTTGTCAGGTCAAAAACTAGTATTGGTTGAGAACACCTGCCTTGTGACCACAGCTCTCTAATTCATCCAGGTGGTAGTGTATCTGTTTGAGGTCAGTACTTTGTGCAGGCCAGGTAAATTACTCCATGCCAAACTCACTGATTAATGGACTTTCCTGCATGTTGCGCTCATCAAAATGTTATTGAAAACATTCAGGGATGGATGTCAAGGGAGGCTTAGACAAACAGAAATCAGTTCCAGGGTGAAAAAGTTAATTTATATTGTTTAATGTCAAACACACATCAACACACTTCTTTCTGATTAGTTGAAGTCAAAACAAAATCAGTTGAGTCTTTTCAAACGTGGCATTTAAAACTATTTTTTTTTTCCCACTTATCAGAAACATGGTGTTAGAAAAGCATACAGGGAGGGAAAAATGTGTTGTTTGCAGTAGTGCTTGGGGTGTGGTAAAACAAACTTCAAAATATAGTTTGATCAGGTATGTGTCAGTCCATTTCAAATATCAAATGCTAACCATAAATTTTATTATAGGGGGACATAAATGTTGACTGAAAAGCTACTGTGCTGAAAAAGTTTAAGGTCTGATCAAGATATGCATACAGGCCCTCTCAAGGTCATGTTCATGTTGTTTTCTCAAATATCAGCATACTGCATAAGCTGCTGTAGGGACCAATTAGAGGACTTTCTATGTTTTCATTTTTTTAATACTGGAACTCAAAATAAACATTATATTTTTTCTCTACTGCACTGAAAATGTAACTATCCATGACAGAAAACAAGTCCACATACCATGAGTATATTCTGTGCAGTTACACTCCATTTCAAATGACCTTGGGAAGAGATAAACTCTGTCATGCATGGTTCAACCCCATTTAAGGCAAATTCTGATTTTGTTGTTCTGGTAATCAGATGGTACCTAGAATTAATTTGTGCCCATAAGACTGTCCACAGTGAAAAACCAAGACATTTGGGGCCTTGTGTACAAATACCTGCATAAATGTTCTTTTTTACCGGACTCAGATGCACAAAACAGAAACCAAGCAGGTTCCTTTTCCTGTATCCCGAGCACAATCTAAGGAATATTGAATTACTCTCCTGACATCTATATAAACATGCAAATAGATGAAAATAGGCTCTGTATATGTGATTCTCATTTGCACAATCAAAACACATGTCTACACGTGGGGATAAGAGGAAGTTTATGGAATTTGAGTCTGAAATTACAAATTGAGGTGAGTAAATACAATTTAGCTTGACTGGCACCTTTCCTTGTCTGTGTGCCAGCTCCCTCTAAATTGCCTCTGTTGCTAAGAACCCCGGTGCGGTCAGCAGCTGCATGGGTATGAGCAGCACACAGCCCCTTGCCGTGTTGCACTCCAAGACTGGCCACAGCTTTGAACACAGTTCCAGAAGTATGACGCTTGAAAACCTCCAATGACCAATTAGCCAGTTGTCAACTTGGGCCAGGATACACCATTTTGTTACCTAATACACACTCTCTTCTCATTTGACCATTTGGAAATGTTTAAATAAGGCTAAACCCATTGTTGTTATAGACATTTTTGACACCACTGTCTGCATGCTTAAGTATCCACTCTCACCATTTGTAAATGTATTTCCTTAAATATTCATGCTTCTGGTCTTTGTGGAAAAGGACACATGCAACCTTTCTGTGTGTACACAGCGGATTGATCTTTACATACGCCTCCCTGCTGCTTCTCCAGCCAATTTATGCTGAAGGCCAAAAGTTGAAGACAGATCAATTAAGTAATATCGTGGTTTAAAACTTGTGCTTGCCAGGTGAAAAGAGTAAATTCCCAAAAACTGTTAAGCTCCAAAACCTAAAGAACATCCAGACCTTCGGGCCTTGGCATTATTCAACTGCAAAAAGAAAAGATCAGCAAGGAGATAAAAGAACAAGTCTGGCAGGGACAAAAAAAAAGGACATCCATCTTGTCCAAAATATCTTTTGAACCACCAAACACAGCAATTAAGGTTTGAACACTCAGTGTATTTTATTTGGGTTAGTTTCAGGAGAAGCATGGTCCCCCTGCTTCAAAAGCACATCGCGTCTGAGAAAATCAGCTGCCTGTAAGTTGCTTCCAAAACCGTAGCCTGTATTACCAGAGGGAGCTGCAAATAGAGGTTGGATTTCTGCGGGTTGGATGTTATGGCGGCGGGACTGATTTTTATGTTCACAAGAAGGGGCTAAATTTCAGTGTATACTAAGCTTGTGGTGAGAGGTCTCCTCATATTCCTCACCCTCCGGTCTAAAGTTGATGAGGCTGTTTATCAATTCCATAGCATATGTAGCATGCTCTGGTAGCTTTTATTTGAGTATTTAAGTATATAATACATTGTATGTCATATAAAATTTCCTTTTTGCTCTTTTGGGCATGAAAGAGTTGTTTTTAGGGTCCACTGCATAATGTTTACATACTTTTAAGTATAAATAATCTTTGTTATTATTATTATTATTATTATTATTATTATTATTATTATTATTAATAATAAAAATAGATTAAAATTAAAAAACACATTCGATCCAATGGTTCTTCCTGTCTCAAATAGTTCCAGTGAGTTTCTGTCCCCAAGACCCTTAAAACCCTGGTGTGTAACATTTTCACACTGGCACACTAGTGGTACGCTATATGGATTACAAACCACTTGACTACGGAAGCCTTGGAGTACAATAAGTGTGACAATGTCCTCCATGTATTAGCTTCTGCTAATAGTTAATAGCTACAGTCATTGTTTGAAATGGTTTTTAGCGCTGTTGTCAAGTCTGCTTGTTTTTTCTAAAGTTGCTTGTAAATTCAGTGAGTTGCGGGTTTTTTTTTTTTTGGCTCATTTCTGAACGTGCAGTCGCTTATTTGAGATGTAAATAAGCGACTATATACACGAGTAGTTGTTGGACTACACTGCCCTGTTTCTAACTTACCTGTCCAGCAGAAAGCCTGCAATGAAAGCCTGCAACCACCGCATCAGTTTTGAGTCCGCAAATTATCTCTAGGCCATCTGGGAATAATAGCTACCCCAACTCCCCAGTTATTACTTTTTCTGTTCTTGGTTACTTTCTCTTCCCTCTTGCTGGGCAAAAAATATGGATGGCCCTCCATTTCAACAGAAAACGGGAAATAGAATGATCTATGGCTGTCTTTACTTGCTTTATACTCCTCCTCCTCCGACAGACCATCCTCATATAGAAGACATAGGGAAAACGTGTATGGCTGACAATTTGTCCCCTTACGACTTCTGAAGTCAGTAATAGCGACACAATGTGGTGCCTCCCATTGGGTGCACCGACACCTATGTATTTATAAGTTACTAATTCTAAGTTATGAGAACACTTTAATTTTTGATGTGAGGTTATTAGACTTTGCCAGAATACGTATTTATAAAAGCAACACTTGATTTTTTCTAATTAAAAGAAAAACTAGTTACACACTGTCCCTTTAACATCTATTAAGTTGAGACTAATCTTTTTGGTCAGCAAACCTGTGCAGTGCCGGGAAGCTTATTTTTTCCCCCAAAAGATTCAGTTTCAATTCAATTCAGTTGATTTTTTTAGCACCAAATCACACAAAAAAATCTCAAGGCACTTTACAAAAAAATATATTTAAAATAGCCAATTAAGTTTAATTGTACATATTTGAAGTCAGTTACATATGTTCTGAACTGATCCAAGCTATCAAACAATGCAGTTAAGTTTGGTTTGTTATTCAAACTGGTTGAAAAGCTTTCATGTTAAGGAAACCCAGCAGACTGCATAGGGTGACAAAAAAAGTTTTATGCAAACATTGCACTTCGTTATATCATAATTTAAATTCATGCCCTCAAATCAAGAATCAATGCTCATTTTCTTCTCAGAAAAGAATATTAGGCCCAATTTGTAAGATGTATGCATTTTAAATTACATGAGAAGTCTCCATCCATTTATATTTAGTATTTTTTATGCAAGGCATTTAATTTAAGATAATACTGTGTGTGGCACATTCATAAAGAAAAAATACAAACAGCATGAAAATTACATACACAAAATATTGTTAATAAAACAGAGGTGACTGCAATTAGTAAACTTAAACACATCACCTCTTCTTATTGTTGTTTAATATATTACAAATACCTTTAATAGTTTTTTTTATATTTTTACATTATATTTATTTTGTGTTCTTATAATAATTATTTTTTTTTATTTCTTATATTTCTCTTCAGCTTCCATAGTTCCTTATAGTAGCAGCTGTGGTGGGCTGCACTAGAGGCTATGGATTACAACACAACAATAAACCGTAGATGAACATGAATCTGTCCACAATCATTTACCAGCTGCTGGATTTATTTAGTCCAGTTGTTTCAGTCAAAGTTCGTTTATCCACTTTTTTCTTCCAGCAAAAGCCTCGTGAAATAATTAATTTGTAATTTAAGGCCCAGTTCCACTGGCTCTTATTGGAAGCGCACCACACAACTCCGTTCACTTGCGAGAGTTTCAGCAGCAGTTTTTTAAGGGCATATGACCAGGTGAGCAGAGTTGACTGTAATTAGTGGCAGCAGGTGGAGCTGATCAAGAGCAGAGTGGTGACTGGAAGGAGACTGAGCTGATTGGATGATAACTAGTGGATGAGACGTAGACAGAGCTGATAAGATGGTAGCTGAGAAGTGACAGGGCTGAATCTAGAAAAGTCTGGAAAAGTCATGACACTGAAAGCTGTTAACGGAGGTAAGATATTTGTTGTAAAACCTACCTGAAATAGTTGGAAGAAACATCCCCTATAAACAATCGGTCTTCTCCATCAACAATGTCTTAGTCATGTTTTTCTCCTTTCAAACCCAGAGATATGGTCTGGAATTAATTTGGTTCAGAGTGTAGCCCAGTGTTCCTCAGCGAATCTTAGGAGATTTCACAAGGTTCCCAAAACAGAGCACAGCATTTTGTATTTTATCTTGGCAAAAGAGCAGGTGCCTGCTAACATGGAAGCAAGTAAGAGAAGCAGACCAGAAATAGAATATCAACATCATATACCTGCCCTGTGTAAGTAAAAATTCACAAGAGCAACACACCGTTTAAAAAGGGCAAATTAGATTGTTGCGATTAGCAAGCTGTTGTACCAATTTAAGCCACAAGGGGTCAGTATTAATTATAGCTCTTTAAATTGAATCTCTAAAGTTTCCATCCATCCAAATATTGCGGTACAAGGAAGTGGCTGTCTGCCTTTCCCTGCTGCTGGCCCGTCTTTCTGTAATAAGACTCAGAGCACCCGGGGGGAGCAGCGGAATGCTTTCGCAAAATTGCCATGCCCAATGGCATTTCCCTCTTCCAGGCGTTTCTAGGCCGGTTGACACAAAAACCGAGCGAAGATAATCCAAGTAGGGAAGATCCGAGCTGGGCGGGTGAAAACGAGTACGGGCAGGTGGAACTGCACCATAAATGATCACATCTTCTTTCGCAGTAACCATTTTCTCCCGTATTGTCAATGTTGTTGTCTGAATCTTCCATTTGTATCCATATCCCGTGGTGGGCACAGTCGCAATAATATCAAAATAGTGAATTGCACACCTAACTTTTAGTTCATCACATTGTATTCGAACAAAGTTTATAAATTGTTTGCAGACTGGTTACTATGCATTTTAATGGGTTACCATAACTGTAAGAATGATAACGTTCTCAACACAATTTTAAACTTTATTTACGTCACTCTCCTGGCTCTCAATATACATCCACACAGACTTTTCTACAACAGTAAGAATCATGGCTCTACAAAAACACTTTGTAAATAGTGGTGCTGTTTTATCTTACCTTTCTTCTTGTTATGATGCAGTTTGGTAGCCTCGTGAGACCATCCTGATCTCGCGAGGTTTCAAGGTTTCACTCGCAGATCAGTCTGGCTACTCTCCGTTAAAGAAAATTTGGAGCCGTTCACCAAACGAACGTCCAATCAGCGTTGGCTTTGAGGCGGGTTGAGGTGTGACGCAACGAGAAGATCGACAGTTCAGTCTAAAGAACATGGCGGCTTCAGCCGATGAAACTAGTGTTAGCGTGGCTATCGAGCAAGTTTTATCGGAATTACAGAGTATTTCTTTGCTGAGCTAACGAGCCTTTACCTGCAGCAGCAAGAGTAGCTTGGCTTGTGGCTGTGTTTTCGTCGTCGCTCGCAACAGAGCGACGACGAAGCATGTTGACGAGTACGTCATATGCTTCGTTGATCTGATTGGTTTATTTGGCCCGTCTATCACCAACATAGGCCAATCAGCTAATCAGTATTTTCGCCCCTTCCCAAAATTACTTCAACGGAAGGTTTCCAGATGGATATGCGAAGCAAATCTATCTGGCGGCGTCAGGTTAGCAGTTTGGTCCCATTGCTCAAAAACAGAGATGTTATCTGCAATCTTTTTTCTGTGAACCACTGTGCGACTCAGTTTCTATGCTTTCTAGGTTTGTTTCCGACGTAACACCGGCACCACATGAGGTGGAAGAAGACTGGACTTTTTGTCATAAAATCTAATATTTCATGGAAAGCATAATTTGTGGTGTCAATGTCATTTTGTTGTTTCCAGTGTTTTATTTGTAAATATGTTCTTAAAGCAGTCAGTGTTTTCTGTTAATTTCCTCCTATAAGTGATTATATGTTGTTTGCTCAAACATATTCACTGACCACATGGATCTTTATTATCCTTGAGATATTTGTATATTAGCAACAGACATGGCTTTTAGACTATTTGACCCTTTTTGTACAGCAAATTTGCCAATGACACTGCGAGGAAACCAGTCCTACCACACTGTTTGCCTAAGCAGCCAGGTCAATGCATAAAAAAGGCCAATGCAACCAATACAATCAAAAGCAAGCAAGAAAGCTGTGATTTGAAATAATCAAAGCTAAAGTACTCTGAAAAGAAGGGCATCCTCCTAAAACACCCATCGATCAAATTAGTTTTCAAAACCCAAAAATTAGTTCTTATATTTTTACTTAAAAATGTATTACAAACAATAAAAATCATAAGTTTCTTTATGATTTTTGGATGTAAAGGTAAAATGCTTGTTTAGGTTTAGTTACTGCACTTCCAAGAAGAATGCAAGTTTTTTTTTTTATAAAGAAATTGTCTAAAAATGGAAAGATTTTTTTTCTTTCCATTCTTTCCATTTTCTTGTTTTTGCTCTGCACATTTCCAGGTCAATCTTTGAGTGATTGTTACAGGTCATAAACTCAAAAGCATCACATATCAGTATATGTAACATCATAGGCTCAGTGTTTGCCACTCGCATAATGAGGACAATGCCTGTGGGTGGCCCTCCCACAGCTGTCAGACCGCTGTTCAACTCTATGTGTTGAAGCTATGTTACAAAACCTGTAACACTATTTTAGTCAATGGGTTACACCACTAAAATACACAAAGTATTTTTTTCTCTCTTCTTTCTTGTCATTAGAGAGCTGTCAGACTTATCGTGAAGCCCGATGATCTATTTCCATGACAGCACTTTGACCTGAGCACTGGGACATCTGACAGCAACCGACGATGTAGCTAGTAATGAGATGGGAAAAGAGGTGAATTTGAAGGATGAGGAAAGAGCAGCAGGGGAGGAAGGGGGGTAAAGATTAGAAGTGATCAGAGGAGGAGCAGAGGGATCCCGAAGAGACAGGAGAGAGACTTGCTGAACAGCGTAGGATAAAAACAGTAAATGCCAGAAGGGGAATTGTTTATCTGGATGTCCCACAGAGGGAATTTCAGAAAGCACGGGATGTTTTAAGGCAGAAAAATTGCCATGGCCATGAAATTGGAATGCCAGCTTCTACTGTGTGAAATAACAATTTATAAAGCAGTCCAGTCACATCGCTCTGAATTCATATGCAGACGTAAACATCTCAAATGAGTAGGTTCCCGACCCACCAGACTCTCCAAACAAAATCACATTATTTTAGATTCGAACACAAACAAGCAGTTGTCATTCTTTTGATTCCAAGTCATTTATTCAATGTCAGATCAGAGTACTTTTGTTTGGGGAAAAATAAATCACTCCAAAAGCTAATATGAGATTAACATAAACACGCAAATTTAAGGTAATTTAGTGAGTCAAAAGGCAACAAGCAATGTGGCTTCCGTGCAATAACACTATCTTGGGAGGCTTTAGACCTTTTGGATGTTCTGTCAGCCGAGTTGATCCTCATACTGCTTACGGAAACAGTCTCCCACAGGAAAGAATTCCCAGCAGCGTTCCTGGTACATTTTCCACACATAGGATTCCTGAAAAGTCAACATAGTCCTCATTTATCAAAAAGTTGCATCTAATGTATACATATTCTGTCAATAAGCCCACTGGATCGAGATAATAAGCGTTTACAAAGTGTGCAGGGAGAGTGTAATCGGAGTTTTGCATTTTTATGTCTAGTACACCCAAGACACATTTAAAAGGACAAATATAAACTTTTAGAGCAATAACAACCTACATATTTTTAGAGCATGAAAGCCATTTTAGCCCTGCAGCTCTCAAAGGAAAAAAAGTGTACATGGAAGATTATTACGTGCCGTCTGCATCAGTAATGTCTGATGGGCCGTCCTTAGAAAAAAAAGAAGACATTTTTGAGTGAGAATATGTAATCTTTTGAAACACAGGGAATGTGCGATGTGAGCTCCTATGAAGCAAACAGTCTCTCTGTTGCAAACACTTTTTCCTCAAACTTAGGAAACAAGTGGAATACTGGGTTTTTGCATAGGAACAACCGTAGACTGATGGAAGACGGCACAGCCATGGTTGTTGTTTTTGAGCATAAAGTTTAGCAGCTCAGAAAATACTTTTTTATTTCTTCTGTCTCCACAACATGTTAATTTATAACCACTCTCTGCTAACAATCCTGCTGCATATTTAGCTCAACTGTGGCTCTTTTTGTCACTGTGTCTAAGCCAAATGACGGGGAAGTGTTTTACTGCAGTTGCCATCTGATTGTATATCAGTATTATAAATTCGCTATAATCTATTACATCTGTAACATTAGCTTGAAGTGACTTTTTAGGGCCAAACAAGACATTATGAGGAAAATAACTACAGATGTACTGATGGCGTTTAGGTTATCATTTTTTGACAGCTACATTACTTTAATGCATGGACTGAATATGTAGATCAAAGGACTGACATACAAAACCTCTGCAAGGGACACGTGTATAAAGTTGGCTACATTGGAGACCAATGTTTTTGGGAGGAATGTACTTACACTTCCTTCGGTACATTAGAATATAAACACTAGTCGGAACAGGAGTGGAAATTAAGAGTATATATTTGATTGCTGCCAGAATTTCACTGAATACATTTGTTTTTTAAACAAATATTAATTTGCCACAGTTGAATAACAAGCAGAATTGGTTCAAAATAGTGTGCTTTTAAATCCCTTCTTAGGGTGTTAGTTTGCTAACATTTCTCCTGACTTCCTCACAGGATAATTCACCATAAATATATTCAGCTGGAGACTTTTCTATCACTACATTTGAATAGAGTGGACATTGTTTCATACACTGGTGCCAAAGTTCAGCATTTTTAAACACAGTGTCACTACTCTTTGACTAACATGTTTGTTTTTTTATGATTTTTTGGTTATGGGCATGAATAGGTTTACCATGACCTACAAGCCCGAACACAATTGAAAAGAAAAAGTTTCACAAATGATCATTTAGGTATACCACCAAACAGCTCCCCATTTGAACAAAGAAGATTAAACCACGGGAAGAAAATGAAAGATGTAACTAGAAATAAGTCTCAACACTCAGTTCAGTTTGGAAATACCACCTAAACGTTAACCTGTTTCAAAACGCAAAAATAAAATCCTTCTTTTGATTGATTGCACAGTAGTACATTGGAGGCATTCTGTGCCAAATCCTAAATTATAAAGTGAGAGAGAAGTGAAAACAGATTTACTACTCTGCCTGTGAACACTAATAAAACGACTCATCAGTTGTGATGCACAATATTTTCACAAAGTCACAACCAGTGACAGAGAAATATATAACTAACAACCCAGCTCTTTAAATGAAGTAAAAGAGATAAAGTATGTATTATTGCTCCGTGCAACCGGTCATGTTTATGTAATAAAGAACAGAAAATAGGGTTTAGGTGAAATAATAACAGACGTAGGATCTAAATATTATACTCTAGACTTAATGCAAAAGTATAACGAGTCAGAAAAAAGAAAAAGCTGTAAATCATAGGGAACCTGCCTTGGCATGGAATGCATTTATATCATTAACTCTGCATACCTAGAGTGATACAGTATGGCTTTAGAGCGACTGCATGAATACAAATTCTTTCTTACTCGAAAAGGTTAATCTACAGATCGTCATTATAATAGCAAATGCTGGAATTAATAGGTCACCGAGACATGGGGGCGGGTGTTGTGGATGAATAAATTAAAAGAGACCTGATCTTTCAACGACAGTTAAATTGTCTAGGGCCTTTAAAGTGCCCACCTAATTCCATCTTTGGTTGTAGAGAGAGAGTAATTATCATACCTGTCCAGTGTGTTCAGTTTCATCCTTGTTAATAAGATACATCAGGAAAAATCTGCAAAGGCACAGATCATAGGATAAATGTTACATCATTTGAAACATTTGCACAGAGAAGAAAAATGTAGAAATATTTCTTTTTCGGGCTGTAATGATGCTTGGATGTACTTGACATGCATTTCTGACCGGAATACAACTACAGAAAACAATTTAACAAGTTAAATACTGGCTAGTATCAGATCAGGGACTTGATTAGTGAATCAATCAATATCCAAAACAACTGGTCATTATGTTTGTCAAAAATATTTGTGTTTTTCTCAAGTTGACCAAAATGTCACAGAAAGCCCTACCAATACCAAGTCCCAGCCTGATATTTAATTCCAGTCCAAGCCATGCAAATGCTGTAAAACTCAGTAGGGTTAAAGTGCAGTGAAATAATACATTACATTTTATTAATATTACATGATCTACAGTTGTACCTAAAACTGCTGAACCCCTAGCTGTCACAGCCTTTCCTGGCTGACTTTTCCCTAGTAAAAGGTAAATGTCTATGTCAGTATACAAGCACAAAAAAATATTGTTTTTCATTTACTGACTGATTTTGTTGACAGTTTTGATTGCACTTATTTTAATGTGCAGTCCCCTTCAATAGATTAGAATGTATCCTGGCGAGACCAGTTTGTCAGATGAGTAGTAGCCTTTAAAGGTAATAACCTTTACAAAAAACAGTTAAATATAATTTTCCTCAAGCCCACGTCTATATTAAAATGTTTTTCTTTATGGGTGTGATGTAATATTTTAATCTTAAAAGTGATGTTTTTATTAGCTGTCAGCTTAACATGATTCACAGACATAAAGGCTTGAAAACAGTGTTATTAATGTGTATAATGTGATTTACTGAGTTACTGAAATAAATGAACTTTTCAAATATGTTCCAGTTTATTGAATAGGACAGTGCATGCTTTGCTGTTCTTCTGTCCAGTAGGCACACTGTTTTATAGTGCAAATGTCTAATACACTGAGTAGATGTAAATTATATATATTTTTGTACATGTGGATGCTCAATACTTAAACCAGGACTTTATCCCCACAAATTGTCCTACAATGTAATTATTGTATTTTGTCATATCAATATAAATATAATTTAGTTTTACCCTGGTTATATTTAAATATTTTTCTAAAGATTATTTTGACCTAGTAAATTTTTCCTTCAGAGCTTTTATCTGCCTGTTTTTAGCATGGCTCAATACAATACAATGTAGTTCTGCACTGTGTCTATGATATAGCATCTGAATGGCAGTAAAGGATCTGAATCAGGATCTCTAGTCCCTTTGCTTATTATAATTGTTATACTCGTGTATGTTTTTATCAGCAAATCTGGATGTGTCTGTTAGAAGATTTAAATGCAGTTTATAAAAGGCGTTCACAATCTTTGTGTAAGTGAACATAAACATGTGTCACTTTTTGAGTTAAATTTGTTTTAGTTAGTGTTTGATATCATAAAACGACTGCGAGGCCGCACTTTGCAGTAGCCTGTGTAGGACAACTCACAGATAGTTGGCCAAGTTGTGCTCCTGCAGAGTGTGAGTCTCAAAGCCGTGAGGGATCTTGTCAAAGTAGTCGCTTCCTATTCCACATATGAAACATTTGGTCTGCAGAGGAAAGAAGTAAGAACTCATGACTCATTCAACAAGCAAAAAAAAAAGAAAAAAGAAAAGAATAACATAAAGAACATTAAAGAGAATTTTTAAGTCTAAGACCAGCGACATTGTACTCTGTGACTAAAACATTGGACATAGTTTGCTAGCAGCGATACTTTTGATGTTTTAACTGAATTTTCCCCTTCACATAGAGAATATTTAGCTGAAATCTTTAAATATTGTAGGTTTCTAAACAGTTGTTGGAGACATGGTAAAAGCAGGAAAGCAACAGTAATAAAATGTTTTCTTTTGGGTCTTAATGCAATATGTGCGTTGGGTCACTCCTTTTAACAACAACAAATGATGGAAGGTTGAAAATAGCAACTGGATCACGTTTATTATTACTGACTGCTGGCAAAATGTAAAAACCAGGAAAATGTTTTAAATCGTAATAACTGGGAAGAAGGCTGTGTTAGAACTACATGGCAATACAAATTAATTATTTAGGCCATAAAACATTCACAAAACTAAACCATATGTTAACATAGTACAGTACTTATAAATATTTCAATGTCCCAGCATCTTTTGTTCATTCAAACCCTCAGAAGTCCACAAAGCATTTTGCTGCTGCTTGAATTCCTCTCAAATCAGATTTTAGTGCGCTGAACCATGCACCTTAACCATGTCCCTTTCATTTTTGTTTTCGCTGTGAATACTGTGGTGAAAATGATGACTGCAACAATACCAGTGGCCAGAACTGTTCCACATTCAGTGACATAAAACTATTGTTTATGCTTGGTTTATCAGAGCACATCTGTGAAGTCGTTCCTCAGTCTGGTAATCAAAGCCGTATTCAGCGGCTTGCTTGTCGTCATTTTTTTATTTTATTTTTTTGTTGGACTGTTCCCACTACAAACTGCAGCTGTTACTGAGAGTAGGCCTGCCTCTCTCTTTCAACTATGCCCCTCTTCTTCTCAGCGCCGGGCTGAGGACAGCTGTCTCTAGTGGCTGTGTAGTCCAAAGGCTTCATTAGAATACTCCTTGCATGCAAATGTGGTTTTACAAGTGCAAACAATGAGAATTTATAGACTGACCTTGTGGAGTCAAAAAAAGGCTTTATGTATTTTAGTGAAGCCAGCTTTAGTTTACCGTTCATAATATAATGTGAGGTTCTGTAGATAAGACTATGAACATTGGTTTAAAAAAAATTGGGGCTAATTAAAATTAAATACAAAACATATTTGGACTCAAATGATCTTTTAAGCAAAATGTCATAATGGTAGTTGATATCCTGTCATTTATACTAATGAAGTCCAGGTCTGAAGCATGGTTTCTAGTCATCATCATCTTTATTGTCACTGTAACATACATTGAAATGAAACTGGTCGCTTGCATTTAACTCATCCTTTAGGGAGCACTGGGCTGCCCCTGTGCAGCGCCCGTGGAGCATTCTAGGACTAAGGGTCTTGCTCAGGGATTCAGAGTGGCAGTCTGTGGGAGTCAAACCAGGAACCTTGGACCCTCTCCAGGACACAAGCTCCCTTCTCTCTAAAGCCACTAGACCCTTTAACCACTAGGCCACCACTTCCATATCAATTGTATATGTGTATGTCTCCTACACAATTGTATATACAGTCTGGTAATTCTGATTACCAGGATATTCAGTCTTCTTAGGCCATGTTTAAGTTTAAATAGGAATTTTCACACTGGGTTAAGGCAAGTATGTCTGCAGTGGTTGGAATTTAAATCCAGAACGTATAAGTACCACAGACTGGAAGAAAGGAAAGACGGGCAGTCGGTCAGATGAAGGATGGACAGAAGGACGGATCTTTTAGACTATGAGAAACTTTTCTTTTTACATTTATACCAAACCTGGATTTTTTTTTTCTTCTTTTTTACATATAATTGCACACTTTTCTAGATGACAAAGGAATCCTGGTCTGAAATTAGAATATCCAATAACACACCTTTAATTAAGATTCTGAAAATTTGGGCACACAATTTGCTCCAACCTTGAAGAAACTCATCAAATGAAGTTGATCTTAAAGGCCCCGGTAACATTAGTCGGGAGATGAGATGGACCTGCCAAATGTCGACTTTGTGTTGTAAAACATCTGAGGATAGTGTGGTTACAGGCTCCTATCTTTTAATAATGCATAAGGTTGCTTTAGGTATTGGTTTTGTACATAGACCCTGAAATTCTATCTCAGGTCAAACGTGTATGTGCAGAAGACATTTTAGTCACCCCTTACCTCCATGTCCTCCTTCACCTGCTCCTGCTGGTCTCGGAGTTCTCCAAAGGCATCAATTATTAAGCCTAAGAGAGGGGGGAATTGTGTAACTGTGCATTGAAAACTCTGCCATTTCATGTGAATAACAGTTGCTCCAGAGGGATGAAGAGATACACGGCCAACTTTCCACTCCCACATGAAAAATTCATGACACGATTCACTCAAAAACAGTTTGAACAAAGTCTATTTTTGTGAGTTACAGGTATGCTGCAGGTAGAAAGCCGCGGTATGCCTGTCAGTGCATGTGTCCCGTTTGTTTGCATGCATGCGGGAAAAATTATTCCAGCATGGGGACTCACCCTGGATGATGGCTAGGAGGATGACGATGACGAAGAAGAAAAACGTAATATCGAAGATGATGCGTTCGACTTCAAACTCGTCTCCAGCAGGATCCTCGATCTCGTCACCAATCCCACCACCTGCTCGCACTCCCACGTACATATGGAACATGTAACACTAAGAAAAAAAAACCATCATTGGTCATGGTATAGTTTGCATTTCATTTCAGGAGAATGCACACTTTTTTTCCAAATATTACTACCTAAGGTGTTTTTATTGTATTTTTTTTATCTCCAATTTGTTTGAAAAGGGTGTGAAATAAGGAGAAATCGTTTTAAGCAAAGATAACGCGTTATGGTGAAAATTCATAGTGTTAAAGACAGTGATACATTCAAGGCACTTTCGTTTCTGCCTCCATGACGGCTGCTTTATGAGAATGGCTTGTACTTGTTTGGGTAACAAGTAGGATTATTGTACAAATTCAAAATGTGAACACAGAACAGAGGCCTTTTTGTAGACAACATAACGGTAAGTATTAACCTTTCAGTTTGTCCGACCTCTATTATGTGCTTGAGTGCCAAGAACGCTATTCATCACATGGAATTTAAAGAAAAAGAAAAAAACAAATTTTGTCCAAAACACTTAGATATGTTGTTTTTTTATTGCTCTGAATTTCAAAAGGCTTAAAAATATTATTCATCTAGTTGCAAAAAGATTTCAGATTACTGTTATTTCAACACAATAAACAACAACACAGTGGATGTGGCTGATGATTCAGTGTAATATTCCCTGCCCCCCCCCCCCACACCTCCCCATAATAGCAGGGTTTATTCAAATGGTATCGCGAGCCATCCGCCTGCATATGTGACTGACAGTGGAGTCCACATTAGAATAGATCAGGCGTTTGGGTGTTAACGTCAAGAACGAGCAAACAAAGAGGCATTCTAAGGCTTTGGCGCTGATTTTTTTCATGTGTCTATCATATTTTGGAGACGTGAATACAAAAGGTCTGTTTTTACTTCAGAAATGGAGATCACCTCAGACACTGCCTTTGCTTTTTTTTTTTTTTTTTTTTTTTAAATAGGTCTTAAAAATGATGGACCATGCAGGAAAGAAACAGAGGTTTTGATAATACTTGAGCAACCCGATAAGGTAGGATCTACTGAGAAAATGTATCTATTTTCATTCAGTTAATTTAAGTGCTACAGAGTTCTATATTAAAAAATGTATTTAATTTTTATGACTATAGCTCACAGCTAATACAAACCCACAATTCTTAAAGCAGTTTCTCAAAAATATTACAGTGAATAAGACAACTTAAAAAAGGAGAAATATTGACCTACTGAAAATTATGTCTATGTACTGTAAAGTATATACAGTACACTCAGTACTTGATGAAGGGTCCTTCTTCCCGCATTAGTCCTGTGTGGCCTAAAAGGGATCAGTCTTTGGCTCTGCGAAGGTGTTAAACTTGGCTAAACTTGCTTTGGTTGCTTTAATATTTGTCTTCAGCTCATCAGTATTGTTAAGTCAGATGTCTATCACCCATCTCTTAACAATGTGCTATATGTATTATATGGGTTGAAGGTCAGGAGAGTTTGCTTGCCAATCAAAAACAGTCATGGCAGAGGTCATTTCAGCAGGCTTCGTAGTTCTCGAACATCTTCCAATACTTGGAACTTGATAAAACATGGTGGACTTACACCAATAGATAAACTGACTCCCTAAATCTTTTCTAAATGTGGATATTTCATACTTGCCCCCAAGCAACCGGGCTTATGTGCCTCTCAATTATTGCTGAAGAGGTTTTTGGACCACAGAGCAATGGTCCAGTCTGTTTTTTCATTGAAAGGGTAACTCAAGCCCAAGTCAGACTTTTTTTTTGCTAATAAAGTGCATAAATGGATGTGTTTATAATGAACATATGCTGGTCCTTGTTTTGACAACTACTACACATTTGTTGAAAAAATATTGTGATGTCACCCGTAAAAACTTGGCCGTAGCTTGGCTGCTGTGGGACACAAAAGTGGCTCCGTCTTGTACGCCTCCGTAGAGAGTTGGAACTGGAAAAGTGAGCTTTGTGATCTCTCTGTCGAGTTTTAGGTTAAGGCTGGTTCACACGGCAGGATTTTTAGCTCCATTTCCACCTCGATCTTCCCCTTTGGAGAGGAGCCGATTATCACTGTGTTTCTTAAGATAATCTTAAGATATATTCCTGCCATGTGTGGTGTGTTAGGGGTCATCTGGTCCGCTATGTGAAACGTTGGGACCGCCCCGACTTCAAATTGGGGATATTGAACATGTTGGAATGTCTTGATGAGATACCCGAGCGCAGGGGTCACCAAAATTGTGCCTGCAGGCACCAGGTAGCCCCCAAGGACCATGTGTGGTGCCCTCAAGCCTGTTCAAAAAATAAAAAAACCCTCAAGTGAGCTTAATCTAAAAAGCTATTTTATTCAGTTTATATTACATGAAGTTAACGTGAGCTCTGACTCTTTAGTTCAAAGGTTAGCACAGGTAGCCAATGAAGTAGCTCTCAGTTTCAAAAAGGTTGGTGACCCCTGCCCTAGGGTGTGGTGTCCCCCGAGGACAAATGAGCAAGGAGCCTGTTGAATGTGACGTGTAGCCAATCAGAAAGCAAGGAGAGGGATTCCCCGAGAGAAAAAAACAACAACAAAAAACAACTTGTCTCTATTTCATAGCGCAGCAAGCGTAGAGCCCCCTGGTCGCGCTGTCTCCATTTCTTTAACCAACACCTTTCTTTTTTCGTTGTGTTTTTTTCCTTGTTAAAATTAGTTCACAAACTATTGCCATTATCCTTCCTCGTCGTCCATGATTATTTATTATAAACTCATGTTAGATCTTGAGAGGATTTGCAAGATTTCCCGTCTGACATCTGAATGATCCTGAGTGAAATCTGTTTCTATGTGGTGTGTTGAGCTTGCCGTCTGACCATACACCACATGCTGTTTGAGTAAACATGTTTTATCTAGGATTTTTTTATTGTTACATGTGGTGTGTCTCGGGCTTTGAAAATCGGCTGACTATTTTAGAATCCAGCCTTTGTCGCCTAATGAGCTTAATGTTTAGTTAGACCACGCCTCCTCTGGGCACTTTCTTCAAATATTAGATGTGGATGGAGTAAAGCTCTGGTACTGGGGTGAGTTATATTTTTACCCAGGTAAGACATTTCTGATGTTTCAGTTTCAAGATTGGCTTAACACATAGGATGCTAGCTTATGTCTTTTGATGTGTCCCTTCATGACTCTTACAGCCCTGACTCCAGCTGCTGTCCAAGCCTTGAAATGCGGGATTTCCCCCAAAAAATTGTGAAATAGTTTTGCTTCACAACCTCAAGGTTGTGGCAATGCCTTTTGTTTGCCCCCCTTTTTCTATCCCATTTTTCCTCCAACAGTATTTTCCATTTAAATGCTTTGATTCCACGTTTTGTAGGTTTTCAGCTTATTTAGTCATGACCTTTTGTCAGCATATAAAGTAACTTTTTGAGGAGAATGTCAATGACTTACACTTATGTATTAAAAACGATTATTTTCTGATTCTTATCTTTTTAGAAGATTTTTTTAAGCTGATGTTTTCATTAAAATTAACAGAACCATGTAAAATAATTTATGGTATATAGTTTTATATAGGTATTGTAAAAGATTCATCCTATGAGTTTCACTTTATGAATTGAATTATTGAAATAAACACTTTTTTTGAGGATTCTCTCATAAGATACCCCTGCAAAGGGAGGTAAACAGACAAGAGAAGGTGAGGGCCAATTTGCACATTTAACTCACGGTAAGCATGTCGTTGCACTTCATATCTTCGGTTTCCTTGTCATGGCTCTGGTTGTAAAACTTCCTGAAGAAGTTGAAGGCTACAACAGTGTAAAGATACACCACGACTGCCAACAGTCCCACGGTCAGCACCAGCTGACAAGGCAAACACGATTGCAAGAGGAGAGATAGAGGCAGATGTCATTTTGGAAATGCTCCAGGTTATGGCTACACCTTGAAAGCAGACATCACATACGCTGCATTTCATCTTTGAACACATCCTTCAAACACACACACATGAGCACACACCTGTTTTCCATTGTGTGTGACAGAAGAAAGGATGGTACGGAGAGTCTTACAGCCCATAGCGATGTCCAAAAGGTGGGCAGCAAAGAAGAAGTTGTTATAATGACCCAAAACTGACATGGTCATGTACCAGGCCAAGTACAAGAAGGACTAAAACACAAACACACACACACAAGTCAACATAAATACAACAAATATTAGATTACAACAACAGCAAGACAAATGTGTGTTTTAGACAAGTGGGATGACAGGATATTGCCATCACCTTTGAAACATGTGCGGTTGTATCAGACAAAATCTAGATTTAATCATCAAATATTGAATGTTCTACACACAATGTTCGGCCATAGCTTATTATTAGGTCACATAAATACTACAAAGTGACATGTTTATATTTGTTTTGGCAGAGCGAGCGTCCAAAAGCAAATCCAGTAAGAGCCCAAGTTGATGGACGTAACCAAACTTACGTTGTCAGTGAACACCACTCCTAGCTTCCAGACCTGGTACTTCACGTCAAGGGAGTTAAATCTGGAACAAACAGCGTCACGGCAACAATACATGAAAAACACGAGGAACCGGGAAAAGGAGGTCAAAATGTCCAGGGCTAAAATCATACCCTTGAGCTACATTGTGTTCTTTGAAAGAGAGTGTCTGTTATGTGACGACTTCTCAGAATGTCCTGTTCTTCCTCAAGTACAAGATAATGCTTTAGGACCTTCTTTTGTCAGGCCACGTGTTAGGCAATGCACAGAGATACACACACCCTCACAGAAACCGTCATTAATAAAAATATGAACTACAAATATTCACTGGTCTGAAATGGTAATTGAGGTTGTTACTAAAAAGCACACACAAAAGCTGAATAAAAGGGCAAAGAAGCCCAATGGGGTTGTGTATCTTAGAAAAAGGGGCCATTTAGTGTTACAGAGGAATGTACAGCAGAAAGGCCGATGATGATTTAATTATTTGGATGTTTTTATATCAATACAAGCCATGTGCATACTTACTCATTGGGCAAACATTGCAAACACTATAGCAAGCTGTAGTGTTTGCACTGTTGTCTACTAAGTACACTCCTCATATCTTGTTTGGGACAAAAGTGCACATGCAATGCTGAGGAATGATTCCTGTTTTGATTTTGTTCTTCAGTATGAGAAAAAATCTCCATCATTTTGCCTGCAACCGTAAATGGTACGAAATGAATGCTAGACTAGACGGCTGCAGTTTGAGCTCTATCTTTCTCAGAAGGTAGAATTGCAAAGACCTGGACATTTTTAATATTTTCTTTCTACTCACAGGGCACTCCAGGCACTGTCTCTTCTGAGCCTCTTCTGTTCTTTTCTCTCAGTGCTGAAGTCTAAAGCAGCTTGGTCCAGACCTAACAGTTCACTGATCTTCTCACAGCCATACAAGTCTCCATATTTATCCATCACCTGTCATGGGCAAAAAGACAGGTTGGAACAATAGCCCTTTTAGTGTTTCTTGGATTGAATAAGGCATGGCAAGAGACACGAGAGGATAATTAGCCCCATTGTCTGTATTGTCGGAATCATAATGAGATGGCGGCTTAGTTCTGCCGACAAGATGATGGTTGCCGCTTCTGCAAAAGTGATGAGCGAACATAAAAGGTTTTTGATACCCATCTTTGAGATGCATGCTCATGTTAGCTGAGTAAAATAAGCTGAGTATAAAAAATTCAGCTTGCTGTGATGTTACAGTACAGTGCCATGCAAAAGTTTGTAACCCCCAACACATTTTTGCAATTTTGTCACAAAATTGATATATGTAAGTCTGTTCAAAGTGTTGATCTATATCTATGATATAGATCAACACAAATTAGAGCATAATTTGTGTAAGGGAAGGAACATGATGCATAATTTTTAGACATCTGGACAAATAGAAAGCTGATAAGCATGCCGTGCATTTGTATTCTGATAAATTTACTCTGATATCGCTTAATGCAATTGAGTCCAACCAACTGCCTCCAGAGGACCCAACTTAAGTAAATACAGCTGTTCTGTGAAGGCGTCCTGGGATTGTTAAAGAACTTCAGGGAACAAACAGCATCATGAAGACTTACTGCTGTAATTGCAACAAAAGCTGCTTCCACTGACACATAGGGCTGAATTCAAAGAGCTTCCACAATTTTTGGATTTTTATTTGCAAATAAATTATAAAAACTAAGTGACATATTTTAAGCACGTCACAATTATATGCTATTTGTTTCAAATAAATAAATATTTCCTTTTAATAGTCCCACAGAGGGGAAATGTGTCTCTGCATTTAACCAGCAGTGTGCTGATACACTGAGTCGGGAGCAAACTGTGGTCAAGGGTCTTGCTGAGGGACCCAAGGTGACAGAATGATTTGTGAACTGCCAACCCTTCAGGCCTCTCCAAGATGCAAACACCGGGCTCCCTAACCACTAGGTTAATTTATTACATAAAATCCCCATCAAATATATTGAAGATAACCGATATAACAATATAAATAACAAACATTTTTAACAGGTGTAAAGACCATTGCCAAACGTATTTTTTTTCTTTCTGTTTTCCAACATGTTTTTGTGAAGTACAGTATCTGTTCGAGAAAAAATGTCCTTAAATTCTACCTGATGACCAATACATGGATTTTTATTGAGCTGTTCTAGCTCTATGAAACCTGATATCCAGAGGCAAAGGTAAGGCGACCTAAGTTCGGCTTCAATGTATTACCTCACACAAAATTCATGCATACAAAAAGTAGGGAAAACCTAATTAAAACCAAACATTGTCATCTCATTTATATAAGGCTCTTACAGATGATGCAGAGGGATGTATTAAATGAATGAAGGAAATATTTTATACGTCCAGTGTTCACAATGGAGGGGGGGGGGGGGGGGGGGGGGGGGGGGTATTTAATGACAACTTAATTAAAGTTCAAAATAAAAGTACTTCTTCCACGGGACATCATTTGCCAATGTATTGCCTCAATTCCATGTAATGTGGCTGTTTGTAGAATGAAAAGTAGTTTAGTTAAAACAGATTATCCCTTACAGGATTACAGCCTCAGGCCTTGTTAATCAGCTCTGGTTTCCCTCCAGAATCAGCTGCCCTTTTGTGTAAATTTATTCTGCCAAGAAATTCAAAACATCCATTGGAGAAAAACATGCAAAATTGTATTGGTCCTGATTTAAAGAGAAACATTCTTAGCAGTATGCAGACCAGTTTTACTAAATATATTTATACATAACCACAATAAAACCTTGTTTTGGTGTGTTATTAGCGCTTACCCCTTTAAGGTCCCATTCTGAAACCTCTGTTTTTCAATAACGTGGATCGGTGTGAATTGAAACACACTTTCTATTAGCTCTGATCTGTTTAGAAGTGTTGTAAAACCTGTTTTATGTCTTGGTTTTATCTCTCTCATTCTTCTTATATTCGTGCAACACTTTGAACAGACTTACTGTTTTTTAATCATGCTTTATAAATGAATCAGATTTCCCCTGTTTGACTAAAGAGATATATATATATATATATATATATATATATATATATATATATATATATATATATATATATATCAGTAGATTGCAAAGGCTAACAACACTCCTGAGGGGTTTAAGTGTGAAAATAGACTTTAGCAGCTAATTTGCTTATTTTCAATTCAAAAAGTCAGACAGCAAATTTATTGCAAATACTGTGCAATACATTTGCAGAGCAGTGCTATTTTCATGGATGTCTAAAAAGACAGAAGTGTGCAAATACAAATTTGCAAGTGAGAGAGGCAGTGTCAATGATTCTCATTGGATCAAGAACCTGTGGATCCAGTACATTGTTTGTAAAGTGAAACGGTCTAAGAACTGGGCTGGTGGTTTACTTTGAGCAGGGGGACATAGCTTTTACAGCTTTGGTAAAGAAGCAGTTTTTAAGTCTATTAGTTTATTTTATTTAATGTTCCTGAATCATTTTCCTGATGGTAGAGGGACAAACAGTGCATTGCCCAGATGGGCAGGATCTGTGGCTATACATCTAGCTGTTTTCTGGACTCATGCAGCATAGACTGTGTCTAGATACTGTGTACAGCATCCCACAATCCCCTGTGCTGTCCTCACCTCCCGTGCTAAATCCTTCCTCTCCTGCACTGTGCAGCTCCCATACCACACTGTTATACTGAGACACAAAATGTTTTCTATTGAAGCTCTGTAAAAGGTTTTTAACAACTTAGTGCAAAGTCCTGTCCGTTTCAGTTTCCTGAGGAAGAAGAGCCGTTGTTGGGCCTTCTTCTACGGTGGCCCTGAGGTGCAAAGCGCTACAACTTTAAGGAAAGCACCCCAACTTTAAGGAAAGCGCTACAACATTTAGGAAAGCGCTACAACAATAAGGAAAGCACTCCAACATTAACAAAAATATTACAACATTAACAAAAGCACTTCAACATTAACGAAAGCACTCCAACAATAACGAAAGCGCTGCAACATTTAGGAAAGCGCTACAACATTAACAAACCGGAAGAGGTACGTCCCAGTGGGAGACCTAAGAAATCGCTGATTGGACTACAGCTCGTTTTTACTTTTGAACCGAAAGTATTTCTGGCTTTACTGTGTTTTTTAAAAACATGAATGTTCTCGGTGATCCAAACCGTAAGATGCAGTCTAAAACGCCACTTAGTCTGTTTATAAGTTTCGCTTTTATTCATTATGCTTTTTTTTTTTAACTACGTGCGCTGTGTTTCTGTACCTCAACGCTCTGGTCTGCTCCTCTCCCCTCCCTCCCCTCGGACCCAGGGGCTTTTATCAGCGGCAGCCTTATCACTACATTTAATGTCTTTCTACTCCTACCAAAATGTCCTAATTAAAATCAATAGGAGAGTCCGTAGCTGTGTTTCATGCTATTTTCTTTTTAACGACACAGAACCAGTGGCGCTTCGGTGGGCGTGCTGCCTTGGCTTGAATTCAGGTGCGCAAAATTACGTTACATATAATTTAGGTGTGCACTTTTAAGGGTCATTTCAACAAGCTTGTAACATCAGGAGCTTCAGTTCAGACCCAATATTCATTCTCTTCCCTCTAAAGGAGCCCTATACAGTCTTTATTTATGCTTTTCCCCCACTGTTATCCCTCGCGCGCAGCGCACCAGGGTGAAATAGAGCAGCTGCGGATCATGCGTAAAGACGCAGCGTGAACGACGCAGCCCTGTATGCTTTAAGGGTTACAGCTGACGGGAAAATGTAGGACCTTTTAGGCTTGATCAAACTCCGCCTCATTCACAAATGAGACCAACATGGATAGATTAATGATAAGCTGTAGTTTCATTATCAACTACGATAACATAAAATCTGTTTCGGGGGGGGGGGGGGGGGGGTCTTTACGCATGATCCGCAGCTGCTTTATTTTACCCTGGTGCGCTGCGCGCGAGGGATAACAGTGGGGGAAATGCATAAATAAAGACTGTATAGGGCTCCTTTAGAGGGAAGAGAATGAATATTGGGTCTGAACTGAAGCTCCGATGTTACAAGCTTGTTGAAATGACCCTTAAAAGTGCACACCTAAATTATATGTAACGTAATTTTGCGCACCTGAATTCAAGCCAAGGCAGCACGCCCACCGAAGCGCCACTGGTTCTGTGTCGTTAAAAAGAAAATAGCATGAAACACAGCTACGGACTCTCCTATTGATTTTAATTAGGACATTTTGGTAGGAGTGGAAAGACATTAAACGTAGTGATAAGGCTGCCGCTGATAAAAGCCCCTGGGTCCGAGGGGAGGGAGGGGAGAGGAGCAGACCAGAGCGTTGAGGTACAGAAACACAGCGCACGTAGTTAAAAAAAAGCTTAATTAATAAAAGCGAAACTTATAAACAGACTAAGTGGCGTTTTAGACTGCTTCTTATGGTTTGGATCACCGAGAACATTCATGGTTTTAAAAAACACAGTAAAGCCAGAAATACTTTCGGTTCAAAAGTAAAAACGAGCTGTAGTCCAATCAGCGATTTCTTAGGTCTCCCACTGGGACGTACCTCTTCCGGTTTGTTAATGTTGTAGCGCTTTCCTAAATGTTGCAGCGCTTTCCTAAATGTTGTAGCGCTTTTGTTATTGTTGGAGTGCTTTCGTTAATGTTGAAGTGCTTTTGTTAATGTTGTAATATTTTTGTTAATGTTGGAGTGCTTTCCTTATTGTTGTAGCGCTTTCATTAATGTTGGAGTGCTTTCCTTAAAGTTGTAGCGCTTTGCACCTCAGGGCCACCGTATTCTTCACCAGGTGGGAGGTGTTCACAACGCAGTGGCGGTTAGAGGATATGTGAATGTCCAGGAACTCTATGCTGTCAACATGCTCCACCACCTCACCCTCTAGGCAGACAGGAGCATATTCAGTCTTCATGGACCTCCTGTAGTCCAGTATGACCTCCTTGGTCCTGCCAGTATTCAGGATGGGGTTGTTCCTGTAGTACCACTGTGTCAGATTGTGAATTTCCTCTCTGTAGTGGGTTTTATCGCTGTTGGATATGAGACCCACCATAGGGGTGTCATCCGCAAACTTCAGAACCATGTATGCGGGGTGGAGAGATAAAGTGGGTGAAGAGAGCAGGGCTGAGAACACAAGCCTGGAGCGTTCCAGAGTTGAGGATCAGTGGGGCAGATGTGCATTTCCCAAGCACAGATGATGTGTAATCCTCCAGTTTAGTTCGCTCTATAAACATCACCCAGTCTGTGTTCAAAGCTGTCCTGTAAAGCTAAGCAGGCTGCTTCAGTCCAAACCTAAATGGTTTTGATGACAGGTATGGCTCTGCAGATCAGGGGCTGGTGAGCAGGGATCAGGCCCACATAGATGACGTCTGACGATCCAAACTGAGGAGCTGCTACAGCCTTATATGCTCCTGTATGAGGCTGTAGCAGTATATTAGACCTGATCTAATATGCTAATATACCACTTTCCCTATCTGGAAACTTTATAAATTTGTGAAATTTTATATATATATATATATATATATATATATATATATATATATATATATATATATATATATATATATATATATATATATAAAGACAAAGAGCAAAAATACTTTGCAGAAAGTTCATCTATTGCACAAGTATTAATCGAAAATGAAAGGCTCAAAGTGTTTAATTTTCTCTGAAGATGATAAAATTATATGCACTTGACAGTGGAATAATTACAGCTGCCATTAAAACTTTCATCACAGATCAGTTCATTCTGTAATGCACCATCGCTGCATGAAATCTGCATATAATTACACACGTGCGAGCACTTTTAGATTTAAATTTGTATTTAATTGTCTGTATTAAAGGAATCCGTTTTGAAGGTCTTACCTTTCTTTTCACAAACTTATCCCAGTAATTACTTGGAAATGATCTGAAAAAATACAGAAATAAAAATTCAATATCAACATGTTGTATGATTACAAATAATTTGAATTATATGTCTTTCCATCTACGAAGCCATTTTTATTAGATATTATGAGATAAAATATCAATCTGCCTTTAATAAATAAAGACATGATTATACAGTGTATTGATGACCAGGCGGTCCCATTGCCCTTTTATGTCTTCCTCCGCAGGCTGCTGTGTCACAAACAGTCCATCAAACTCCAGTCTTCGGGCGATCTCCTTCTCTCGTTTGAAGATCACTAGTGGTACCTTTAAATCAAATACATTGGTCGGAAAAAGTTGTTTTAAACTGATTTCTCTGCAAATAATGAACAATCCAAAAACATAGAAATACTTAAAGAAGGCAAGTAGACAATTTCTTTGGCTTTCTTTATATATACAAAATTAAGCAAAAACAAAAGTAGTAAAAATAAGCAAATTATTACTCATAGATGATGGACTGACTCAATGGGAAGGTTTGCATTTTCACGTCAATTTGCCAAAACCCTGGCTAACTTATAGAGTAAGGACTTTATCCAAAGTGGAGTGCATGAGCGGTCGCCACGATAAGTGCTGTCAGAATAGTTCAGTCAGTAAGGAAGGAGGAAGGAAAAGTAGCCTGTATGCTCCTTCTGCGGCTAGTTTTGCCTAGGAACCCTGCAACGTCCCTTTCCAGCACTAAGGACCCTTAAGGTATCCCACAATGTGACATGTTGTGTCAGCACAGCCCCCTCACGGAAATCAACCAAAATATCTGGAGACAGGAGAGTGCACACTTTGTGGTTTATTTTCGGAAGGCTGTAGGCCCAGATTTAACTCACATCATTCATTAGTCTTTCCTTCACATAATGACATTGGAGTTAAAACTGTCCAAATTCTTAACAGCAGTCCGAAGCTCCTTTCCTATCCATGATAGGGTTCTTACTATTGACCCATGAAAGTTCAAAGAACAGGAGCTAATAATATTGTGGGAGTGGTGGCCTAGTGGTTACAGTAGCGCGCTTGCGATATGAGAAGGTTGCAAGTACGCGGTTCAGTCCCCACAGCCTGCACTCTGGGTCCCTGAGCAAGACCCTTAGAAGCTATTATTAAGGGTATTCGGATGGTGCCTCTGTCTTTTTACATTTTGAGAGAATCGATATAAGTATTTTACTATAGACCACCATGGAGAGTGAGTCATTCCACTTTGTCTCATAATTCCCAATTGTCTCATAATAACTTGTTAACATGCTACCAGTGTGATTTTTTTAATCATATCTACAATATGTTTACAAAAGTATTGGGTCAGCCATCTAAATCGTTGAATTTGAGATGTTTGAATCCCTTCCTTGTCTACTGGTGTGTAAAATTCAGCACCTAAGCATACAGTTTGGTTTTAGAAAAGCTTGTTACAAAAGTATCTATACAACGTTGAGTTGATTGAGATCGAGAGTGACAACAGAGGGTTGGTACACATACACCAATAATGCAGAGAGGTGAACAACTTTCTCCTGAGTCAATAGCCATAGACCTTTAGACACCATGTGGCTTTAAGATAAACCTAAGAGTTCATAAAGAGCTTCATGGCTTTAAGCCTTACATTACCAAGCACAATCCAAAGCATCAGATACAGTGCTGTAAAGTAAGCTGCCACTAGACACTGGAGCAGTAGAGGTGTGGCGAATCATGCCTCCTTGTCTAGCAACTCTGATATAAGTCTGGTTTTGTCATTAACTAGGGGAATCCCACTTCCCTGACTTGATTGTGTCTAGCATAAAGTTTGATGGAGAACGGATCATGGAGCGGGGGTTGTTTTTCAAGACTTGGGCTTGGCCCATTTGTTCCAATGAAAGTACCTTTTAATGCTTTAGATTTTTTTGACCAGTTTATATTCTTGATTTATTACTAGCTAAGCAAGGTTCAGTGGGTTTTAATCAGCAAATTTGGTAGAAAGGTACTTGGTTGGTCCGCACAGAGTTCTGACTTCAGCCTGATACAGCACCTTTGGGATGAATTAGTAAGAAGAATGTGACCTCATAAATGCAACTCTGTATTCAAGTCTTTGCATTAAAAAAAGGTTGTAATTACAGTTCATGTATGTCCAAAGGCAAGTGACCGAATATGTTTGGCAATATAATGCAGGGCATTTATTGCCATTGTAAAATATTTACAGATTGGTGGTCAACTTTGTCATTGGTTCTCAATTGAAATAAAAAATCAGAAGTAGATAAATATACTTACTTCTGACTATTTAATTTGTGCACTAATGAGAAAGTTGTGACGCTTTGTTCGTTCGTTTTAACATATGAGATCTACAATTTTCCATCTGTGGCAGGAAGCTTCAATCTTAAGTTAGTCTACATTTTCAAAATTCACCAATTTTCTACTTGTGCCTGCTGAAAAGAAATTGCCTTTAAAAAGTGAAAGCAACTCAATACACAGGAGCAGAAGAACATTATTGAACAGGCATACCTTGAGGCGGTAGTAACCAATAATGGAGCAGAATGAGATGATTGTGTGGGCAATGGAAAGGAAATGGAGGCACAGTTCCATGTAACCACTGCTTTCTTCAAGCACAAAGTAAACTCTGCCACCGCTGGTATTTTTTGTGGAAGACGCCAGTTCTTCTCTGTACACAGATGTTGTCACTTGTTCTTCTTTGGGTGCAGGCAAAACTGCTACCTGGAAAGAGTGAAAGAAAATGTTTTTATTTGGTTTCATCGCACTCCTGTATGGCCTTGTGCTATAACATGATTTCATTGAGGCAATCTTTTCTGCATTGCTACACAGCTGTCCTATCTGTACAAGATTATCTCTGACATACAATGGCTGGGAAAGAAGTAGCATCCTATAAGGTTTTGCTCACCTTGTAGAAAAGAAGGATGAAGTTGATTGCAAAAGCAACAAACAGCGCCAGCAAACGGATGTTATAAAAATTTCTTGCAAAGTAGTTCTGGGGGGGAAAAGGGAAAGACAAACAGGTATTCTGCCTCAAAATGTGTTTGCTTTTGCTTAGAAGCTGAACTGGATGTTGCATATTTATAGTTATCTTTACAAGCATGCGTTGCTGTACTTGCACATTACCAGTAGACTCTTCTTGTGTGAGCTCATCATCTCCCAGAGAGCAGAATGCTGGCTCTGTGGTTCCTTTGACCTATTAGAGCATCTTTTGGCTCCGTGTTGTGTCTCTTCTTTCACATTCCTACTTTCCTTTTCAATTTGCTTCTTTCTGAAAACATTCCAAACACAAACAGGTCCAATATTTTCTTATGTATTTGTCTCTTTTCCATAAAAGGATTAGGAAAGGAAAATTAAAAAGGTATTTTTACCTAATACATTTTTTTTGTAGTTTACTATCAGTCTTAGCCTTAATTCTACACATAGTGTTATGCTGTTTTCAAGCTCACCAAACACTATTTTTATCCTTTTTATTTATTGAATAATTACAGAGAGTTACAATCTTAAAATAGTATATAGATCATTCAGGCTTACAAATGAATGCATACCCGTGGAACTTTTTCCGGTTACGACTGTAGACTTTATCTTGTGTAATTAGGATTTTATGTAACAGACCAACACAAAGTAATAGCAGTGCATCAATAAAAATCTGCTGTAAGTATTTTGAGGTATCTCTCTATCGGATGACGCTTCTAGAGACTGAGATTTTTGCCCATTCATCTTTACAAAATAGCTTCAGCACTTTCAGACTGGATGGAGGGCATCTGTGAACACTTGGAAGGTATTGCTGCAGATTCTTTATTTCACGTCTGGACATTGATTGGGGAATCCTAGCACATGAATATGCATCAAACTAAATCATTTCAGATTCAATCTTGGGATGCTGTGTCAGAGTATAAACCTGCTTTAAACCCGCTTAAAATTGTCTATGTTGGCTGCTGTGTTCCTTGGTCTTCATTATGTTCTTTTCTTCACAAATATTCTCTAAAACCATCTGAGGCCCTAACATAAAAATTACACAAATACTGAGATACAATCAAAATTAATAACTTAAAGATGTGGAGTCTGTTTACCAAATAGGAACTTTCATAGACAATTGGTGGCATTGGATTTTATTTAGCGGTATCAGAGTAAAAGATGTCTTTAAAGTAAAATCCTAATGGAAAATATTATTTCTAAGAAACTGAGGGAAAAAGTGTACAATATGAATGCTTTTGAAAGGCCATGTATCTTTTGAAGTGGAGGGGGGGTACTCACATTTTTTTCTCCATCTCCTCCATTTTCTCATCTTCCTTTTTCTCTTTTCCCAGTTGGTCCATAAACTGCTATCAGGGATATTCATATTTAAGTAAAAACATTCATCCTAATTACCAAAATCTCAAAGCAGTAACAGTAATTAGGCTAAAAGTACTTTCCAAAGAAACCATGTGAGAGCCCTATTAGAATAAATGAATAACAAATAACTCCTACCAAAGTTTGGTGTTGCTCGGAAGCATCCGTGTCGACCATTGTTCTGGAGGTTGCATTGAACAGATCAGTCAGACTGTCAGAGAGATCTTCCGTTACAAGTCTGTATTGACCTCCCTCCTTCTTCAGTTTGAGACCAAATATGTCTGATAATATGTCCACCTCTCTGGGGAAGGTCACCGAAGCAATCTCCCCAATCTCCCTTAACTCTTTCTGGGACGAAAAGCTGGCAGAGTACCTTCTGAGTTGGTCCACACTGCTCGACACCTCCGAGACCTCATCGAGGGTCGGTTCGACGATACCGCCAAGTAAGTCTGACACTTTCATTCTTTTTGCTTCCTCTATGAGACCACTGTTGACAAACATGATGTACAGCAAATACATGATATGACAGATGACAACAGAAACGCAGCGGACCTGAACTACGCAAATTAATCTGAGGAATCGAACTGCTGTTGTGAGGAAATCCTTCAGGGTCATCTTCATCAGTGTTCTCAGGTTTTTCACAGACAGGACACATGTGATTATCAGCCACCAGTAGATAAAAGTCAAACCCTTGTAATTTGGGCTTTTATCTTCTTCAAGCTCACACTTTTCCTCCACTTCTTTCCCAGTGCACTTCTCTCCAGGGTTGGATCCGGAAATCTGAGCTGCAAGCTGCATCTCGAAAATGGTGTCCTCACAGAAGTTGACGAACATCTCCATTTTCTCTTTCTCTCCCCCTTTATTGACAACATCAAAAATGAACTGCCTCTTGGACTCTTTGACCTGTGGCTTCTCCCACTGCGTGCGACTGTACTCACTGATCTCAAAGTAGACTCGTTCAAAGCGCTTCCCACTGCCTAGAATTTCAATGCGCCCAAGACTGGGTTGAAAGTAAGCCAGGACACATTCGGCAAGCTCCATAAACGTCTTCAGCCTGGAATCTCTGGGCATGTGTTCTGACAAATTGGTGAGGAGAACGGTGATACTGAAGCCGATGTCTTTTGCCGGCTCATGGAAGCGATCCACAAATGCCTCGTATTCCAAGATTTCGTTATCATTTGTTTCCATGCACGGGAGCAGGAAGTGAATCTCAGCTTGTGAGAAGCGTTTGCAGTTTTCCATGGCTTTCTGGAAGTCCTTCCTGCATATGCTGCCCTTGCAGTCAGGGTCAAACTCTCTGAAGCCCTCCGACGAGGTCAGGTCTTTTAGTTTGAGGAACATGTCGAAAAACTTGAGGATCATTTCCACGTTGCCTGATGACTCCACCAGCATGTCCACCATCTGCTTTCCAATTGTTCCACTGATAACATTGCCTGCAACAGATAAACATACAAATGAGTGAGAAATACAATGCAAAAGATTAATTTGATTTATCCCCCCCCCCCCAACTTCCTCTTCTCCAGCCTTTCTGATTGTTATACCTGAAACATGTTTTAAATACTTATTATTATTCACTGGCAAAGCAGCTGATACACTTCGTTGAAAATGTGTTTGCTGTGTGGTTCAATGGCATTATGATTTAACATATAACCGATATTTTATATTTTTAATTCAATTGATTTTCAGTTGTGATTGTAGTCTGCAGTCCAACAGGCTTTTAAGGAATGTTTTTATGAATACACAATATCATTGGGTTTAACAATTAACAACAATAACACAAACCAGGCCTGCACCAAACTTTGCTTCAACTGAGCCTGGCAAAAGTATTGGACTGTTATGTGACATTGGTATTCAACCACAAAGTCAAATTTGTTTTATTGGGATTTTATGTGCTAGACCAGTGGTCTGCAACTCGTAGCTCTGGAGCTGCAAGTGGTTCATGAGACCTTGCACAATGGCCTTTCATCACTTTGGCGAAAAATAAAAAGATCCAATACAGTTTTTTCAGTTATGAAAAAAATTGGAGTGTTTAGCAGTTCATCAGTTTTTTTTTGTTGTTCTTTTTATTTGTGGAATAACGGCATTGAATTTCTACAATAGAATTACACAAAGAGTGCCAATGTTACATTTTCAGATCTATTATTCTTGTCATTAAAAGTACATAGAATTTATGAAAGATTATCATATCTCGCTGGCATATTAGTTAATATTTTGGCGTTTTACGCATTGTTCTTCCTCATTTTGTTAGGAAATAAAGCATTTTGTGTTTATTTTTAATAAGAGAGGAAGTGCAATACTGTGCATGGGGATGCAACAGAGGATGAAACAAGTAAGCGTCTAACGGCTATTAGAATCTCCCAGCAAAACAATGGAGAATGGTTCAAGATCCCGGAAAAAAAAAAAAAAATACATGTTTCCAAGAGGGAAAAGACTGGAATGCCGCTGGGAATACAGCATGAACGTTGGTGTTCACTGAAGTGGACGCTAAACCTGCTGCTTGCTCAGATGTGACCGCAGAGGTGACTGACGTGAATGTTGTGATATATATGGCTCTTAAAGTTGCTGTAGATCTGTGTATTCAATTAATAATTAAATGGTTGGTCCTCGATCACGCTGATCTGCCGCTTTACTGCCGCCTTACTGCGAGGCATTGCAGAGGGTCAGGCTCAGTCTGGCATTATTTAATACCGTTTTATTAGTTAAGTAAACTGGCATTATGATAGTTCTGCAATACTGCCGGTAGATGGTGCCACGTCTTTTGATATCAGGTGATCGTGCCCGGTGCTGGGGCTATTTGTGTCCACAAAAAGGACCATCAAAACATTAACAGGATGGAAGCTTGCACAGAATGGCTCTTTAGACTGTAAAGGCTGCACTAGGTCAACATAAAGTAGTGCTTAACTGGGAAGTGGAAGGAACGATTAGACATAGGTGGTTTTTAACAAACTGTTAAAACTGTAACATTGACATGTATTCAGATGCCTTTACTCTGATACCCCTAAATAAAAGCATAGTGCAAGCAATTCCTCTTAGAAGTGTAATATATTGCCATCATAAATACAGTTGTCCTTTGAGAGCAAATGGCTGATAGAGGACATTATTGAACAAACAGTAATTAACAACAGAAACACACCAGACAAGCCAATGGTGAAGTTGTGGTAAAGCTCAAAGCAGGGTTAATTTATAAAACAATATTCCAGGTGTCAGTGTGGAATGGAGTTGCAGGGTAAAATGGATAAGATGGAGACGTGAAAATATCCAGCAAGACTTGAAAACTGTTGCTCACAGACTCTGCAAATCCAATCTGACTAAGATTGAGCTATTTTTTCAATGAAGAATACGCAATATTTAGGTCTGCAAAGTTAATAGAGACATAACCCAAAATGCAATATCTTGTGTTGCTCTATCAAATGAATGCCATTGAAATACTGTTGCAATATGACAAAATGGAAACAAGTTCAGCGAGTATAAAAACTTTTACAAGGCACATTAGCCGAATGCTTTTCTTTAATAAAAATATACAAAGCCCCTTACATCAGGATGACAAAAATTTCTTACGCCATAACTTGTCCATCATCTTTCATATGAATTCTGTGAAGTAAACCCATTTGTTGTTAGAAACTGCAAAGCCTTGCTGGTTATTTACCTTCTAACATGGAAAGCAGAAACACAACCATGTCCTTCAGTAGGTCCATGAGCTCTTTTAGTAGTTTTATTTGCCTCGCATCCTGCACACACACAAATAAAAGTCTGTTTAGAGTCAAACCAAAACAAGTGGGCATCATATCTTGGAAATAGCTGGTAGACACTGTCACTACACTGTCACTACATAAAGCGTTAGAATGTAAACTACATTTTAGTTTTAAAATTCAAAACAATTAATAAAAATCCTACAATGGATCAAAATTATTATTATCCACATTCCTTTTTTTCCAAGATAAAACAACTATTTTAGATTAAACTGTATCACTGTGCTATACCTGAGAGAGCTTCATCTGCATGTGAGCAAAGACATGGAGGAATCCCACAACAGCATCCCAAAGACGACTGTGAGCAAGACTCTGCTGATTTCCGCTACATGGACCCTGGATGAACACAGAAATACACAGCCTGTTCACACACTGCAGAAAGTAGAAACAACTGTGGAAAGTTGTAAAATTGAAAATCCAATTATTTAACTTTTGACTCTCAAAATTGATTTAGGCTGCTTAAATGTATTTTCATTCGCATTCTTGTCCATCATGCATCACAAATTTTAACCTTGCTACATAAAATAATTCACAAATACATACTCAAGATCTACCTTACAGAGTAACTGGTGAAAAACGTAATGTACTCCAGTTTATTACATTGCCAAGTCAATTTAAGATCGAAGCTTTTCAAGTGATATAATTTGCTTACTCTTGTTTGAAGGTAACTAACAAATGGAAAAAAAAAATTCTAAATGCCTCATCAGTTACATTGTGGAAAAATGTTTAGCTGTTGTTTTAGCCAAAAAGTGATTGTTAGTAAAAAATAATTTAATGCATAGACAATCTAAAGCAAACGGACTAACCTGTATATACTCGGTGAGCGTGTTGAAGACCTGTTTGGTGACTTCAATGGCCTTGGAGAAGTTGTGTTGACCCAGAGGATCAATAATGTCCTTCCCTGAGTAGTACCAGTAGAAATCACTGATGGATTCCTGTAGAGTGGCAAGAATAAACATGAGCTTCTTCAACTTATACTTTGTTCACCATCTTTCCAACAAGGTCCATCACTTCCACACATTCAGAAGGGAATGTTTGAGCGCACATGGCTTCTTGGTGCAAAAGGTCTCAATCCACCGACCTTTGAAGAGAAAATTCACAAAGCCCCTCTGTGCTGCTCTCACACTGGCTTGACTATCTTTACACACTGGCACCAGGTGAGTGGTGTTTATTCCACCGGCTTTTAGACAACTCAAAACAGCTTCACAAATGTTCTGCCCCCTCTTTTGGCCCTTTGGTGCTATGAGCTCAATAAGTTCTTCCTGTGGCTCATCAGACTTCACACCCTGTATGTGCATAAAAGCGCTGCCTCGGTATCTCAGTATAGCGATTGACTCTGCAGGAAGTCGGTGACCCTTGCGCACTTGAACATTTGCTCACCCCACTCTGTGATTTTAACCGAGCCTACCAGTTCGTGGCTGAGTTGTTTCCCTTCCCAACAGTTTTACTTTTTTATAACTGTGCAATATTTAGATACAAAAAAAAATGCTGCACCAGTAGCATGCTTTTATGGTACTATGATGGAAATCACGGCGCTCCTGAGAGCATTCTGCAGCCATTGGAACACCTGAATTCAATTATTTGGACTGCCAAACGCTTTTGGCAATATAGTTTATAGCCTTCTGAATATTCCTACAGTGGTTTGACTTAATTAGCTCATCTAGAATTACATGGGAGAAGTCATCACAGTAGACTCACCTGTATCCTTAGTAAATAGTCAACAGTTGATATAACAATGTTGACAGTGGTGTTGTTCCCAGTTTGTGTTCTTAAATAGTTCTGGAAATCTGACACGTGAAAAAAAAATAGCATAATAATTAGTGTGGATAATATTTAAAATAATTTACTTTGAAACTGTCTTCCCTTTTACCAAACTTAATGGGTCTTTGTTTGCATTACTGGCAAACATACATGAAGTTTGAAAAAGTGTTAAGGGACAAGAATGAAGAAGAAACAACCTGAATTGTGTCCTTCGCAGAGCAGCTGCAGAAAACGAAATAGGTCACAAGTGAGGTCTTTGTCAGGCATCACCTTCTCTCCTTGGAATGAAAAGATAACAGCAAATACACAGTTTGTGGTACAAAATAAAAAAGAAAATTTGCACCACTGTGGCCTTTTGGGGAAATATATGTTGACAATACTAAAGGTGAAGAAATATGTTTGAAAAAATGGATTCCGAAACAAGGATCTCAGTTTGCTCCTCTGCCATGACATGATTTGACAGTAATGGATTTTTTTTCCATTTCCATTTAAATACAGTACCTGAGCTCTCATCCGTGGCCATGCCTAATCCCTCTGCTTTGTTCTGCCTCTCAAATGCGTTCAGATCCAGAACACTGGCCAGCAGAAAATCACACACAGAAAAGGTGTTTATAGCCTTTCTACCTTAACCAGTTTTACCGCGTTGTTTAATCTGCCACCTTGGTCTGATTTTTAACACTTCTTTTTTCAGTCACTCACCTACATGACTGCATGAGTCCAGCCATGCTCTGAAAAAAGCCAACATTGCGCTTCTCTCTCAGATAATCCAGCATTTTCTGCAAAGCACGGCCAACACAGACAATCTAATTAAGCAGAGGATAGCAATGTACTATTGTGTTTCCATCAGTAGTCAATAAGGGTGTACCGAGATCTCGTGAGAAGACAGTGAAACCTGTGTAGCGGAAAATTGTATAGTTGCAGTCATAGTGTGAATTTGTGCATTGTGTGCGTTAAGTGTAAGCTTTTATAATGAACTCTGTATATGAAGGTGAGTGATTAGGTCTGGCACCCTGATGGTGTTAGACTCTTTTTTTGAAGTAAAAAAGGGAATAGCTCTTTAGTTGTATTAATTGAATTGTAGAAAAATGACTTCTTGTCAGCCTGGCCAACAACCTTCAGTAATATTAGATAAAAGAAACCCACATCAATTGGAAATCTGCACAGTTTGAGCTATTCAGGAAAACAATGACAGATAATTAAACTGTAGTATGCAAAGAAGTTAGAAATTTCCAAAACCAATGCTATCCGTGCTAAAGGACTATTTCACAGTTTTTTTTTTTTTAAAAAAAGGTATGAATTTTCTTTGACCATCTTTGATTCAAAATGTCGCTGTCGGACAGAAACCTCTATTTTTTTTTACGAAAGATTAGAAAAAATTTGATTTTTCTTCAAAATGTATTTTCAGTGTTTGGTCACAGTTATTTTATTTTTAATTTATTTAATTCGATATTTATTAGGTTTGAATCGATTCCTCGAATAACTTGAATAACGCCAGTACTAAAATTCATATAGGCAAATGATCTACAGGCTTTGTTAATTTTAAGCAGTAAAATAAAGATAAAAAAGGAATTTAATTATTTGTTTACTTGTGTTTCATGTAATTCTATTACTCAGAAAATAAGCTTAAGTAGTTAATTAAATCTAAATATTTATACATTAAATATCTGCAGAATGTGCACATTTTTTTTTTATCCAGCTACTCGATTAATCATCAGAAAAATCAATAGAATACTTGATTACTAAAATAATTGTTTGCTTCAGCCCTGATATTTGTCAATGGAACCACAAACAGAAGTAAAGAGAAAGATCAATGCAGTTGATCTCCACAAAAACAAAACACAACAGACAGTGACATTATTTCCATCAAACCTGGACAGATTTATTCAATGCTGAATAGAGATTTTTAAAAAGATAGTTTGCGATTGAGAAAACCTTCATTCTAAAAAAGGCCCACAAATGCAGCTGTTTCCATACTTTTCCATCAAATGAATGAACAAATTCTGTTTTTTCTCTTTGGTTATAAACTGCTTCATTTTAGTTTTTATTTTATTTATTTATTTATAGATTCAAGTAATTAGTCCTGTCCTGTTAAGTCATTGTTCAGGTTCAAGTGCATTATTACATGGACTTAGTACATGAAATAAAATACCATAAGGCACATTTTGCTCTGACATTAGCCCAATAAAAAATAAAATACATCCATTTCACATAAAAAGTATATTAGATTAAAAAAAATACACTAAAAGACCCACAAAACATCAGACAATACCTTTATGGTATGTATAGACTCCAGGATCACCCAGCAACTACCTTATTCACATTGTAGATTGTGTTTCTGTTCAAACATTTGGGTTATATTTATATTTAATTAAATAGCTATTAAATGATAAAATCTTCTCACATTCACAATCCAATGAGACGCCATTGTAATTGGAGATGCACTGTAGCAGTTTAGATTTATTAATGTTTTGGGTTATTAAATGAACAAATGATATTTGTAAATGTATCTCTATTCTCTCATTTTCTTTAGATTTCTGTGAAAAGGAATTATGTTGAAATTAGATTATAATAATTCAACAGGCAGAACTGCAAGAAGAACAGGTAAAAAAGAAGAAGTGGTTTATTTACCTGCTGGACTGTTGCATTCCCACCATTGAGGAGAGCAATGCCTAACTTCAGAGTTGGACCAATCATGAATCCCATCGCACCTAAAATGATCCAAAAACAGAACATGTCTGTCACTATTCACCAGCAGTCTTCCATCATCTTTTGTACCATCTGAAGCAACCTAGCTCAAAGTAGAAGCATCTTAACAATGCAGCAAACTAAATAATCATAGTTTATTTTCCTGTTTTAACATGTCCTACCATTGCTTGAGCTGATAGTTTGCAGGACCATCTCAGAGGCTCCACGACAATGCAGCCTGGCCTGTTGGTACAACAGCTTCTGTTTCTCCATCTCCTTCTCCTGTAATGTTTGTGTTTTTGTGAAAAAACAAACAAAAAAACAGTTAAAATTGAATTTAGAAATATTGAGATAAAACATATCTTTTCACATCTCAGATTAGATTGAAAACAGATACCACCAACTGAAAGTGAGAGTCAGTTTGCTCACTTCAAAGCTTTCGACTTCCTGCTCCTCATCATCTTTGCTCTCTCTGCAGCAGCTCTGGGAAAAACAAACAAACAGAGTGGACCATTGATGTATGACCAGATAGAAAAGGCAATGCGCCAACGTTAAATTATTGACAAATTCATTGCACCTTTTCTCTGACAGGTATTTTTCTTACATAGTTCATGCACAAAGAGATCAAAGCATAACTAAAAGGTCGTTAAAAAATGATGCAACAGTTGAGTGTATCTGTGCCTGTGCTCGTCCCCCTTAAGTCTGAATTCATTAAAAGAAACACTACAACATGGTTTGTATCATTGTTGGGCATTTTATCGCACTACTTGCAGGAGCGAAACTAGCCTTAAGCGAAATATACACATATCTGATTTATTTCTATTATGCTTCCTGTAATGCTGTTATATGCTGAGGGTTTCAGATCAGCTTTATTAACTAAAAGACTTTTGCTAAATTCAAGAATCAAATGAGTTAGTTAGTTCACATGTTTTTGTTACCTTGGCCATAATAGCAGCATAACATTTGTAGAGGTTGTCATTATCAGGCTTACTGAAAAAAAAAAAAAAAAAAAATTTTACTTTATCTCATAGTTTAGAGAAATGCAATCATTTTGGATATACATGTCAGTTTATATATACAGAGAAACACCACTGCTCCATCAGAAACATTCATTTTTAATGGTCTTCATTAAAAAATGAAAACCTTTAAAAGCATGTGCAGAGCTATGGGGCAAATAACAAGTTATTTAAACAATAATCCCACTTTGGACCGGTTTAGTATTCACTTTGCAGAGGATGCATTTGAGCAGTAATGAAAACAGCTGGTAGTTTGTGCTGCTTGTGATCTTTTATAACAAACAGACACACACACACACCTGCTTTCCGTCAGCGCACTTCGACTGAAGAGCATAATGAGTTGTAGGAGGGGATCGATTGCCTTGGCGCCTGCTTCCACCTCCTTTACTTCCCCTTTGTCACCTTCCCAGGGTTTTATCAGTCGTCCCTTCTGCAATCCGAGGAGAGAGGGCAAAGCAGCTAGTGTGTGTTCTTAAAATGAAATTACGCGGCCGGCCTGTTGCAGCTGACTAGAAAATAAAGACACCGGGTTCTCTCTCTTGCAAACATACAAAATATTGCGTAATATTGTTCATGTGAGCAGTAAAGTTAAATTATAAATGCTGGATATCAGCTTCCTTCTCTCGCTTATCTATGTCAAGCGACCTGCACTGCGCACTTCGGACGGCTCACGGTATTTGATGCAAATGGCTGAGTTAGTGAAGCAGGAGAACAATCATATTTAGAGGGTCTTTTCAGTAGACTGTTAACTGGAACCTTAGTGAAATATAGTGGCAGCTAAATTCTCATTCAAAATCAAAGCTGAGAGCAAAATAGCCAGAATTGGCCAGACAAACTGCTATACAGGAAAACATGGTTAGAAGGAACAAGTTTATAGAAGACAGCCATATTTGTCAAATCCAATATGCAATTTTTTCTCTCTCTCTCTCTCTCTCTCTCTCTCTCTCTCTCTCTCTCTCTCTCTCTCTCTCTCTCTCTCTCTCTAGTTTTTTTCTGTTTTATGTCACTTTGGAATATTATAGAAAATTACATCTTTTTGCTAAATGACAGATCCTTTTTTTTTTATTTTTTTTTTTTATTTTTCTTCAAAGTCAGAAATTATGTGGAGGCCTAACCCTAAAGTACAAAAGCAAAAGACCTTGGTAAGATGCAGGCTGAAGGTGGTAGGAAAGAGCAGTTAACCACATGGACTAAAAAAGACTGAGCGGTCACTAAGAGATAAAGAAGGCATCACTCCCAAAGACACATAAAAAGCCAGATTACAGTTTTCAAATGCATACCAATATATTTTTGGATACATGTCCTAGAGTCTAATAAATTAAACTTGAACGGTTAGTGAATTAAAGTGAATTGCTACATTTGATTGAAAGAGGGGAAAGCTTGGAAGAAACTTCTCCAGGCATCAACCGGGAAGTTAGAGATTGGGTACCAAATCGTTTACCAAATGGATATTGACCCTAACCATACCAAAACAAACAGATCTGCAGTATGCAAAACACGAGCTGTCAAAGTTTAGGAATGGCCATCAAAATGCTCTGATCGGAGCCCTAAAAGAAAATGCGTGGAAGAGGATCGTTACTTTTATTATTACAATTTTTTCCACAGTTAATTCCATGGGATCATCAAAAAATGATGAAGATATGATTAAATCTAACTAATATTTGAGCAATATTTGTTTTTGTAAGGCATCATTATAATTTAATATATAGCAAAAATGATTGATACATTTTTAGATATTTTTTTATCATAACTTTTATAGTCATCGTATTAGAGACAGCAAAAGGAAAATAATATTTGAACTCCACATGGCCCTCTGTATGTGGGAGAAAATGTCTGTGGCCAGAAGAAACAGAAAGCAGAAACTGCTGCATCTAGAACACTGTGGGTGAGTGAGTTAAATACTACACAGTCACAATACTTTAAGTAGACCATGTAGTACTCATGGGATGTAGTGTGATATATTACTGCATATAACTATTGTTTTGAATGAAGAACCGGGTTGGGGATCAGTATCAGCCAATGGGTAAAATAAAATGATTAAAAAGAACCTTGACAGAGACATACAGTACATATTTAAAAAAGAAATATAATGATCTGTATTATACAATTTCATCCCTCAGACATGTTAGCACAACTTCTCTTATTTAGCTCACAGCTAAATCCTCCACAAGCATCTCCTCAAAGCCGTGAACCTCAGTTGATATCCAAGAGTTATTGTAGCCTTGCAGGAAAAGGTTGACAGCTCGATGCCTGAAGGGGAAAAAAGAGTGAAGAAGAATTGGTAAGGAAAAAAAATACATCTTTTCTTTTATATTGGTACAATTTGTTCATTGTCTTATCTTTACTTATAAATGAAAGCATCAGGATTGTTAAGTGATTGTAACAAAATTGATGCAGGTGAATCACAAAAAAAAGGAACAATTGCACAGGTTTCCTAATTACATCTTACAATGGTAAGTTGTAGAGGGGAGTCATCCTTAGGCAAGCCACCACTGCACGTTTCCTTTGTTTAGATAAAACCTTATGCCAGGCAGGCTTTTTGCTTCTCTGAGGATGCTCTACCTAGAAAAAAAAGAAGCCATCTGAATGATATACCAGATTTGTAAAAAGAAGCATCTGTGCCCCCCTTAGAGACTTCTTGCTTCTTTGTTCCACTGTCAACATTTTGAAATGTTTCAAAACATCAAACATATCTTTATGTAAGAAAAAGATCACCAGCATAAAATAGCATTTTTTGAAAGATGTTTTTATCCTTATTGGTAAAAGTAATGTTTTCCAAACCTGATAACTGGTTGTGCCTCCCTTGATGCCAACAACTGCCATCAAGCAATTGAAAAAAAATGGAAATAAAGTATTTTACATCGCCTTGACGAGAATGTGGCCCACTTTTGCTTACACAATAGTTATATTTAATCTGCATTAGGGGATTTATAAGACAAGTGAGCTCGATATTAAGGACACAAACTGATGACCAGCAATTCTCCTGCAGGATTTACTGCCTAAATTCAGGATTCCATCAACTACAGCAAAAGTTCCTGATACAATAAACAAGCTACAACACCCTGCCATGTTTGTTAATGTTGTGTTCATTATTTTGTAAAATGTGTTAGATTTTATGTCAGAGCTCACAGGACACACTCCATCCAAAATGTTTTACTCGGTGTTCCACATTTGGTGGTGATCAAAATGTTTTTTTGGCAAATGCTGCACAGGCCTTTCTGTTCTGTTTTATCAGCAGTGGTCTTGGCCTTGAAACTCTCCCATTCATGGCATTGCTGTCTCTTTCCTGTTGCTGAATGAGAATTTGACTGAGAGAAGTGACAGTGCTTTTGGTGTTTTTCTTAATTCTTTTGTGACCTTCTGGATGAGTCATTGATGCACTTTTGCAGTAATTCTGGTAGGGCAGGTCCACCAAATTTTCACATTATTTTAATAATGGCTCTAACTGTTACTCACCCAACAGTGTCCCAGAAACATGTAAATGGCTTTAAAACCCTTTCCAGACTTAGCGGTGTCAATTACTTTGCTCTTGAATGTCAATAGATCAGGGCATGATTTGTGTTTTTTTTTTTTTTTCTTTTTGTAGTCTTCTGTCACTATGTGCCAGTTTGGAGTAAGACCCTAGTGAAGACAGGAATGTGGGATGAGTATAATTATGGGTTTAATGATGAAAAACAGCTGTATTGCAAGGGGAACAGAACATGGTGAATGGGCTGAGAAACATGCTTTATAACGGGTAGTAACAGGCAAATCCAGCAATGAACAGTGAGAATCAGCGAGTTTATATACTGAGGACAGAGTGAAGAATGACAGAAGGCAGGTGAGTTATTATATGGGGCAGATAAGGCAGAATGACATCATCCAGAGAAGACGGCTCACCCGCTACTTTCATCTAATGTAGAACAGATTACTAGATCAATGTGTGCTTCTGTGCTTTTTTGTTTCTCTTGTTGTGTCTCTGTTCTGTCTTCTGTAACCACAGTCGGTTGAGGCAGATGACCGTTCATACTGAGCCCGGTTCTGCTGGAGGTTTTTCCTTCCCGTTAATGGGTGGTTTTTCTTCCCACTGTTGCTTCATGCTTGCTCAGTATGAGGGATTGCAGCAAAGCCATGTACAATGCAGATGACTCTTCCTGTGGCTCTACGGTTCCCCAGGAGTGAATGCTGCTTGTCGGGACTTTGATGCAATCAACTGGTTTCCTTATATAGGACATTTTTGACCAATCTGTATAATCTGACCCAATCTGTATAATATGATTGAACTTGACTTTGTAAAGTGCCTTGAGATGACATGTTTCATGATTTGGCGCTATATAAATAAATAAAATTGAAATTAAATTGAAAATTGAATGAAAGCAGGACAGCTGATGGAGGAAGACCATCTAACACAGAGGGAGCTGAACTAGAACATAGAAACTACTAACCCAAGGGAATAAAATGGTATGCACAGGAAATAAATTACATAAAATAAAGAAGTAACAACCTAAACATTAGGGAACTAACTAAAGTGATAAGACCTTCCTGATACAAATAAACATAAAGGAATTAATTAAATACGCTGAGACTATGTAGAACATAAATAAACAACAAGGAAACGGTGAAAAAACAAAAACAAAACCTTGGCTCGTGACCTCTTCATGTACTTCAGTACTTAATGTTGGTGAAAAAATTAATGAATCTGTTAATTAGAGTTAACTAATGATTAACATGGGATACAATTATATTGTTACGGTCTTCAGCAGTATTTCAATGTGAGGAAACAGCAGCAACCGTGTAAATTGTTAAGAGACCTAATAGCTGTTTTCATGAGTAAATAAAGGCTTGACTGTTGGAGGAACAGAAGAGATGAAGTTGCCCAAATTTAAAGCTGTAAAAAAATAAATAAAAAGAAACTAATGAAAACTGCATGTTGGTAGTTTACAGTGATACAGCCAATTAAAAAGTGTAAACATACATAAACTCAAGCACTTCATGCATGGATAAATAAAAAGAGGAGGAAAACAAGCCTCGTGAAAAAAGAAAACAAGATAGCGTCTTCTCTTTAACTACAAGATCCCATTCAGGGCAGCCAAATTTGGCTGTAAAATTATTAGCAATAAATGGTCCCTATAAACGTTTGATTTTGTGGATCCTTACAAACCATTTAAGTTAATAAACGATGAGAAAAGGCATTGAATATTTTGAAAATAACACACAAAATATGATCTGTTAATTGGCCACTTTCTTTGCCGAGTGTTGCATTTGCCAAAGACCAAATAAGGAGTTAAATTCCAAGAGAAATTAAAGCTTATCAAAAGCGAAATAAAGTTCAACATTTGAAACGATTAAGATGGTCATTGAAGTCAGAATAATTATTGGCTGTCTTAACAATAGCAACACTAAAGAAACAATCATAAAAAACTGTTAGTGACAGCCTGCAGTTAAAAAAGGAAAACATTGCAACAAACGCCTGTAAAAGATAATTATCTTGTCGGACTAAAAAGATGAGGTAGACACCTCAACAACATTTTCTGCTGCCCTCATCTCACCTCATTCCACTTCACTGAACAAACACAATTGTCTGTGCACAGTTTAATGATTGAGAAGAGTGGATGCACTCAATGTCACTGTATTCACAGAGGCCAAGGAGGAGGCAAAGGAAGAAAGCTTTGCTCAGAGTCTTAATCATTTTTTTATGGAATCGTAAAGCTCACCTGATCCAGGTAATAAAGCACTCGGGCTATTTCTAGAACCCTGTCCACAGTCCTTTGTGTGTCAGCTAAGGCCCCAAGCTGTGCTGAGAGATCTGCAGACAGAATCCCATGGCTGTCTCTGTTTGATGCCTTTGAAGAGAAACAGGATTGATTTGTTTAATTTTTTTTGTTCCAATTCAAAAGCCTTTGTTGATGGATTTATTCAACTTTCAAAATTGAATTAGTGTGCACTTTTACTGTGGAACAGTGAAAATAAATGAAATGTTTCATGGACTAAAAACAAAAGAAGAAACAAGAATCAGAATAACAATTTTATTACTGCAGGGAAAATTTGCAATTCCCAACATCTACGGCACACCACATCTGTTCATTCAACTGGAAAAAAAAAAAACTATGAACCAAGAAAGATCTAAAATATGAACTACATTTCTGCCAGAGAGGGTTTGATAATCCTAATTAAAAGGTTGTTTTTCATCACTGGTTTATGAATGACCATATTTATCACTGGCTCATGGATGCGGAACCAATGCCTGCATATATTGTAGAGTAGTGGGATCACCATATTCATGTCTCTGGCTCACAATGAGACACTGGCAGAGATTATTAAAATGAAGAGTTTGGATATCACAAATTATTACAGCGGTTTCATATGACACAAACTTGTCGTACAAAGTAAATAATAAAATATAAACATGTTATGAGCATAACTACCACGATAATTCTTTAAAAGCAAACAAATAAACCATAAAGCTAAACTAACACAGACTGTACATTACTCATTGTGCAAGAACATAAATAATTTTAGTTGTAACTCATACAAATGTGTTCATTGTTTCCTGTTTATCTATAACTTGGATTTAAAGCAAAAGCTGACATAGTATTCCAGCTGATCATGCATGTCCCAGGTACATGCTTGGTTCTTGATCGAAGCCACTCGATAACTGTTGATAGGGTGGGGTGTGTGGTTTTGTCAGCTACATCCCCAGCGTGCTGTACGTACTGTTTTAATGAATCTTTTTTACTACATCTATTTCCAGCATTACCATATTTTCGTATGCAGACCTGTAATATAGGCAATGCATCCTTTTTCTTTTAATCTGATAAATATGTTTTTCTTGACAATTGAACTGTGTTTTGTGCCTTTACAATGACTTTGATATTGTGAGAGTAACCGCAGCAGATCCTGGTCTGTCTGTCTCATATCCCCCACTTCCCACTGTTCTCAGACATCATCCTGGCAGAAAGCAGCTGAAACGTTAGTCATTGAATGTGATGATGCTCAAAGCAGAGAGCTAGGTGCATGAATTTGTAGAAAAAAAAATCCCGGCAACACCGCTGGAACTGCAATAAAATATATTAAGAAACTATTTTATTTAAGTGAAATCACTTAAATAACTTAAATGGAGAAAATAACATCAACATAGAACAAACATGCTAGCATTAGCCGAGAACTTTAGCAGACTGCTCCACTAGAAAACATTGCCAGCCAGACTCATGTCTGCTGACTGTAGCTGCATGTTTCATATTAAAACTTGTGAGAAACAAATGTTATGTTGTGTTTATTCCAGATGCTGTCAGAACATCAGCATACCTTTCCTAGCTTAGCTTAGCTAACCTAGTGTCCTGCAAAAACACAAGTTGAGACAAAATATGTGTTGCCTTAAAAAAACGGAAAAAAGCAAACTGTGCTGTCCAGAACCTTTTTAGTGAGTGATTAAGTGATACACAATCACAGTTACTACCATGAAATGCTGATGAATAACAGTGTGTTTATCTACTGCATAGACTAGTACCTGATTTTAATTAAGTTTTGGACAAGGGCTTTGTAATGGCATTTTTTTTATACTTTTGTAATTGTTTACATTTTTTCATTTCATTTTCCCCAATTTTATTTGTTAGTTTTAAGCTATTTGACCCATTATTTGAACAAGAAGGGCCCTTGAGATTTAAATCTCTTTAGAGTTTTGGCAAAGAAAGTGCACTTCTATGCTATGCATGATATTTATAACACAAAGACAGATTTACAAGAACAGCCATTACCTGATCATGAAAATGTTTGAGGTAACTCAAAATATGCTCTCGTATCTCATCTTCAAGGTTATTCTGTGAAAAAAAAAAAAACATATATTTAATTATGATATAACACAGTTAAACATAAAATACTCAACCACGTGCTAAAGAATTACCTCTGAAAAAGGAACATTTCAAAGGCGGGGGAATTTACTGAAACCGTCCACGTTTTCGACTAACCTGAGAGTAGCGGTTCTTAGCCAACATGATAAGGTTCTGGTCAAATGGAAAACAAACTCTGAGTCCCACAGGAAGTAGTCTCTTTATGGCAGCCACTATGAGTGAAGTGTGTGCAGAATAACGATCCGCCTTCCTCTTCATCCTCCTCTTTTTATGGTTAAACTGAACATCATGCCAAGAGAATGCATACGTTTCAGTTTTGCACTGAAAACTACTTCTAGTAATAGACAGGTGAACAATTTCCAGTATTGCACATAAATGCATGTATAATCAAACTGTCGTATTATGAATATAGCTGACCTCCAGCATGTTGTCACTGGAGAGCAAGAAAGCCAAGTTGTTGATTTGATTCTGGACCACATAACTCTGCTCTTCCCATTTGAAATGCTGTTGCAGAATGATCACAGATGACAACAATGAGCAATATTTATGAGGTACAGGATTCACATGCAGCATTTCTGACATGACAAAACCCTAAAAAGATGCTGTGTGTCGTTCCTACATGAGATTTGGCCCATAATACAAAGACCTCTGCCACCATGCTGAACAGCTGCTCAGCCTCAGGGATCGTCTCTTTCAGCCATCTGGCTCTGAAACGGGACAAACCAAAATGCATTAACATCACAGAAGCTATTCCTGTAAAGCTGAACATAGCTGGAAATAACCACTTGTACTGTCGCTCAAGGCATGCACTTTTATGTGTTTAACATTAACAATTAATCAGCGGCTGTTTAAGTTAAAATTCAGCATATTACTCAAAAACGAAATAAAACACGTGTAACGGATTTACAACATAAAGTTTAAAATGGATTCTTTACTAGATGCATGATAATAACTACTGTATTGATACATTTTAGTATCAAACTGTGAAATGGTTAAATTTTTATCCAAATAAATCTTCATTCTGTCTAGACAAGATTTGAGATTTCCACACCTGACCTTTTGTTAGTCTCTTACCGATTAAAATCAACAAACTGAATGAGGAGAGGGTAGAAGGCATATAGGTCCTGGACCAGAACTCTGTACTTCTCCTGTATCTGCAGCTCTGCTTCAGAACTACAGCCGTCTTCTGCTTTCATCTGCTCCTCTTCTAGCTGGACACACTCTGTCCGCTTCCTTAGCTTCTCCATCAGGGGGAGGAAGTGACTTTTTAGAAGCCTGCTGTGTGCTTTGCATATGATCGGCTGAGAAAAAACTAAAATAGGAGACAGCTGTCAACAGTGGAACTAGACATTTTGGCCACAGGTATCATATTGCGTCAATATACCTGCAAGCTGTTTTATCCAGTCACCCTGGCTAGCACCGACGTGATTGTGAATGATGCGCAGGATGTGGCCAATCAGGTCGCTCGCATGTTGAGGAATGACAGAGGTGAAGACGGGGCTGTCCCGGTGGCCTTCAGGGCCCCAGCAGCACCAGTGTGAAACATAGCTGCACAACATGGGCAAAGTGACCTCTGCGACATGGATGTATTCCATCTGATGAGCTACAGCTCCGGCACCAGCCAACTCCTCCACTTTCCCCAGTGCTAAGTCCAACGAAGGGAGAGGGGAGCACATGTCCTCCACCTGATCTGGTACTCCCTGATCTAATGGAGGAAGGCGTTTCACAATAGGGCAGAAGACTAAGCGGACAGATCTGAACAAAAATGATCAGTTTACCTTTAATCTCAGCAGGACTCATGGTATTGTAGATAGAATGTGGATTGTTGTGGTTTAGAGCCGGCTCCAGGAAGCATACAGGAAAAGCAGCGGCCAGAGCTGCTACACAGGCACCTGCTGCTGACCTCTGACTACAAGCAAAGGCAAAGTAAGGATAACATCACTTATAATCCCACAACATTTACAGTACCGCAAACAAGTATTAAAAAGACCTTGCAAATACAAACGCCAATTTATGCATTACAATTTTTGTTCATTTTCCTTCTCAAAATTGCTTAAGTTTTGTTAGCTTGAATGACAAGCATCTATGGATGGCCATTTTAAAGTCTTGCCTCTTGCATCTTTTGTACACTGGTTCTGATTTTGACTCGATACTCCACCACGCTGATATAGTTTAGGGTTTTCCTGCTGTAAATTGAAACCCCATCCTAGTCTAAAGCTTTTTGCAACCTCTAACACTGTTTTCCAGCACGGCCTTGTATTTAGCTCCATCTATCTTCCTATCAACGGGGTTGATAGGAAGATGGATGGATGGACTCTGCTCTCTATTTTGTTTTGGTGTCACTTTTAAATTTGTGCTACTGAACGTTGTATTATGCTCTGAATTCCACACATAAAAATTTTCCAGGTGTTCAGGTATAAAATAACACCAACAGGGCCATATCAGAAATTGTTGGTATGCAGATGTGTACCATTACACCCCTAATTTTACTATTGAAGTCATTTCTGAATGCAGATCATGGATAGCAGAGTAAGGGGAAGAAAACAAGTGCATTCCACACTTTTTCCATTTTTGTTTCTAAACAATATTAAACCAAGTAAACCTCTTACAGTGATGCAATACTTTGAGTTTGTCTAATGACATAAAATATTCCAAAAGATACAATGAAGTGTGGGGTTTTAATATAACAATTAAGTTCAGCGACAATGTAAAAAATATAGATTTGCAAATAAAATGAGAAAAATATACGAAATATGAACAAGGTAAAAATTACCCCTCCATGTAGATGCTGTTACTGGTCCCCAGAGAGTAGAGGCTGTTTAAAATCTTGTAACATGACACCTGGATACCACCAACTGAGAAGACAACATGAGGTTTAAAATGGAGAGACCCCCCTCTCAGAAACAGCCAGGAACACTAGGGAAATGATGCTTCAGGCAATGAATATTTGTGGAGCACTCTAAATGTTACAGAGACGGGAAAATTGGCTTTGTGCATAAATAAATAACCTGCACAGATGTAATTTAGCATAAAAACAGAACATACTGTACATATGAAACATATGAAAGTGAATGTTTTTGACTAGGTATGATGTGTACTTAGGTGAAAAACATTTGTAATCAAGACTAACCCTTACCCAGAACATCTACGCCATAGTTTTGATTGCCAAGATGATGGAAGAGGGAGGTAAGTGTTGGGATTAGAATGGAGGCTGTGTAGTTAAGGAAGTTGCCAACTCCTCTAGACAACTGACCCCTGCTCTGAGGCAAGGTCTCAGATATTTTTTCCACTGTCATCTCCAAATCTGCTGCAGCTGCTTCAAAAAACAAGTGCACAGAAGTCTGTATGGACTCTGACGCTGATGCCATCAGTATTCTGGGTGGAGACGACAGAGCAAAATACAACAAGCAGACATGTCAATGTAGAACATATTTTGTGGATGGAAAAATAAATGTTTTTTTTATATTTAGATAAATACTGGTGCAGCTCATTTGATTTGCCTCACTTTATTTCATTGATTCCTTATAAAAGAGTGAACTTATTCATGATATGGATTTATTACACACAGTAAGGTATTTTTAGCTATTTAAAGGGGACATACAATGCTTTTTAATGCCTTCCTTTTCACATTAACATAATTTAATTGTGCTCTATATAAAATGGAACTGCAATGCTTTGGTCTGAATTCCTCGTTAATTTACCCCCACGTTCCCCCTTTTCACCCCTGTTCTGAGGAGAGTATGAGAGCAACTTGTTTAGGGGCTGTCTCTTTAAATCCAAAGTAAGCACTTCACACCTGGCCCCTTTGTAGCTCTGCAGATAGGTCACATAGTGTTCCACTCCACCCCGTTCAGCCATTTTTGTAGTATTCTGGGGGACGGTGTAATGAACTGTGTGAGGTAATACACCCAGTAACCGAACACTTTGACTTGTTGACTTCTAGGTCTGGCAGTCTTGACCCTGAACTACAAAATTGGAGCCAAAACGGTGGATTTACAAAATTGGTTAGCTGAAAGTCCATGACCTTGTTTAGCAGCTCCACAGCAAATACTGGAAGGTAAACTTAATAGGGAATAGAGAAAGCTGAATGGAATAAAACATACAGCCCTAACAGAATATAAAGATAACCTCACAGCACCTTAAGACTGCTGTCTTCCTACAGACTCCAAGTACACAACAAATCGTATTTCAGGGCTGAAAAAGTGGCTTTTGCAATATATGTCTCCTTTAAGTTATTATTTATAAGTGTGGCTTACATCTAATGACGACCCAAAACTCAGTTTATCAGAAAGATCATGAGTTTTGATCCAGATTTGTTGTGCTATGACCAAATCATGACCTGACATGATAGTTTTCCAAACATCATAATGGAAAATTGAGTGGAAGAAAAAATAGTGACAGACAAAGGTACACAACAGCTAACCTGACTCCGCCAGATGGATTTGCTCCGCATATCCATCTGGAAACCTTCCGTTGAAGTAATTTTGGGAAGGGGCGAAAATACTGGTTAGCTGATTGGCCTATGTTGGTGATAGACGGGCCAAGTAAACCAATCAGATCAACGAAGCATATGACGTACTAACAGCGACGACGAAAACACAACCACAAGCCAAGCTACTCTTGCTGCTGCAGGTAAAGGCTCGTTAGCTCAGCAAAGAAATACTCTGTAATTCAGATAAAACTTGCTTGATAGCCATGCTAACTCTAGTTTCATCGGCTGAAGCCGCCATGTTCTTTAGACTGAACTGTCGCACTTCTCGTTGCGTCACACCTCAACCCGCCTCAAAGCCAACGCTGATTGGATGTTCGTTTGGTGAACTGCTCCAAATTTTCTTTAACGGAGAGTAGCCAGACTGATCTGCAAGTGAAACCTTGAAAGCTCGCGAGATCAGGATGGTCTCACAAGGCTACACAACAACATTGAGAGGATGAATTTTGAACTGAAGGTCACTTTTAATGCAAACTGGGCTTTCTTAGCTTTGCCACAGACAACACCTTGATATAATGCTGCCCTGATGGAGCAGGTAATGCAAACTTAGCCCATCGCCAGACCAGGGCTGAAGTGGATATACTGTGCCTTACAGAGGTATGCTTCAGTACACCACATTTTCCACGTAAAAACATATTGTCCATATGTACGATTCAGATTTTCTAAGTTGAATTTTGGATTTTCATTTGCTGTTATCCAAAATATACAATTTAAGTATATGACACTGTGTGCAATGATTCCATATAAAATATGACTTACTCTTTTGAAAGGAGCTATTGAGAGGCGTCTGTAGACATTAAAAAGGAATAATAATAGTAACAGGTGATTAACATTTTAAGCTCTGATTCCTCATGTTAATAAAATACGATAGTAAAAATACAAAAAGAACTGCAAAGCTATTCATCAAGCATAATAACATATATCTCTGATGAGCAAAAATTGTTCCAACATCATGCTGACACAGAGTCATCGTCTGCAGGCAACATAAGTGATATCTACCACAATTAGATAGCATCAGTGTATCTCTGGTTCAATTACATCAGACATCTCATTCTCAACACTAATAAAACCTGAAGGGAGGAAAAAGACCTGATACATTTAAAGCAATGTGACAGTTGTGTCATCTCGCTACCTGGCATCAAGAGCCTGAGCCAGAACGCGGAGGCAGCTTGTAACAGCAGAGGCTTCATCTCCTGTTAAAACATGAGACTATTGCATTCAAATCATGTCAAAATAAGACAGTTTATGGATGCAAATTCATGAAAAAAAATCATACAGCTACAGAACCTAGAGAAAGCCATACAAAAGTCAGACAGCAGCAGGATCCAAATATCAGAAAGCAAGAGCATACAAAAACAGACAGTGAAACAAATTAATGTCTCAACAAGCGTTGCTTCTTACCAATTAGTGAGATTCTGTGTCTTACTAAAGCGGCAAGCTTACAGAAGAGACTGGATGGAAGAGAAAAAAGGAAAAGAAAAATGTAACAAGCTCCAGGACACCACAATATGTTGGGAAATGATAAATATAATATACTATAAAACTAGCAGAAAAGATATTCAATAAAATAATGTAGAAGGGTTATTTTTTTTTCCACGGGTACAAGTTGTACATACCACAAAACCATCTCCTTTTCCTTTTTTGAGGCGTGACTTCTGTTATCACTTGAGTTTAGAGAAGTGGACAAGAAATACAGGCGATGGCTTTTTACATACTCCTCCAAAAGAGGAAGAACAACCTGTGAAAATACAGAGTAACAGCAAATACTCTCTTCAACAATCAATATTGTATAAACAAAAAAAATCTAATTCCTTTGATTAGTTGTGCATTGAGAAACACAATTTGGAAACATAGTACAATAATACAGTACAACATAAACAATTCAGAGATTCTTAAACACAAAAATTAGATGCACAAGTTTGAATCTGTTATGGTTAATCTGCAATTAGCGCATTGTCCAAATATACATAAAGGCTCTGAGCAAAATGTTGCAATCAAGAGCCCACAGTCATATTTCGGTCTGGTTATTTGATCAATTGTCTTGGCATGTTTGGTAGAGATTGTTTAGATGGTTTCCTGGAACAAACCCAAATTTTCAGTAGGAGTGAGGTCAGGCTAATCTAGAAGCCTAATGTTAGCCTCCTTTCACCCTTATGAATCATGGTTTGATGTTTTGAGATCATCTCCTTGTTGGTAGTACCAGATTGTGTTCAAGTTTCAGCTCTCTAGCTAACAGCCTCTTAGCATGTTACCAAAACCACACATGACTGTTGTTACAAGTCAAAACATCCTTTTTGTCATGGAGAAAAAACAGCTCATTGTCTCCTCTAATGACAAAACTTTTCTCTGAAGACATTCAACTCGTCCATGATAATAGCTGTAAATTCCAGGTGCATTTGAAGGTGTACATTTTGGAGAAGGCTCTTCTTACTTAGTGACATCCTCTCCGTCTTTGTTGATGCTAAACTAGATTTACAATAAACTGTAATACTAGTGTTCCTGTATATTCACATTCATGATTGTATCGGACCTTGGTGGGTTCTGGGTTTTTCATGGCCTTCCTGACCAATTCACCTTCAGATAATGGAGAGATGCTTGAAACATTAAACAGCAGGCTATCCAACAGGACAATTTTCTAAGCAAACATCAAAACTATGTTTGAAATGAATAAAATAAGCTAATATTTTAGCTTTTGGAATGGCCCCTATTCCAACCTACAAAAAGCCAGCAAATAACTACTTTCAATTATGTCTACTTCTGCTTAAAAGAAGAGAGGACAAACATTGAGCCGAAATTATTCTATAAACCTGTTGAAAATAACAAAAAGTGTGGGTTTCCTTAAATATGCCTGAAGCTTTTTCACAGTGTGCAACAGTAGCCTTGACCAAGTATTGAGTACTACACATGTGGCCCAGTGTGAAGTCACATCAGCTCCTCTTCTGCTCGAGGTAACATTGCCATTTTAATGTGAATCGAGCCATAATGACGCATGTTTTTACCATTACCATGTTTTTATTCAATCAGTTTTATTACTTCCCTTGGTTTGGTCATGCAACCCTTAAATAGGGGTTCCCAACAGCAGGCTGTGAAACTGTCATCTAAACTGATTGGAGAGCTGCAACAATCAGTCACATGCCTGTACAGCAGATAGCCACTTCTGTTTTAAATGATGCCGTTCATCCACTTCACAGAGAGTTTCAGCTTCTTCTCTCTGGAAGAAGATTTGTAGTCGCTAATTCTAGGACCAGACCTTTTAAAAACATCTCTGTTACGACTGCTGAATAAGATGCAATTATAAAGCCACTCTCATTGGATTTTAATGGATTTACGACATTATCTTATTTTATATACTGTTTGGCATTTATGGTTTTTACCCATTAGTTTTTACATTTTTATTTATTTTATATTATTCGTCTTGGTCTCCTTTTTCTTTGTCCTGATTTGATTTGATTTTTAAAGCCACTTTGAGTGTTATGTTTAATTGCATGGTTCGGTTTGTATTAAGATGTTAGTATGAATGTGTCAATGTTTTAACCACTGCCAAACAAATCTAAATAAGGTTATCTAGAACTTTGGTTTGAATATACACTTAAATATAAACTTAAAATATAAACTTAAAATCAATTCCCAAACCCACCGGCACTTTTTAAAGGACACTTTAATGATGCAGTGGTACGGCAAACTGTCTTTGTCTTTCATAATGGCCATGATTTTCATGCAAGATACTCTACTGCACAGGTAGCCAAAAAGGGCCTTAGAAATGAAAACATAATCACCTGGACACCGTCCTCACCTGATTTTGCCCCTATTAATAAGTTTTGTCTTAAATTGTAGTCTTACAGTAATGGAAAACAGTCCGCATCTCTGAACAGACACTATGAAGGAAAGGTGTGTGACTGTTTTTTTTTTTTGTTTGTTTGTTTTTTAGAATATAGGAATTATTAGTCACCGATTAATTACAGACTAGTACTGAACAGATTAGAATAAAAAAGTCAGATGGGAAAACATTAATTCTTCATTTAGTTAGATAACAAGTCAGCACATTATGCATTATAGTGTCCCAATAATTGTACACATATAAACATATCCCTAAGAAAGCTGACTCTATTTAAGTTTCTTAAATATTCAGATTTATTCAGATCTAAGGTTTAAACATTTTCAGATTGACTGAAAGTACTCTAGTTGTTAATCCTAAAAGTAATCCTAAAATATTCAACAGTTAAAACATGCCTAATGACAGGGATCCTATTGCTTCAATCATACTGTTTTGCTAAGAGAAACAAAAAAAACATTAAAACAGATTTGACACATTTGCTAACACACTCACTCTGGGATCAATTGTGCCTTGAACATAATACTTTCAAAGATAAATATAAAAAAAAAGGAAAACAAGAGTCGCTCATTTGATAATACGACCCAACATCGTTAACATTCTTCAATTAAATCATCAGAACCTTCAAGCAAGGACAATCCATGAAGTAGTGATGAATTTAATAAATGTTGATTTATGAAGTAACTCCAACTTCATTACTTCACAGGCGTTGACCTGCTTGCATGAAGTGCTGAAAATTTCTCAACTGACAGCTAAACAGGATTAGACGTTCCTGCCGGCCTGCATGCATGTATGCATGTGACAGTTCGCTATAGTGGGAGGTTTGGTGTAAAGATGAGAGGCATGACTGTTCAGTGTTGCCTGACAGGGTCTGACTCTGGGGGTCCCAACGATGAAAAATAAACCCATTTTACTGCTGCCTCCTTGGAGGCAGAGCGGTGTGGGAGGCTTTAATCCATGTCCTGATGGAAATCGAAACGCCCACATGGATTTCCAAAATGGTTAAACAAATTACACAGCCACAAAGGGTTTGGCTTGCAGGGGTTGCCCATAGCGACCATCTAACAAAACTAATTAGATGTCATAAGTGAAATGAGAAAAAAAGGCTAATAAGAACAAATAAAAGGCCAGTGGAAAAGATTTAATTGGAACTGGGCTAATTCATTACCAGGGTTTTTTTTAATCGCATGATAAAAATCAGCTGTGTTTGAATGTGTAACTGAGACAAGGCAAACCTTCTGAAAAAAAATTATTGGCTGCTGATCTTGAGCCCTTTCTCCCTTAGACATCTGTCCTCTGGCTTGAATCACCTCTGAAAATAAACACAGCACAATAAATTAGTCTGGCACTGCCCAGCAGAAAAGGAGGCAGGAACATATTTAATACTACAAGATTTTTTGAACCACCCTTAATTTGTATTTGCTTAAATTCGCTTTCCAAGAAGCCAGACTTTCCCATAATCATTTCGAATCGTCTTGATCAATACTTCTCGAGGTCTTCAAAGTCTTTTGGGTGCGATTGGAAGTATTGTCAGGAAAAAAAGTATTTTTGCATAAGAATCTGACCAAAACAACCATATTCCATCCAAGTACAGTTTAGCATCTATGTTCTTCCTCAATCACAACACTTTAAGCAGGGAGATACATAAACACACAGTCATATTCGGTAAATTAGAATACTGTCAAATAGTCAATTTGTTTTAGTAACCCAATAAACTAAGGCAAAAACAATATATAGATTACACACAGACTCAAATGTCAAAGCCCTTTTTTCATTTATTAAACATGATATTTTGCTTACATATAATACAAACATAGTTTAGGATTCAAATATAACATTAAACCTATACAAAATGTATTCTAATACAGAAATGTAGGCTTAATGAAAAGTATGTTTAATATTTGCTTAAAGATTAATTTTCAAAAGGTCCTTCTAATCTGACAAATGTGTCTCATTGAAAGCCATATTCTAATTTATTGAATATGACTGTATATAGTGACCAAAATGAGCTGATCTGCACAAATCAGAAACAATGACAACAATCAATAACTCACTAAGTATGGAGATTTACTGCTTACTGCTCATATTTTTTTTTAGGATTCACCTAAAAGACATGATATAGGTTCCAAATACACTTTTTAGGTTTTCACTCAGTTTAGGGTATCTATATTAATATAGAAAAAAACTGTTACCAAGCTTTAACATGTCCTCTTGAGCCTCCTCGGTGTAATACAGCATCCGTTGGAGGAAGATGTGTCCAAAGCAGTTTGTAGTAGCAGGGAAGTCAATTTCCACAGGTTTCCGATCCCTTTAGTAGAGGTGCCAGGAGACTTGGTTATAACTGATACAATCATTCAAGACTTGTTTTTGCTAGACTTTTTTATTTATTAGGAATTTTAAATTAATTTTTCAGTGGGAGAATTTGCAACTTATGTAAGCTAATATAGCAGTTGTATAAAAGAATAGCCGCATACTTTAGAAGTTTCACATAACACAAAATTGACCCTTTTCACAGTCATGATAGACTTGGCTGACCTCCACACAGTGTAGCCATGGAGCAAAAGGAACTTCAGTATATCCTGAGCTTTTTCCCTGAACTTGGTCTTCTCCTTGGCAGTCAGAGCATCATATGGCACCAGCATTGAATGGCCTTCCCCTCCTATGAGTGAAAAACGTATTCAAAGCATTGAAAGATTGATAGACTGGAGTAAAATAGATTTAGGATATTAACACCCATGATATGGTACCTTTGTTCTCAAGTTGTAACTTCTTAGTCTGAGCCCAGGAATTATGGTAGTTCTCAGCCAACAGTTCAGACATAGCCTAAAGGCAGCGAGATTATTCAGAAACGTTGTTTCCTCCAAAAAGCATTCAAACCTGTTGAACTGTTTCAAATTCTGTCCAATTGCACCCACAAACCCCAATGTGTTCTGGGGAGGATTTTATGCAATACACCAACACAAAGAAGTTAATTACTGTGAAGATGAAGGAAAATATTATATGGTTCTCAAAAACCTTCACAGATATAAAGATCTGAAAAGTGTGTCATGCCCGTATAGTCAGCCCCTTTTAATGTGATACGCCTAAGCAAGACCCAGAGAAACAATCAGAGCCTTTCAGAAGTCCCTTAAAGGCATACTATGCAACATTTTTCAGTTAATTAATGTGTTCCATACCGTTTTGGATGATTAAATGAGGCATTTCAGGTCAAACAAAGGTTTTCTCGGCCGCCCTGGTGGTCTGTAAGGGAAATACCGTACTTGCAATTGCAAGAGCTCTCGGCCCACACCCACGGGCTCAGTTTCTGCTGATGCGATTGTAACTAACATTGGAATGGTTTCTCTCTCTCTCTCTGTGCATGTTCATACTTTCACTGTGTTAGTCATTGTTTGTACTGCCTTTTTTTTTACTTTTCGTTGTGTTCGCCTGTCTGCTAAGCTCAAAACAACTGCGCCTGGCTTGACGGACAAACCAGGAGAACAGCTGAGCATCTTTACGACAGTCCACTTTTACTTTCGCCCTCTGGGGGGAGCCTCGCTGGAACATCAACCCCGGTTGCATAGTATACATTTAATACGTGTCCAGTTGTGTTCAATTTAATCTCAGTGTAAATAAATCTGTTTTGTGAAAAGCTCAGACATTTGGTATAGACAATTAGCAACCAAACAAAAAGACGAAGAAGGAATACAGCAAACCGGTTGGGGATAATCTTTTGGAGAAGTCTTTAACAACGTAAAGTAATGCCACACTATCTCAAGTCTTGAACATCTCTCAGAGCACTGCTGATTCCATCTGAAAAGTGTTCACATCTGTGGAGAAGCAAGAGATACAGCTGCAAACCTACATAAGAAATTTCCACAAGCCTACACTGACGGGCCCGGCAAAGAGAACATTAATTAGAGAAGCAACGAAGAGGTCCTCTGGAGGAGTTGCAGAGATCTATAGCTCAGATGGGAGAATATGTTGACAAGACAACTATTCGTCTTGCATTTTATAATTTTAACCATTATGGAAGAGGGGCAAAAAGGAAGCCATAAGACATCCTGTTTAAACTCTATATGTAGGCCACATAGTGAACATGTGTAAGAAAGTGTTCTGGTCAGAAAAAAAAAAAAAAACAACTTTTGTTTCGAGCCTACAAGCAAAAAGCAACGTGTGGAGGAAAACTAACATCACACATTACCCTGAAAACATCGTCCCAATTGTGCTTCATGCTGTTGGGAATCTTGTCATCAGCAATGAAAGAGAAATTGGTCAGAGCTTATGGGAATACTAGGGGGGGAAAACTAAAAGGAAAACAGTCAGAGGTTTTAAAAAAAATGGAGCCTGACCTACCAGCAGGACACATATTTCAACACATTTCTTATTTCAACACATTTCTTATTTGTAAAGAAGAAAAACATTTTGTTTGGCGAGCACATAAAGTTCCCCCAAAATACACTAGAGTTTGTAATTAAGTTTGACAGAATGTGAAAATACTCAAATACTTTAAGCCAAAAGTATTTAAATATATCTCCCATAACCAAACATGTTTTATGTAAACTTCCACGTTTGGTGAGCCTACAGGGTAAATAACGTCCTTGGGTACTCACACACTGCTCCCATGACAAGGTGATGCTGCTCATGTCCAAAGGTTTAGGGCTAAAGGTGGATGCTCCTTCAAATGACAGCTGAGAAAGACAAGAAATGGTTGGCTGCTTTCTCGCTGCAGAGAGGCTAAAGCTGTTAAGTCAATGTTGCCAGTGAGTAGACACACCTGACCGGACTGAGAGACCCTGCGAGCACAGGCATGTATGCCAAATGTGTCTCCTTCCTTGGTTCGCTCTATGGTCCATCCAAAGGCCAACATACTCTTTATTGTCTCTTTGATGGCCCAGCGATACGCATCCTTCTCCTGTTCGGTAAATGACAAACTGAGGACGTTAGAAAGTCATAAAACCCTTCTGATAGTGTTCATAAACGCACTGCTATGGAGCAAAACAATAGAATGTGCCTAGGAGGATGGGCCTCCATGTCCGTTAAAAACAGCAGCGCTCCAACTGCAGGTCGCTGAAGTGCGAGCCGCCTGGAAAGACTCCTGGAAAGGTGTCAAAACGTTTTCAGAAAGAACTCGGCCTCCGATTTCAGCCTGTTTGCTGTTGCAATGACCCAGAACCTGAGAATTTGCACGGGCAAGCAAAACAATACTATTTTAACATTTAATTGCATGAACTGGAAAAAAAAAAAAAAAACTGGCCAGCACATATGGCATGTTTTGTAGTATATCAGGGGAGGGGGGTCTTCAAATGTAAGCAGATAATTTTAATACTTCCTGTCACATTCTGTAAAAAGTCCCTTTGAGATGTGTCAGTTCACGTCTCTCCACAAACACACAAAAAGCTGGCTTTAGTCTACCTTCTCAGCCAGAGCCCTGTACGGCTTCAGGAGAGGGTGGACCTTGGCGTTTTCACAAAGCTGCTCTCCGTGTACCCAGCCGCTGGCAAACTGTTAGGAATAAAACGCACATTATAAGCATTTGTAACTAATGCTTATAATGTGCCACATTATAAGCTACACAGCTCTGAGGATTAGTTATTGGGACATTACCTTTTCCAGAGACCACTTCTCATGGGTGTGCTCTGCGTACTTGTTAACCACAAAGTCCATTCGCTCGGGCACGGAGACACTGGTGCAAGGAGAGCAATAGCACAACCTAATCAGTTTGGGTTCTCCTCAAACTACACGCAAACCAGCTGGAGGACTCGCGTTTTCTACAAGTGTTCTTACTTCGAAGTATCTACGGGTTGGGGGTCAAAGTATCCATTGTCAACTGAGGTTATTCTCTCCATCTGAGACAAACCGGCTGGCTCCACATGGTCAGGAGGCAAGGCTTTGGCTACTGCAACAAGGCACTGCACACACAGGCTTAACAGCTGAGGAACGAGGGACTTCAGAGTTGGAGAGGGAAGGGGAGAATGGAGAACAAGACAAAGGATTTATCAGAAATTAGGTGAATTAGCTGAACACATACATTTAATCTGCTGTTATTAAAAGGTCATTAAATTCTCTTCACAGGCCTTGGTCCAAAACGTATGAGGCTTGACTGCTTTACAAGGAAACTATCACCGAGGAGATCCGGTTAATTTATTTGGCTGCTGTAACCTGGTTACAAAACAGCAAACACACAAGACGCTGGTCGGTCATCAGATTTCTTTTAATCATCAACACGTTTGTTGTTGTTGTAACGTTGAACACCCTTAAAGGGAAAGTGCCACTGCAAATCAACTCTGCAAATCTTTTCTACCTCCAGTGGTGATATTTATCAGTGTACACGGTGTGGTTTATATGACTCATATTAAATAATCTGCCGATTTTGAAATCCTCGATAGAAAAAAAACAAAAACGTTGATGATTAAATCTCTCAAACTGTAAAAAAGGGATCTGCATTATAGATGGTCAGGATCCATTTTTACAACCTACAACCAAAGAAACGAGGAATGACTTTGCACTGCTGCAAATATAAAGCTTAATATAAACATGAACAAAAGTCTTATTGATACCCAAGGTAAAGACGTTTAAAACCCTTACATGCATTTAATCAGTGAGGGGGAAGAACTACAACAGTAAAAATCACAGAAGAAATGTCAGATGGTACTACATATGCCAAAATTGTTTACACCCCTGAAAGTTTCCAGAAAATAAATATAACTAAAGCAATTTATACTTTATCTTTCTAAATTGATCAGTTTCTGATGATACAGGATTTCTTGTTTCCCTGAGATAAATAAAGAGGATGGGGCACACAGGTCCATTTCTTTTAAAGGAAGTAAAACTATGTAATTTAATTTAAATATAGATTCACCCCATGCTCAGGTTTAACTAGCTGACAACGTGTGCAATACAAAAATACAAAGCAGCTAAAATGCTTAGTGACTAACCTACACTGGACACAGAGTTGCATAGGGTCATGACTTCATCATTCAAATATTCCTCTGATATCTACCGTTCAGAAGGACTCAGATGAATACCAAAGCATGGGTTTACAGCAGACTGAGAGAATGGCTATTTATTTCATTTACAGCTTGTGTCTTTTTCAAGTCTCCAGGAAGTCTGCTCAGGTTTTGAGAGGTTTCATACCAGGGTATGAATAATTAACAATTAATCTCCAGTGTGCTATTTCTTCTCTCCCTGAAATTCTCCTTCTACACCAAAGGAAGACACCAGAAATGCATTTTGCCGTTTCTCCTAAAATAGACTGAAGAGAAGAGAGTTGAAAAGATAACAAGCAGAAGATGACAACATGTCTTTGCTATGGCTATATCGTTTTTGTGTCTTTCAAATTTTTATGTTAAGTTTAAGGGAAATGTATAAATCATTGGTTACCTTTTTGGTCAGGGTCTTGAACACGCCCCAGAATAACTTTCTAGAGAGATGGAGCTCCTCTTCAGAGGCCAGGTTTTGGCCATTCCGCCTGCCAGCTTGGGAGTAATACTTCCACCTCTGCTCATAATGATTGATCAACAGCTGTGAATGATAAATAAGAGGAAAAACTAATATGCTATCATTTCAGATTAAGCTACCAATATATGTTACCAATTTATACACTTACATTTAAGGGCATTTTGCTATGATCTGAGAGATGAAGAACATCAAAGACAAGCCTTTGAAGGAGAGGCTGCATTGCAGATGGCTGGAGTTTACTGAAGAGACCAAAGTGTGAAGAATCAATATTATGAACCCCCCCCCCCCCCCAAGTCATCACTAACACATGCACACATGTAAGCTTGTCCAACGACACATGTTTGGTTTGTCACAGAGGAGTGACTAATGTTATTTAAAATGGGCAAGAAGTTAATTAATTTTACAAGTTGATTTATTTTGGTAAATTTGTAACAAAGTGGGAAAAGCAAACATAATACGCTCTAATTAAAAATGACGAGTAATTTTATGGTTGGGTGGGTCAGTGGATATGGGAAGTCTTTTAAAGGCTTGAACAAATGACCGAAATCCAGTAAGAATGCCTTCAGATTTGTTCTTATGCCCAACAAATAACAGGAATTAAGTTTTTACTGTTGAGTCTGGTTTTGTTAATATCACGCTGCATCCCATGCTTCAGTAGATGAAATGAATTAAAATCAAAGGTTACAAAACCCACCTCTAAATGTATTTGATGATACCCATATTGCTTTCAAAGCATTAATTCCTTTACTTTTTTTTGGATACGTTACAACCACCAACTGTCATGTATTTTTTTATTGGAATGTTATGCGATAGACCAACAGAAAGTAGGGCTTAAGTAGGAGTTATGCACGTTCAAATTTTCATTTGTGCATAAAAATGTAAAACAATTAAATAAACATTTGTCTACAGTTGTAATGTGACAAAGCCAGCCAAGGGGTATTATTAATACTTTTGCACGGCATTGTAATAAGAACAAAATTTTTAATTTGCATTAGGATCCCTAATGAAATTAACACATTTTTTAAAGGGGTCATATCATGCAAAAAAAAAAACAAAAAACACTTTTTTTAGCCTTCAAATACATTTTGTTGTGTATTTGAGTGGAGTATCCTTAGGAGAGCAGAAAAGCTCTAAGTGGTCTGCCCCGGAGCTGTGTAGATATTTGTATGTTGTTTTTGGGTCATATTTTTAACAAAAGGGGGTAAATTAAAGAGGAATACAGACCAAAGCATGGCAGTTCCACTTTATATTGACCGCAACTGAATGATTTCAACGTAAAAAGGAAGAACTGAAAAGCAGGATATGTACCCTTTAACAGTAATTACTCTTAACAACAACATAATTTGCTCTAATAACTAAAGAAACATTTAGGTTTGCCTTCAGATAAATCACTATATTTTCTTCTCTGGTGCCACTCCACTTTAAAACAGGTTTTCTCCGTCTTTACCTGCACAAAGCCAGCAAGCACTCCTCTGTGGTTTCTCTCTGAGCCCTGGTCAAGCTTAGAGCCCTTGAGAGTCGGTAGATTGCCTGGATAAGAGCATCTATCAGCAATCCATGATCCCCTAAATCGTAAAAAAGCGCTGAGTGTTTGGTGAGCAGAGGAAGAACAGCTGTACACAAGTATCTATTGAGGGCCAGGGCCATGTCGGTAGATCCCAGGTCAGTCTGCAATAAAAACAAACAAAAAACAGGCTGTTCTCTAACAGAGTCCAGTGAAGATAGAAGCAGAATCAACAGACACACACTCAAAAATATACTAATAATTTAATATAAATCAATATGCTTTTTGTATATAAAATCAAAGAAAAATTATATAAACCACTCTGGTTACCATGCAATTTCAAGTTCTATTGGTTCAGTTTGTAGTTCACTAGCCACTCCTACATATTTCAAATTAAATATGTATATCAGGTAAAAATGGCAAGAAAATGCTCACGGTATCAAGAGAAACAGCTGCCTGAAGGTCAGGCAGAAAGCCAACTTCCAGTAGGTGCACGAGAAAACTCTGGTCTTCAATGCCATAGACCCGATCCAGGAACAAAACCATGGCTGCCTTGTGGTCCGGACAGAACACTGTGGCAAGGTCAGGCTCAACCAAAATACCATCTAGACCATAAAAAAGAACAACTCAATTTACCTCAAATTCAGAATTATCTTTAGTCCCAAAGGGGAATGATTTATAAATACTAATTATAAATAAATTATAAACAAATCATAACAGATAAAAAGGTAACAGCATATATATCATATATATCAAAACTAATCATGCAAAAAAGTAACATTTCCAACCAGAAAACAAGCATGACAAATCTTTAAGACACTAGACCACTTCTTATTCAATATTTTGTATCATATGATGGAGCCCTCATAAATTTTTCATAGTATCATTTTGGACACTTGATTTAAACCAGGGGTCTGCAACCAGTGGCTCCTTGGACTTTCCACAATTTTGACTAAAATTAAAAAGAACCCACTAATGTTTTTAAAATTTTATATAATTATAAAATTGCAGTTTATGGCAGATTTTTCGATTTATTAATTGCAATATTTTTTTCACAACAGAATGAAACAAAAAGAACCAGCAAAATGTTTTGGATAATTTTAGGTGGGAATTTTTTTTTCATAAATATCAACATCCCTAGGAATGAAAATGTATCCATCCTCTTTTTACAAAGGTTGAATATTTTTTCCCTATATTTTAAAACCAAAAAATAGAAAAAAAATGTAGTAAAGGTCTATTTCTTTCTTCAAAAGATCATGTAACAGTTATGGCTCTAAGTTCTATTTAGCAGGACTGAGGACACAAAATGCTTTTTGCATTGTAAAGTTAGCAGACCCCTGGTTTATACTATAGGCTACTAAGTTTTATTTGATCTATCCTGAACAAATGTTTTTGAAGGGGAAAACCAATCTTTATATTTTACCCTAAGGCTTTGATCTCTAAAAACAAACAAAGAATGCTGCGCAGCCAATGTGTTCAAACAAACTAGTAATGCAGATAAAGCTCGTCTAATTCAGCGTGTTTAACCTTCTGACACCGAGGGGAGTTGAAAGCAGATGCTGATGACTCCTTCAAGATCCTGAACAGGGATGAGTGATCTCAGGATGGCTCTGATCCGAATGGCTTCTCCTTTGCCGCCCTGGATTAACTGATTAACAATTCAGAAAAGAGAACGCTTGGTAAGTTATTCTCAGGGTAAATAAGACAAAATAAACCTGTGACAGGATTGAGCAAACATATATTACTGTTTACTGTATATCCTGCCCCCCGCCTCTCGCCCATTGACAGCTGGAGATAGGCACCAGCACCCTCGTGACCCCAATAGGGATAAGCGTGTTAGAAAATGGATGGATGGATGTATATCCTGCACACTACATGGGTCAAATCCCTATTGTTATTTCATTAATGAACATTTTGTAAGCCTCCATTTGACAGTCTAAAAAAGAACAGCATAGTGCCTGGCTATATCAGGATCACAATTTTAGCAAATGTAACTAAAGTCTCATTTAGTTTTAAACCAACTTCCACAATCATTAGTAAAAAAGAAAAATAACACAATGCAAATTCCTTAAAATACACTGTTCCTTTGGATAGTTGATGGTTTACCAATATTGAAATTTAAACATATTTTTTGAGGTTGTCAGGTTGAAAGTACCGGTTGTCAGGCTCCACTAATGAGTTTCCTTTTATGTTAGATAAAATATTTATCCTGTTGGGATTATAAATTAATATACAATACAGGCTAATGATGCAAGAAAAAACACCATAAAATATCTTAGATATTTATTTTCATTATTACTGATAATATTACTGAGAAGACTGTTACTAGTAATAATCTAAGATAGAAATATAGAGCACCTCATTGATTCAAGTTTTTAAAGAGTTCCTATATGTTAGTATATACAATATAAAAATGCATTCTTTCCGGGTTATTAAAGTTATCATTTTGACATCCACAGAACATATAATCGTAGTAGGGATTTTTTACAGTATACTATATACTATGTATATTATGTGTTGCTTGTTATAAGAACTGGTATTTAAAATAAAGATCATTTTATAATACTGTACCTGCTTTCGGCACAAAAATCAAAACCACTTACATGCATCTCTGGTGCACAGCGTCCCAGTAAGTCAATAAGCGCTGAGTAGAAGGTCATGATGGCATGCCCCATGTGAATAAGGTCATCGTCGCTGTCGTGCACAGCATCCCTGTACCAGGAATCACAAAAGCCACATGATTTTTCAATGTCAAACATGTCATTTAAAAAAAATGGAAAAGTTTATAGCTTTTGAGACAGATTAATTTTTTTGACCGTGCTGTAGAATACATTACACATGATTTTAATTTTAGATTATATAGTACGTGTCTGACTATGTACATATACAGACATTGCTCTGTTTGAGTGCTGACTGGGGAGAGGTCCATCCATGGATGGGTCCTCAGAGATGCTGATCGCTTCCTTCATAGCAGCCAGGAGTCCATCTCCCCTATCTCCTCTCAGTGCAGGGCCAAAGCACTCGGGCCGACGAATCAACAACCTCAAAACCACATATGCATTCTCCTCTACACTCTCACCTGTGGGGAAGGAGCACACAGAAGGTAAAGGGAACCCTAATAATATTTTGGGTCACGTGTGGGAGAACACTTTAGGCTGGCTATGTATGTTTAACGTTTGCTCTCTATCCCCCAGTTTCCCTGTAAGTACGTTGTCATTTAATTCATTTTGGACAGAAAACAGATCAACAGGAGCAGTAAGACAATCACAACACAATCATATTCTAATTAACAGCACAGACTGAAGACTTTAGGTAAAAGGTGGAATCTTAAATAACAGAGAGAAAAGCCAAGCAGAAAGCCATTTGGCTGAATGGTAAACAAGCTCAAGGACAATTTGGAGAGATGACTTTTAGGCACTGGTTCAGAAAAAAAGATAATCAATAGCAGAATGAATTACCTCTGTTCCAAATGTCGAAGATAATGGGGAACATGAAATGAAGCGGCTATTTGTGGCTTTTAGGCTTTGCATTTTGCTCCTTTCGCAGAAACAAAATCCTTCAGGTCCTATAAGCAATTATTGTCCTGTGTGTTATATGCATTAAAAGCATTACTGAATGCTTCAAGAAACAGTAAATTAATTTTGAATTAAAACCGTGGTTGTAATAAAAGTAGTATGTTTAGCATTTTTGTTCAGTTTTTTTTTATTTTTATAGTTTAGTCTTTGTTGTCTTCATGTCTTTATCTTAAATCCCCATTTTGATCCCTTTCAGTGTTCAATTACTGTTGATTTTTTCTTAGGCTACTTATTCTGATGACTTATTTAACATTTACTACTACTACTACTACTACTACTACTACTACTACTACTACTACTACTACATTATCATAATTATTATTATTATTATTATTATTAACACAAATGCTAGGTTTATGCTGGGAAGAATTTATGTAATTCTAACCCAAATAGTTGTCTATAAAGTTTATTTGGCAAGCCTCAACATTCTCAACCTCTTTTGAATTATAAAACAGAAAGCAAACACAGTGTTAGCGATGCTCAACATTCACACTTTGACCAAACCATTCATAAAGTGAAAACAGATGGCTAACAGTGTTATATATTAAGCAGGGGCACAGGGATATCCTACAATATAGAAATGCCAAAACATTTCTCATCAAAGTGAGAAAATTAGGTCTTTCGCCTTTAAAACTCTCTGTTTGCCATCTAAGTTTAAGCTTTTGCTTTAAGTTTAAACCATAAAAAATATGCTTGACACACTTATTTTAAAGTAGGGCAGTTCTTGTTGTTGATTGGTTGTGGCACAGACAACTTTTAGCGACTTCATGTCAAAGTGACCCAACCACTTTAAAATTGTGTGCCAGTTATTTGGGCAATTCATTAAAAAACTAATGGCGACAGAGTGACAGACAAGATCCGAATGGGTTGTGAGCACAATTGCTATACATTATTAAATTGGACATCATGTGAAAACACCATGAAACACAGGCATCATTGCTATGCATTGAGCCATGGCTGCTGCCGAAGCCGCATCATTTGTATACAAAACTGGTTCTTTTCAAATGCCAATAAGTAGAATGACATAGTGCTTTGACGGTTTAATTTGAATGTAATTGAAATCTAATTGATATGAAAGATAATTTGCGAGAAATTCAAGGAAAAATAAGCAATATACACAGGTATGCAATGGGAAGTAGCACAGCGTTTACAATACAAACACCAAACCATCCATCGATCCATGGATTTGAATTTTCATTTCTAGAAATTTGTTTTTCCTTAGAGGCAGATACCCGACCCAACTGAGCCGCATTGACTGTGTGGATTGGTTATTTTAAAATATCAAGCAGGAACCGAACAGGTTTTTGGTTTCACCAGGTCAACCACGTAAACTTTTTTGTAAAACCAACAAACTATGATACAATAATGAAGCTTGAGCTGTTAAAATATAAATTGACATAATAACGATCTTCATAGCACACTATACCATGGTCTGAGTAAATACTCGATTCTGATTGGCTGCGGACTGTCCATGAAAAAGTGTTATAGGACACCTATAAAAACGTTTCCGTCAAATAGCCTGATTGTCTTAAATTACTGTGCTGGCTCAAACGTTAGCTGGAAACAGCAAGAGAGTTGACGCTGGTTACCTAGGCCACACGTCACAGCAAGATATATTAAGTGGTTTTCTCAGCAGCTACTTGTGAAAAACAAGCAATTTTAACAGTGAGAAAACCTTATAAAAGAATTAAGAATTGATGTAATATTTACTGCAAGGCACATTAAGGTTGTCATCTGCTTCAGAGCTACTGTGTTTCACAATTTTAGGGGAGGTACCGTTGTGCACCTAGTATTCAAATTTTGAAATACTTTGAGTGGGCAAATGGTAAATGGCTTGTACTTGTATAGAGCCTTAACTAGTCCAACAGCCCCAAAGTGCTTTACACTACAGTCATTCCCCCAGTCACACCCTGACGGTGGTGGGCTATGTTAGTAGCCACAGCTACCCTGGGGCAGACTGACAGAGGTGAGACTGCCATACACCAGGTCCTCTGACCACCGCCAGCAGGTAATTCGGGTGAAGTGTCTCCCCAAGGACACAATGACTGAGATTGTCAGAGCAGGGGATTGAACCGGCAACCGGGATTTTATTTTTAATTGCAGTGAGAGATTTATAACATTTATTATGCTTGTGAATTCCAAAAAAGAATTTTTTTTAATGCTATTTTGTCTTTATGGTCACCTTAGATTGAGGCAAACATGAAAAGTTCAAAATATAGACCTGTCATAGTGATAGCAGAGCCTAACTATTAACCAATATTCTATTTTTAAAAACAGAATTTGGATTATTAGTTTTTCTAAAACTTGTTAAAACTTGTCACATTGTTAAATTTCACTTAATCCCTAAATTTCACTTAATCCCTTCTCGTCACCCCGCTGTTTTGTTTTGTCCTGTGAGCTGCACATTTTGTTAAACCTATAATGGTGAACATGAAAATTTAAAATCCTTAATCTTGAGGTGAGTGATGAAAAAGTTGGATTGAAATTTGGCTGGATGTTTTCCACGTGGAAATTAAATGTTGTTTGTCTTTTGTGTTGCCCTTTGATAGATTGTTGACCTGTCCATGGTGCACCCATCAACAGCCAGAGAAAACTCTGAAAGGATTAAGTGGGAGTATATACAACATGGATGGATTGACCCAGGTTAGACCATTAACTGGGTCAAACCTGTAATCCAACCCCACTGTGTTGAATCAAACCAGTTTGGATTGCTCCATATGACACCGCAGTGGATTTGCAAAATTACTCAAATTAGTTTTTGTTTTTTTAACCATCTATTCTTTCACATCATCTAGCCATTACCGTCCATGACAAATAATACAGTCAGACTAATGAGGCAAACAATAGTTTTCCATGCTCTAATTTTGCATACGTACCATTGCAGAAGACAGCAAACCGTAGAAAATCGAGATAACGCTCTCCCTCCACAGGGTTCCATCCAATGTCAGTGTAGCCTTTTGCCACTAGCATTGAACAGCTCTGGAGACCACACCCAGCAAGGTACTGAACCACCTGGATGGTACATTAGATTATAACTTTGGAAACAGTAGACTTGGCTTTTGTCAGCATTTTGTTACGGCATGTCACAAAGTCCTAACTAAAAAACAACAAACATACACAACAAAAAGTGTTCTTTTCTCTAAGATGTCTTCTGAATTATAGTATTGCACCTTCTCTAGGTCAGTTTCCTTTAATGATAGTGCCAGCTCATTATTATCCATAACGGAGGCTGCTGCCACGTCTAGAGGAGTGGAGCCACGCATGGACGGGGAAGCTGAAGAGACAAACGCATAAAACACTTCAAACTCAAACTAAAAAGATAAACTGGATGATGATCTTAAAGCTGTGTCGGTCCAAATCAGTGCAGATACAGAACATACCAAGCCCGACTCTGCTGTTTTCCAGTAAGTAGGTGAGGCGGTCAAAGAGCGCTCCCTGATTGTGACAGCTGATCCGACAAAAGTAGCAGAGGAATCGACAGCAGCTGGCTACCATCTTGGGAAAGGTAATCTCCTGAAAAGGGAGTAAAGTCAAGAAGTGTAAAGGGCGTTCAGTTTAACTTTTACATCAAAATAAGTAATAAGGGAGAATGTGCAAACAACAGCTGGTTATCACGGTCAGTCCCTCACCTTAGACTCCCCTTCTCCCAGAACATTGACCATCACCTGCATCACAGTCTCATGCATCCCCAAAGCTCTCATTAAATTGGGATGTTGGTAGAAAACTTTATTATTCATGATATCTCTGCAAATATATACAAAAAAAAAAAGAGTTGGTGCAGAGAACAAAATGAGGATTATGGATTACCACAGACAATTAATTATCTCCCCACCCTAGCCCTCTGATCATCAGCTTCTCTTCCTCTTTCCCCATGCGGACACTCAGGAGAGAACGGATTTTGCCCAGAGAGGACAAGAGAGTCATGGTGTCCTCCACGGACGACTGGCTGATAGTGTATGCCTTTGAGAGTGACCCTTCCATTTGGCCCTGGAGGCCCTGATACTGCCGGTACAGCAAGGTGAAGATAGCCCTGACCAGCTCAGGGTTTTCTATCTCTCTCTCCTGAGCCCAGCACACCATCGTTTCAGAAATCAGCCTTCTGAGGGACTCTGCAGACAGCAAGTGAGAAGTGTTGATAAAGGCTAGGTTGTGGAACCTCAAGGCTCTTATTATGAGAAAGCTGATACCGTTACTTTAGAATCTCTTAGTTTCTAGACAACTTTTCCAAACATAAACACATTTTTTACAGATTTTCTACAGATTACAGCTAACTGGAACACAGAAGATCAGTCATTTGATTAAATGAAGCGAACATGCAAAATCTTTAAAAAAAAAAAAAAAATTAAAATAAGGCACACTTACTGAGACTGAATGATTTATACTTCTCCACTTCAGTGGGTTTGTTTTTTAGTCCAACTGCTTTTGCTAATCGACTAAGAAGCCGATCTTTCAAAGACATCTTGGCATCATCTTCCTCCTCTAAGTCTGGAACCATTTCGGTGCCTGGAGAAAATAGAACGTAAAAGGAAATTCTGTGATATAGGGGCAATTAGCATAAGTGCCCTCTATGAGGTTTTCATAGTCCCATGGCTTAATAAGTGAAAGATAATCAATGTTAGTACCACAATGTGTGTTGAGTAGATGATGAAAGTCCTGTAGGAGCTGTTGGAGTTCAACTGGACACGGACAATCTGCTTGTTGTTCATCTTCTCTGAAGCTTAGCAGCAAATTAATCTTTTCACAGGGTGAGAAATTCTTGTGAAAAAAATGAACAATACTGTGGACCATAATGATTCATCATGTTTTGTTTAAAGGGGCCTAGTTATGTACTATGACTTTACCAATTTCTACGCCAGTAGCTCACTCTGGTTGCATACAATGGATTTCCGATTAAATTAATGTGGCCTGTTGGCTTAATATATGTTATTTCTGTGTTTTACACTTTGTTTTTGCTCTACTAATTTATAAAATAGCTGATTTTGTGTATAATTACCATAACAAGACCATGTGACTAGAAGTAAAATATTGCACATGCATGCAATGAATAAACAAGAAGAAGCAGGGGAGCCGAGCGAGTCAGCAACGGCCAGCTGTGATGCAAAACAAAAGAGTAACTGTACTTGTCGCTATCTTGCTTTCTGACAGTTCTGCGGTACTCCCGGCAAATGACACAATAATGTTTATGTCTGCCGATCGCGCCTGGTGCAAAAATTCTTTTCAGGCTCAAACACTTGGCTTACATTGTTATTTTGAAGATGAATATATGCGCTTTTGTGTTTTTATAATGGTCAGAGTACGTGCATAGGCCCCTTTAAACAGAATTCATAAAGTGACAGTTAATATCCTAGCTGCAGAAGATACATTTCTTGACATCTTCACCAAGTTAAAGCTTTTCTAAAAGACAGGCCCAGACCAAAGCCACATTTTTCCTCTCTAAAAAGGAATTTGTTTTCAGTTTCTCATCCTGATCCCATCTCCTTTAGAGATGAAAAGATAACAAATATGTACATACTGAATATGTGAATGTTTACCCAGTAGTTCTTAAATGGCAAATTGGAAAAGTGCAAATGACAATTGCTCCAATGTCAAACCTTAGCATTTTGGCTAAATAATATGGGAGTTAGGGTCATTTTGACCTTTTTCCCTGGCTCGCGCCGATGGGAGTAAGAGGAAAACATCTGGAGTCGTTATTTACTAGGACTGTTCCAAGATATGTCAAGTAGTGGAACTAATCGCTCTGTTGTTGTACTTTTTGTGATAAACACTTCCCAGAATTTAAGCCCTGTTGCCAATTGACGTCAATAGCGTGTAGCGCACACACACCAATGGAGACACACAGACACTTGTGTTTAACGCACACACATTATGAGCCTTTAAAATGACGACCATTGTATTTGAATGTCAGAATTCGCTCCTGAAACCCGTTTGTACGTTTCTAGGCATAATAAAGACGAATTCTCGTTGTTAAGACAAAGGAACGCCATTTTCTCTGAGTCTTTCTTTCTTTTTATAAGGTTAATAGTTAAGTAATTCTCCCACAATAATATTTTTTTTAGCCTTTAAATGCCATTCAAATTTACATTCAAATTTATATTGACTTCTTCTATGGAGAAGTCAATATTTTTTTACACAGGAAATGGAGGCAGGAAGTGGAGTGAAATTATATTCTTGTGTAAGAGACAGAACTAAAAAGGGTTTCTGGTCAGAATAACAGCTCAACAGAAATGTGAGTGTACAATTCAATATACCGATCACTTGAAACACTTGCAAAGCCCGGAAATGCTTCACGCTTCGTTCTTGATACGTGCTCCACACAGGAAGTAGAAGAATATGTATTGGATTCTGTGTAAATAACCACCCAAAGCAAACATAAAAATTAATCAAAGGGTCAGAAAGTAGTATTTACATAAATCAATAAAAATCTTTTTTGAGTTTATAATTTTTATAAGAGGATTGAAGTTCACATTGGCCCCTGTCAGATTAGCCATTAGCTTTAGCCCCCAGGACTGTCTAGTCTGAATTTGTACTAAATGAAGATGCCAAGAGGATTATCTATAGTAGCTAAGATAGTAACTACCTTTTTTTCCTTCTAACAAGACCTGACTTTTAAAATTCTGAAATACCCCCCATAGGCAGTTTCTGTATCTAGATCTATTAAACCTGCTCTTGCGGAGGAAGCCGGAACTCCTTGGTTTTGCGAGCAGTCAGTGCTGCAGACATGTTGAGTGCCTGCATGACCTGAGCATAACGAAACCGTTGGTTTTCCTGTAGCTGATGCACGAAGTTAGCAGAGAATGCCGTCACCGCTTCAACCCTGTGTCGCACCTGGCAGTCGCACAGGTAGGACAGTAGATGACAGAGCTAAAAAGAGAAAATGTGGAGATTAGTTCTTGGGTTGTTCTACTTACAGTACCTTGTCATACCCCTTGATCTTTTTTTTTACATTTTGTCATATTAAAACAACAAACTTCAATATTTTATTGGGATTTTATGTTAAACACCAACACATATATACCAGTGAGGAGTTGTTTAGTGGAAAATTATACATGGTTGTCAACTTCTTTTGCAAATGAAAATCCTAAAAGCGTGGCCTGGTAATTATCTCTACAAAACCCCTCAATAACATCCAAAGCACATCTTGCCTTCAGAAGTCACGTAAATAAAAGAGAGCGTACCTGTACATAATTAAATTTCAGCATAAGCAAAGAGCATCCTGATAATCAAATGCAGAATCTGTCGACGGGACAACTATAAGTCATGCAATATACAAATCTAACCTTTAAGGAACAGAACCAACAAGGAAGGTATTGCTTAAATAAAGCAATGAGAAAGTCTTCTACCAGTTTGCCACAAGCCATGTGGGGAACACGGCAAACGTGGAAGAACTTGCACTGATCAGAAAAGACCAAAATAGAGGTATTTGACCTACATACAAAATTTCATATGGTGAAAAAAATAAAGCTCCACCTTACCCTAACTGGAGCATCTCCAGAGTTAAACATAGTGGTGGCATCAACATACTGCGGGGTTGTTGTTTTTTTACCCATCAGGGAAGTTTGAGTGATTTAAAAAGAAGATGGATGGTGGAAAATACAAATCAAACCTCAAAAACAATAAACTATTAGAGGCTGAAAAAACTTGAGGCTAAACTTGAGGCATAGATTTATCAGCAGAACAACCATAAACATACAGCCTGAGCTAAGGTGCTGGTAATGGTTTAGATCAGAGAAATCAAACTGTGTTACAAGTACCACCAGATTTTTACAATAGCAATCACAAAATTTTGGCAACTCCTAAAAGTTCCGACTTCTTGGGACTTTTTTATTTATTTTACCAAACTAAAACTTGAAACTTCTCTGTACAATGTACAACTTCTCTTCACAGGTCTGCCAAAAAAAGTCAATCAAACAGCTGCGGCTGATCCAGAATGCTGCTGCCTGCGTCCTCACTATTACTAAGAAAGTAGAGCACATCAACCCTGTTCTGAAGTCCTTACACTGGCTCCCTGTATCTCAGAGAATAGACTTTAAAATACTTCTGTTAGTCTATAAATCGCTGAATGGCTTAGCACCTAAATGCATCACAGACTTGTTATCAGTGTATCAACCATCCAGACCACTCAGGTCTTCTGGCTCCAGCCTGCTCTGCATACCCAGAACCAGAACCAAACATGGAGAAGCAGCATTTACACTGCAAAAAAGGAACTAAAAATAAGCAAAAATGTCTTGAAATTAGTGTATTTTTCCTTTATTTGAGCAGGTAGATAAGACTATTTGCCAATGGAATGAGATTTTTGCACTTAAATGGGAACAATGCATCTCTAAAAAAAGATAATTAGAAATCCTGCACTTGAAATAAGACGATGTAGATGAATTGTTCCTATTTTAAGTGCAAAAATCTTATTCCATTGGCAAATAGTCTTATTTACCTGCTCTAATCAAGGAAAATTACAATGATTTCAAGAAAAATTCCCTTACCTTTAGTTCTGTTTTTGCAGTGTAGTTCTTATGCTCCACTTATTTGGAACAAACTCCCATAAAACTGTAAATGTGCTGAAACTCTGAGTTCCTTTGACTGTGTTTAAACCTGGCTTTGAATGATAATGTTGAAGTTTACAGTCCAACTTGTCTATGTTTACCAGCTGCTACTATTCCACTTGCAATGTACTTTCCTCTGTAATGTTTTCTTTTCTTATATTCTGTTCATGTGGAGCATTTCGAATTGTCTTGTTACTACAATGTTACTGAAATGTACTTTGCAAATAAACTAACTCTTCCTTGCCTTACAATAAGAACACAATTACACTTCATTCTTCCACCAATCAAACATCAGAATTGAAGAAGACCTTTTTTTCTTCCAAAAACAGTTTGGAAATTATATTTCAATACAGCAATGTGGTGGCACTTCTCAAATTTAGTATTATGCTGGTGGTACTTGGTATAGGAAGTTTAAAAACCACTGGTTCACGTCACATCCATGAGTTTAAATGGTCATGTCAAAGTCTAGACCTGCATCCATATACTTGAAGTGAAATCATGTATAATTTACTTTCCACTTCACCATTATCCGCTATGTTTTTCGTTTTTGTCTAAAATATTAACTAATAAAATAAATTTCTAAGTTTTTGTTGTTGGTGACAAAATGTGAAAAATTTAACAGAGGTGACTACCTTTGCAAAACAGTGTCAAGCTTTACCTGCTCAGAGCAACTTAGCATCATAATCTGATGAAACAAAATATATCTGGTGGAAAGATAATAAACAGGGGTATGCAATCACCTCTAGTTGGACAGCCTCTGGAAGCTTCATTTGAAGAAGCCCTTGTTTAACGGTACCATCTCCTTTTGTGCTGATCATTTTTCCTCTTTGTTCATCATCCCTGGCTTCCTTTTCCTTCCCCTCAACAGTTTTGAAATTTTTGGAGAACACAGTTGGTTCAATTAGCTTGAGAACCTTTGCGAGATCTTCGTCCACAAGCACCCCCATAACCAGAAGGTTGTACAGCACTCTTAAAAGCGGCACTAGCAAGAGTTCCACGCTGCCTCCTGCAGGATCCCTCACAGCTCGACCGACGGCCTCAACCCCGGCAGCCAGCATGTCCACCGTCAAATTCTTCAGTGTGTCCAGAGGGATTTCAGGGCTGTCTGTGCAGGCTACTTCAGCCACACCTTCTGCTTCTGTCCCAACACCTCTGACAAAACAAGGAGATGAGAAATGCTTCTGTGGTTTAAGGCACGTGCGACTGTGAGTGCTAGGAATGCCTTCTGGTGTTTGACCATTCCCTCCATTAGGTCCGCCATCGACGGCACCAAGATAAAACGAGGCTTCTCCAGTCTGGTGTGTCATCGGTATGATGTATTCGTGGTTCATCATGAGGCATGCAGTGGCGTGGCTGCTTAGATAAACCTAGAGGGGGAGGAGGAAAGTGTAAAAGGTAACAAATACGTTGTTTTTAGATTTGTTTTCAGTCTGACTGCCGGTACCTGAATAAGCAGCTGATAATATGCTGATCGGAGCTGCCCGGGGAGGTGAGGATTCTGAATAGCATAAAGGATCTGTGACTGGTCAACGTGACTGCAGAGAGCATGGCAAACTCTGGTGTTACCGAGGGCAGATAGCGAGCAGTAGAGCAGCAGGATATTTTGATGAAAAGTGAGGAGGTCATCGAGCTCGGACAGCTCCAAAATGTCAACACACCTACGTGAATGTCAGGGAAAAATTAAGGACAATTTCAGAGGTTTTGCTTCCGTAAAATCTAATTAAAACTCTAAGGGGGGATATCTCAATGAGAAATGATTTTTGCTGCAATAATGCAGATATCATAAAATAAAAAAAATAAAAAATGGGCCCACATGATGTTTATGTAACTCTATTAACACAACGAAACACAAGTTTGTTTTGTTTTATTTATTTTTTACCTGTTTTCAGCAGGAATCTGAAGGGTCATCACTTGTAAGGGATCAAAGCATTGGACTCTCCAACCATGGTGCTCATCTGGCCGATCTACAGTCACCTTTAATCCACTGTCTGGCACTCTAGTCCATGTGACGGGTTTCAGATGCTGGACCTGAAACCTTGGAGGGCACAGAGGACTTGGATTTCTTCTCTGACTGCGGAGCAAACCCGATGACAAGGGCATGACATTCTAGAAGACGACGAAAAAACAAATAAATCACTAAAATCATCAAACTTAAATCATCAACAATTTATTCACAACTTTACATTTCAGATTGATACAGCTTCATTACCTTGATGCTTTCCAGTTCAAACTGAAACATGTTGCTGGTGGTGGGCTTGACAAAAACAGCCGGAAACAGCTTGGTACCAGCCTCCAACTGATGTGTGGGCGAAATAGCATGGTCTTCAGTTTGATAATCTTATATGAAGTTTAAAACATTAACGTTTGGCTAAACAACTTAAAGATTCTAGTTCCCCCTCCATAGATTTGCATACTAATAAATTGGGTACAATTAACAACAAAAGACCTTGAATTCCATGCAAAAATATGAATTGCTACCAAACCCTTTCATTTTCGTTATGCTACCGCCACAGTTTCTTTTAGATTCAATTTAATAAAGGAACACAAAACAGAGCATAATTGTGAGTGAAGTAAAAGGATGCATGCTTTTCAAAGTTTATTTTTACAAAGTTACATGTGAAAAGCACAAGAAAATTATGTTCAATCCCTTGTTTTACAAGGTCTATCCGTGTGCTAATCCCAGTATTAGCCATTCTATGAAAACATCAGAGGTTTGTTAAAGGACAGTAGTGAGTAAAAACTAGTGCTTCACATAACCCAGAACACACCATCCCCACAGTGACACGTGATGTTTGTAGTATCGTAAATTGGGGATGTTTCAGAGAAAGGGAGGCTAGTCAGAGTTGATCGATAAACACCGAGAAATAAAGACAGGATAATCCTTACAAAGATAGCAGTTCACCATTCAGCAAGTCAACAACCATAAACATGCAATCGGAGCTACAAAGAAATGGTTTAGATCAGCACAGAATAATGAGACAAACCTGCCAGTCAAAGTACAGACCTCAATCCAATGTAATAATAAAAAGAATTGCCTCAAGGGACCTACTTGGAAGAAAGTCGACATCTCGACGCCATTGGAAGTAAAAGTGAGCAGTCCGGTCGCTGAGTCAATCAAGCAGCCAATTTCCAACCCTGCACTCCGACGACTCTGAGACAGGCCTGTTGCCTCTCCAGCACAAACCATGAAACAGTTGCATCGCTTCACACTACGCCGGGAAGGACGGAAAAAGCGTTCAATTAACGGCACGGTTACGGCGTATCTGTTTCAGACAGGACATTAAAACCATGCAGCTGAGCGCATTATAACCTGACAAGAGCAAGTAAGCGCTCCACTCATATGTATTCACAAGAACGTGTAACTGTCTTTGTCCACATTAACCTTTCTTGAACTTTGCCACTGTCGTCTCCGAGGGTGACAGTCACTGTGCCGACGCTCTCCGTGTCAAACGTCGTGTCATGCTGATGAAAGTCAGAGGTCACCCAGCCTATCCACACGTTGAATGGCTCCTGGCCAGGAAGCACCCGCACGGCATAATAATACTAAAACAAAGAGGTCATTCAGTGTCTCGGTTTGACATTCAAATCATATTTTAGGATATATGGTTTTTATCACTATTATAATTGTGGCTAGAAATTGGAAATGAACCACAGCATACTGCAAGTGCAAACCTTGCATACCGAATAGTTTGATTTACCCACAATATTAACAATGCAATCTTTTCAGTAATTGCTGGCAGCAAAAAATGAAGAAAAAAAAAAGAATAGTTTAATTAGCACCATCCATGTGTTGTGGTCGTTATGAAATGAGATAATGAGAATCTTACTCTGGAACTCTGAATGAGATGATCGTAGTTATCCTTTTCAACGATGACATCTTCTAGTAGCCGTGCAGAGGAGTTGCTGCTGACTAAGCCTGGTTTACTCCTTTTCATCATGAACCTTCCAGACAACAGAACGTGAATGTGGTTATGAGGACTGCCTGGTTCTTACCGTTGTTTCTTTTGAAAGCATTCAGTTTTGTTATTTTCTCTCCCATTCAATCTGCAAAAGTATTATACTATTGTGATGACACAGCAGACACAGAAATGGTTCGAAAGCTGCCATCTTGCCTAAATAAACCTTGTAATGCACGTTAAATGCCTGCACATACATACATTAATAGCTTGAAATTGGAGTGATTTTGTTCTTCCTGAGCTATCTTACTTAGTCGTGGTAGAATTGAACTGCTAAAGGACTTATTGGTCACTTTTCCATTTTTACTGGTACTCTCAATTTATGTATTATTTGATGCTATTAATTTTGTTCCATCTGTTTCTTTTCCACAGAGGACACACCTGGCCCAGTCTTTCCCTGTTTAGCTGTGTCTCCTCCCTGGATGGAAGGATTACCAGAGCTGCTACTTAACTTTTCCTCCCTGTAGAAACTAGTTCTGCCCCACATGCCTCTGTGTTTATCTCTCCCTGGATGGTGATATTGTCATCATCAATTCAATGTACTAGCTTTCTTTTCTATAGCAAGTGCACCAGGAACAGTGCAGAGGTATTTTAATGCGTCTCTTTACCAGCCATAATCATTCACAGAGTTATTGATCCCATTGTGTGAATTGTTTGTTTTAGTTTTTTTGTTTGTTTGATTGTTTCTTTTTTCAGTAGAAATTGCTTCTAGCCCCATGGGTCTTTGCTTAGCTGTTCCTTTTTCCTGACTGGAGATGTTTCTGCCATTAACTCTACATACTTTTTTCTTTCACATAGAGAGTTCACCTGGCCTGTTTCATTCATGTCCTCAAGCTGGTCGAAGTAAAACGCCACTCATACTGAAGTGAGTTGTGCTGAAGCTTTGCTCGTGTTAAAGGGGAGTTGTTTCTTTGTATGGCCACCACATGCTTGCTTAAGATGAAGGACAACTGCAGACTCAATGAATTGAAGCAAACCACTGGGGTTGGACTGTATGTCACGAGGTCTGGATCTGACAACAATCTTCTAACTTGAGGTAACATTTGTAATAAACCGATGCTATATAAATTAACTGAATTGAAATAAACTAATTATTTTTGAATGTTTTCAGGTTTCCCTACATGCGTCATTAGTTCTCCATCACCTACCGCTGTTTCAGTTTAGATGTTTTTTCATGACCGTGATCCTTGTGGTTGAGCTCATCTCTTGAGCCAGCAAAGCTGCGTGCTGACTTCATCAGAACTTCAAAGTCAGAGTCTGTGTCCTCCAGCTCCTTCCTCGCTGAAAGACAACAGGCATTAATTACAGTGTGGCCCTGGGGAGCTTAACTAAAACAATCCATCAAGGTCATAATGGCAGAATATCAGTGATCTAGACAGGGGATAAATCTGGATAATTGCAGCTGAATCCCATGTGCAATTTACAGTATTTCACCCAATGGGTCATTGGCTTTTATGTGTGGCATTAGATACAATGTTATCTGTGCGAGTCCTCTCTCTGAGCAATGCCTTCGAACCTGAACTTGGAGTTAGAGAGCTGGAGGGGACTAGAGGCACCCCCTCTGCTGGGCTTCTGAGTGTGGCAGCGCATTCAATGGGTATGCTAAGCCGGTAAAAGCCCATCTCACTCCCTCCACCATGTTGTGCCAACAACCACTGAGAGACCCTCAGGCTGGATAAGGAGTCCATTGAACCCCTGAGGCGAGTAACCTTGAATGAGATTGTTTTCAGGATCAAAGTTGTGCATTAAGGCATCAAAAGATCTCTATATAATGCTAGGTCCTAAATATGGCTGAACATAAACAACCCAGCAGTTACTGTGCAATGCCAGGTCCTTGCAAAGGCATGGTAACAGAGCTGCTGTGGAAATAAATGCCCAGACTACTGCACTAACCTGTAGGTTGTGATCATCTGGCTGTACTGAAGTAAACTGGGGCAGTTTCCAACTCATCCAGAGAGATGGGTCTCTTGTCATATGGGAAGCAAAAGGTCTGTAACCCTCTTGCTGGCCACACACATTAAAGTACTGCAGAGACTCCACCTGGCGGCCCAAGTTCAGCCTCCCCACCTGGTTCACCCCAACACTGACCACAGGCAACAGGCCTAAAAATAAAAGAGAAAAGATTTAGAAAAAAAATATTCATTAGATTCTGTCTACTGAAGAGTATATGCCACCAATACATATAAAAGAAAAAGAAAGAATAAAAGCTTTTGCAGTGCTGCAGAAGAGTATTTGCCCTCTAGATTAGTTTAGTGTTTTTTGTTTTTCTGTGGGGTTTTTTTTTGTCAATCTTGAATTATTATTATTTTTTATTGAATTAACTACATCCAAGCCTAATTACTGCCAGAATCAAGAACTCCCTTAAACAGAACCTGTCTGACAACCAGAGGTAGGCTAAAACATCTCAAAAAGCAGCACAATCACACTTTAATCTAAAGAAAGTCAAAAACATATTATGAAAAGAACAGGCTCACTGCACATTCAATAACGTCAGTGCAACAACTCAGACTTCAGGGAAACCAAATCCTGTGGACTGACAAGACAAATTGTTTGGAACGTGTGGATCCTGCGATATCTGATGTAAAACTAATACAGAACTATAGAAAAAGAACACCGTACCGACAGTCAAACATGGCGATAATGTGATGCTCTGGTGCTACTGTAGGACCTGGATAACCTGCTGTTATGGTTTTTGAGCTAGTGTGCAGGTGTGCAGATTTTCCTTTTATCTGAGCTACAGGTCTTCCACATGTAGGTGTGGCCATGGATGAGCATTGCAGTCGCATCTGTTTGAAACCTACTTTATCTCATTGACATCAGCCTTCTGGATATATAAGAGCTTCCTGAAGACCATTGAAATTTGGTGATCAAGCATATGATATGTAGAATATAACCTGGCCTTCCAAGAGTGGTTTTGTGACATTTCAGGTCTTTTTTGTCTACTGCACTCAACAGATCGCACCCAGAAGGTCTCTTCTCAAAACCAACTCTAAAATCAACCGAGACTTATTCCTTGACTTATTGCCCAACTGTCAGTCCCTGGTCCATAGACATAATCCTCTTTATGAGGCAGCGTTCTCCAAGCTTAATACACGCTCTCCATAAACCCTCCAGAAGCTCCTTAGTTCTCGCAGTTCTCATCCACAACTCCTACCATCTCTGTGCTCCCAGACTTCCTACTCTCCATCATGCAATTTGGAAGTCTCCTGCAAGTTCAGTCTCTGATTGGTTTTCTGCATGTGTGTCAAAAAGCTGAGTCTTAACATGACAGCCGTAGATGATAGAAACTTGAAGGAGAATGACAAGTTATGAGTAATACGGTGAAGCACACTTGGGTTATGCAGCAACACAATGGTCGAAAGCACACTAACTAACGAGTTCACCTGTGAATGGCTATAAAAATACTACAGTAAGATATTTGGTGTAGCCTAGTCAAAGTCCTCTTTAAGGAGCAATAAGTAACACTGACACCTACTGTTGCAAATTGGAACAACACAAACACAGAAACAGCCATATCTCAACGGTGTGAAATCCATTGAATTTTTACTTACAAAGTATGTCATGGTTTAGTTTTGGTCTGGCTTTTTTTCCATGTTATTTTTCAGTTCCTCCTCCTCTCACTCAGCTCACCCTCCACTCCCTCAGCAATCAGTCACACCTGTTAGGCATTAATTAGTCAGAACTCACTCCACCTGCCAGCCTCCCTACAAAAGCCTCCCTCAGTCTTCTCTTCCCCGCCGGTTTGTCATCATTCTCCACTCATTCTACGTCTGTCAGTCTACTTTGCTCCCTGTTGCTGGATTTCAGGCTAACTCTCTGCTTCAAGTAAGGCCTCTGCTAACTATTGGATGTCCTGCCACCCCTGTGCTCCAGGTTTGCTCCCTGCTCTGTTGCTGGACTGGCTGCTACCTCTGTGCTCCAGCAGTCCTGCGCCCAAAGAACTCTCTCCGGTCCGTCAGCTCCTGCTCCCATCTGCACCTCCTGCTTCCTCCAGTACTCCTGGCCCCGCACTCAGTATTCACCCGCTCCAGCTCGATAACTGATTCTGGTTTCCTCCTGCCAAATCATATCACTTCAATAAACCTGCATAAGAACTAGCACTTTGTGTGTGCGCTTGTGTTTGGGTTCACGTCAACAAATCATGACAAAGTATAGAGATATGTTGTTGTATTCTGTTCTATTTCTGGTCTGCTTTTCTTACTGGCTTCCAAGTTTGCAGGCTGCTGCTCTTTTTGCAAAGATAAAATACAAAATGCTGCGCTCTGTTTTGGGAACTCTCATGTGATTGGCTCAGGAACCAGGAAGTTAACATGGGCTACACTCTGCACCGAAGTCATTCCGCACCGTACCTCTAGTTTTGAAAGGAGAAATTTTGACTAAGACATTGTTGATGGAGAGGACTAATTGCTATAGGGAATGTTACTTCCTTCCTGGGTGACTAATGAGAATGATTTTTGGTTAACTTTGCAGTAAATTTCTTACTTATTGCTCCTTTAAATCTAATCAAGATAGTGTGGCATGACCTTAAACAGACTTAATTACACTTGACATTTCTCCAGTGTGGATGAATTAAAACAGTTCTACAAAGGAAAGTGGGCAGAAATGTCTCATTACCAGTTCCAGCAAATACTTAATGCCAGCTGCTGATCAAAACGGTGGCACAACGGGTTGTTAGATTTAGAGGGGAATAACTTTTTCCACATAGTGCCTGGTGGATTTGATAGCTTTTTCTCCTTAATAAATTAAGTCATTTGAAAACTGCATCTACTAGGGCTATTTTTGCCAAGTGCTGAAATTTGTTGTATCTGAAATGCTCAAGTGTAAGGGGGGGAAAAAGCAATAAAAGAAATCTGTGAGGGGGCAAATACTTTTTTTTTTAACCAGCATTGTATCTATATTTTCTCACAGCTCCAGTGACCGTATCAGTGTTCAGTGTGCAAAGTCCAGCAAAGGTTTTTTCCACACCATCTCTGATATCCAAATCCTTGGCAGCCAGCTCTGATCCTCTGTCATTAAACAGCAGCTCTCCATTGAGCGTGACCATCATGGTGCCTTCAGACATGTCCACCAGGCAACCCACCACATCGCCTCTGAGCCACGGACATCCCAGGGGCTCACCACCTTGATGGCACCACTGAGCCTGTAAGCAACAGCATAGGTGGAAGCGATCAGATTTTTCTCCTTTTTTTTCCTTTTTTTTTTTAAAGCAACTATTGAAATGTATAAAAAGATGAAAATACCAGAAAAAGGAAAGGATTTAAAAAAAAAAATTCCCATGTATGCCAAACGAAGAGACAAGGAAACAACATCTAAACCTAACAGCAAGATATGCATTAACTTTACTGCAAATGAACATCAACTAGGATGAATGTCAGACTGGGTTGCTGCAAAGGGTTCAACTTTTTTCTGCTTTATCCTGCATATGACTAATGATGCACAAGCGATGATGACTGCTAGCATTGATGCTGAAGCAAGTGGTGCTAAGGATAATAAATCATATACCATATGCAGAACTTATGCTGTATTAAAGTACATTTGATTGATGTAAGCACACAATCACCCCTTGTGAGCTTCATATTCTCCTGGTTTAACATGGCAGGTCACTGCAGCAGCCAATCAAATGAGACAAATTAACATTATGTTTAAGTGTTGGTCTTATATAATTTAAGGGAAGTTAATGTAAGACACATTAGATAAATACTGTCAAAAAAGAAACATGAGTGTATAATATGTCACTGTTACTGGTTTAAGCTGATTAAAAAAAGCACATTAAACAATCTATGAGATAACTTATTAATACTGTCAGATTTGCTGCTCTTTTAGAACACTTTCACCAATTCAGTTCACTCAATATGATTTAGTTTTTGTTTTTTACATTGTGGATGATTACATTTTTTATTTTTTTTGGTATTAGTGGACTATTTTACATTTAAACTATAGAGAGAGATAAAGAGATATGCAGAAGATGGGCCGAGAGGCGACCCTAGAACAGCTGGAGCAGCTGTTTCAAGGACTATAGCCTCAGTATATGGCTTACCTGTTTTACCAGATGAGCCATGCTGTGCTGAGATAATTACGTTACACATTTATTGAAATGACGCCAAATGCTTTGATTTGCAGTTTAGCTTCCATGAACTGACATAAAGACATCAAAAACAAATACAGACTCAAAACTGATTTCATCAAAATCTTAAGCAGTTATAGAAAAAAAAACTTTGATCTATTATTTTGGGGCAATTCAAAGAGAGAGTCGTGTTTGTATCCTGAATGTTAAATTGAAGGGTTAGTCAATTACCAAACTGAATTCGACATCCACAGAGTAATCAACACAATTTAAACATTCATTTTCGCTCGGTGTAGATGAGGGTTTTCTTGGTTATAAAATGTCTGGTTGATGATAATTTGAAAACACACAGTTCCTCTTTAAACAAGGCTTGAATATGCTAAGCACAAACAGCCTTGAGTTATGAAAGGAAATTATTTTGTCAATTTAGTTGGTAAAGCAGTTGAAAAAAAACACCTAATTATTGAATGTTTGGAAAAAAAATTATACAAGACTAAAAATAAACCATGTTAAGTAGAGATCAGATAAAATGCTTGTGGATGTTGTACCAGTAATTTAAAAACTCAGATAAAAGATGAACCTAGACCATGTTTTTACACTAAAATCTCTGTTGAATTAAAAAGAAAAAACACATCAAACCCCATAATATGTTTTTTTATAGCTAAACTGGCTGATATTTTGGTGTCTACAACAGCATATTCCTTGGGAATATCAGAATATGTAAAAATGAAATGGCTCACCTCGAATCCATCAAAGACATAAGCCTGGTCATCTGAGCCGAGCTCTTTATCTGGAGTACAGCCCGGTCGGGCCCAGCCTACTCTCATATTCCCGGCTGTCAGAACTTCGAATTCAAAATACCACTTCCCCATGGTCACTGCGTAGGATTTATCTGGTCTGAACACTCTGCTCTTCTCCACAGAAAAGAGGCATGGCTTTGATAGAGGAGCTGTCAGTCAAAGGAACAGAGCAAATATGGTTATCTCATAAAATAAAAATTTGATTTGCACACATCTCTTGTTAAGTAGCTTATCTTTGCAACGCTGACAGATGTCACAGCAAGAAAACCCAAATTAAAGCCAGCAACTTAGTGTTTTTATTAGGGTTTATAAGGTAAGTATTTCTTGACAACAGAAGTAGTTACATTATTTATGAAGTGTACAATAGATAGCACTGAGATAAATGAAACTTAAACTTTCAAGAGAAGTAAGAGGGCTTTGATTCATACTCTGCTCCTGGCTTAGGGACTCCAGGCTGTAGCCAAATGCCAGCAGGATACAGACGGCCTCTCTCACACTCTCCATGCCTGCTTTCCTCATCCTTTCATCAACAAGGTTGTAAGGCACAAGGTGGGGGCTCCGCTTTCCTTTTACGTCCTAAAAGCACAGAGTGGAAAAAGGAGTGTTGGTAATTACATTTTGTCTGAAAATCTAACACTGTTAGCCTTGAGAAAATGCATAATTTCTTTGCACAGACTTGCTTGAACTCCTGTTAACAAAACATTCTGATTTTAAATAAAACATGTTCAATTTTAAATTGTACTTGCTTCGCTGCAGAACATTTGGGTCTAAAACTTGAAAACCATTGAGAAATATATTTATTTCAGTCATTTAATTTAAAAAGTGAAACTAAAATTCGTAACACGACACGTGATACGTCCCAAGAATTAGTTTCTGTTCATTTTAGTGGTTAAAGCTGATGAAAACCCGTAATTGTTTCTCAGAAAGAGTATTAAATGTGACTCATTGAGTATTTAACTTCGACATCTTATAAAATGGCATACAAAATCATACGGTAGACTGCTGGCTTGAAAATTTGTGCAAAAGAGGGTCACTGCACTGCAAAAATTGTGCATCTAACCAAGTTTTGCGATCATAGACATAGTTTTATTATTGTATTATTGGAAACTTGGAAAGAAAACAGTGTGCAAGCAAGAATGATAACTTCCTGCTCAAGGGTAAGCGGGAGATTCACAAGGACTGCAACTAGAGTCAGATCTTCAAGAGCCACCCCACATGCATTATGCTGATTGACCGGCTAACAAACTGGCCTGATCTAAACCTATTGATGATCCTTTGACACCTGAGCCGTGTGATTTCAAGCACCTGAGTGACGACCAAAGTACTCCTCTGCTTTGGATTTTATATAAACCATCTAACTGGTTTTAAAATATTATAAACATTGCCAGGTGAATCATTTAACATGAATTTGTCAAAGTTTAGTGCCATTCATCAGTTACATCAACCATTGCATTTTATATCAGTTTGACTTTTTGAATCGAATTTGTGAAATACCTAAACTTGTCACGGCCTTCTAAGTTATTGAGATGTACTTGTGTAAAAGCGGACCACATAAAATAACACCTGCTGAGGTCCGTAGGTCCAGCCCTGTTTGATACGCTCTCTGGCCCAGACATCATGTTGGTTTTCTGCCAACAAGGCAACCACATCCTCGTCCGCTGAACTGAGAATAATTTGTCTTAAATCTATCGGTGCGGGCCTGTAGCCACAGGGCAGCTCATGCCTAAAACAGACGACAGAGACACAATCACATCTAAAGATTCTGCATCAAGGCTTTGGTTTGATCTAAACTGTTATGGAACCAGAATAGTGCAGGTCTCTTCAAAAATTCAATTGAAACACAACGTTCAAATGATTACTTTGTGCGTAGCCTCATGTATTTGACACGTTCTTCAGCGCGGTCATCTGCTAGACCAATGTGGAAACCAAGAGCAAGCAAGGTCCTCCAATGGAAGCACAGAAAGACATTAATACAAGCAGACCCGTATCCTTAAAATGTAATTTGTTAACAATTAAATACAGCAAAACTTGGATTCGGCTATAGTTTGTAGTTTCATGTGTTGGAGCTCACTTAAGCGTGTCCTCAGCCATCTGAAGGTTCTGGTTTCTCTCCTGCTCTGGAAGCTTAGAGAACTCCACCAGACAGGGGTCATGTAGCTTTCCTTCATCTTTTACCTGTTGACAAAACCATTTTTTTCATACTACAAGCAGAACTGAAGCACAAGAGATGGGGCTGATTAATTTGTCTCCAAAAACTACTTTTCTTACTGGTCCACTTGTCCATCCAAGGTCCATTCTGTCCTTTACCCAGAGTTCATGAAGGTTTTCTGCCATTTTTTCTCGGATGTCTTCAAGTTGTGGAGGTAATACGACCTATAAAGGCAATCTCAATCCATTATTGATACATAATCCTTTATTTCACATACACTTATGTCAAATTATTCTCAGCCTTTAAATTAGACATTTGAATGGTCCTTTCTGAGGCTGAAGGGATCATACAAAATATGACTAATATAGTATTCTTTTAAACATTGTAAATTTTCTTGAATCCTTACAGGTTATATATCAAATATTCAGGTTCAAAGATATGCAAAAACTCCCAGCAGCATTTGATAGATCCCCTTTTACTAGTTGGTTTTTAACGTGTTTGCATATATCTGGGAGGATATTTGGCCACTCCTCTAATCAGAAACAGTAGAGCTCCTTTAATCTGGTTGGTTTTCTGACGTAGACCAAGTCCATTCCTGAGAATGACTATGCTCAAATTTCAACCATCTGAACATAACTGTCCAATCAGATCAAATAAAATGTATATAGTGATCTCTTATGGTCCAGAACCCACCGAGCCTCAAGCCCATCAAGCTCTAAGATGCTTGGACACCAATGTCACTGCCCAGAGTGAAGCCAGTTCAATGTTGACAAAGACTGAGAGGTGCCTGCTTTAAAATGCACACTTTCAAGCTTGACTGTACACAGGTGTAATCCACATGATTTGAAGAGAAAAGTGCTTGTGTCAAATATAAATATTGAACTTTTTCAATGCATTTATGTACTTGCAGTGTGTTTGCACCTCTCTGCCGCCTTTCTCGGCCACCGTACATCACACAGAGTGAGTGGGATATCGAAGACGGAGCACTCCCTCCAAAGTCTTTAACTTTACATCAAATTAACAACTTAAGGGTAAAATCTTGAACACAGTTGAATGTTCTGACATGACAATGATCTCAAACATCCACCAGAACTGGTAATAAATAGCACAAAGAAGGTAAACAGAAGGCTTGAGGAGAGGCGTTGATCCAGATTCTCCAGAAAAGTTAAGGGGCTGTGATTAAAAGCCAAACCTATAAATTGTAATGCATTATATATTTCCTTATAAAATGAGTGGTCAGGCATAACCACAACTGTTCCAGGACATTGTGGATGAAGACACAGGAGTGTAGATGAGGTGAAACCAAATCTTAGTAATAAAAATACAAAGGTTGTATGCTGTACAATCTGTCAACCTAAAATAAAAACTGCTCAAACGCATTGTTAAAACCAAGAATCAGTCTGCATATTCAAATTGGGTGCAAATGTTCTTATATTTTATATTTAATATAAAATGTGTCACATTTGGCCACATATACACAGACAAATATGCTAGTGGGTGCTGAATGTTACCTTGCTTATGTCTACTGGTGTGGGAGTGAAGGTAACTGGAGTGACTGGCACAGTGGGGCCAGTCAGCTCTTTTTCCCCCTCTTCACAGTCCAAGATGTATTTCTGACACAGCTCTACCTTCAGTTTGACTTTTGGGAGAAGTGCCTCAGAGCATGAAGCATAGCCTGGTGGGGGCAGGAAGCGAAACTCCCCGTGTCCTCCACCAAACAGAAAACGAACTCTGATTTTCAGGAAAAGGATTAAAAGAAAGGCTGTTATGGTTCCCAAAAAAAAGCAAAAATCTATGTCTTATTACAAGTAGGTTTTAAATATTTGTCATCAACATAATGGAAGAATGGTAAAATAAGCTGAGTGAAAACACAGAACTTTAACTTAAACAAATAGGCAGGCAAGGAGATCAGTTAAAAGGATTTTTGAGCCTGCTGACCTGACACCAGCTGAGAAGCTGACCACAGGATGCAGAAGTCCATTAGCGCTGAAGTTCTCCAACATGCCTTGCACCGGCAGACCGTTGACCCGGAAGGAGATGCATGGAACCGTGAGGTCGAGACAGCAACTAACTACATCATTATCTTTCAGCAGGTGAGGGAAGGGGGAACTGACTTTACGACCCACACAACCTGAATAGGTGAGGAGAGAACAAGGGATTACTAGATGAGAAAATTAACTCTAGCATTTCTCTCATCCTGCTTAGAATGACAGAATATGGGATAAAGGTTGTTGTCAGTATGTCAAAGATGTAACACTATTAATGTGCTATTTGCATTAAGTAAAATTTGCAATGAAGAGTACAATACCACAGTTTTAATTTCTCACTGAGTAACAATTCGTTAGCAAATATGATTTCTGAATCAACCTCACAGTCACGCTGCGAATCCTAATTTATTCCAGTCACATCTGATTCCCTATCGTGATGAATTCAGTAATTCGAAAATTACCATTTTGTAAAGTGTTTTACTTTTTGTTATGATTTTTCTGTTTATTTGTCCCTCATCTGTATTTCGGGATTATACGCCTATCTCCCTCCGTTGACTGAACCACATGGTTGAGGGTTTGTGTACCCCCATGATTCAATGATTCTTAAATCATGGCTGACATCAAGAAGACACAAACCTCGCCTGCACCAGGGAACCAGGCCTGATCTGGCATTAGGGGAACGGAATGTCCCCTCATTGGTGGGTAAGGAGCTGGAGCTGTGGTGCTCCTAGGGGACTTTGATGCCCATGTAGGCAACAATGGCTCTAACTGAAGGGGTGTGATCGGGAAGCATTGACTTTCTGCTGTCAAACCGAGTGGTGTTTTGTTGTTGGATTTATGTGCAAGGCAGTAAATGGTGGTGGAGATGATGACTACGACGATGACGACGACGACGACGACGACAACGACGACGATGACGACGATGATGGCCTTAGAGACAGGGTGGAGAGTTCTGGGTAGCTCAAAGTAAAGCCACTGCTTCTCCACATCGAATGGAGTAAGAAGACATAGATCTGGACATCTGATCAGGATGCAACCAGGCATGTCCAGACATCCTGGACCCTGTCGGACTTTACATCCTGTCAGGCCTATTAAAACCTTGGGGTCCGCCAGAGAGAGTGGGAGGATGTTGATAGGGAAGGGGGTTTGCTGGGGTTCTCTTATTGACCTGTTACCACTGCAACCCAATTTTGGATTAGTGGGGATGGATGTACGGATCTCAATAAAATAAAATATCAATAAAAAGTAATTTATTTCTGTAATTTAACTCAAAAAGTAAAGATCATATTATGTGGATTAATTTAAAAACAGTGAAATGTTTTAACAGTTTTTTAGAGGAGTTTTTTTTATCTAGCTAAAGAAAGACGCAAATTCAAAGTCTACAAAAATTTGAATATTACAAAAGATCAATAATTTATTTGCTTAATTTCATGACCCTTTTCTGGCTTACACACTGACAAAGAAGACAGACAGTAACAACCTCCACAATGGTGTAAAACCACATATGGTGGGTATAGAGTGCTGGATCCCAACATAATGACTGGAAGGAAAAAGTCTGGTAGAAAGTAAAAAGCCCAAGCACCTGGAATACTTGAGACTTTAGCCAAAAAAGCAAAGGGCATTCAAGAGTTTGGAAACTAGACCACAGCAGGAGTCGGTGCTTCAGGCCAGGACACAGGACCTGAGTTAGCTCTGTCACATTCCTGGTGTTAAGTCACTCATGAACCAGAGACAATGTCAGAATTGACTTACTTGGACGAAGGAGAAAAGCATTCTATTTATGTTCAGGGGTATAAAGTAATATTTTGCAGATTAAAGAAAATTGAGCATGTTATTAGGAAATCAAGATCCCTGATCCTGAGAAGTTTAATTTTAAGAGCAAAAAGAGAACATCTCTGTCCCGAAGCTAACTTATTCACTGCAGTAAATCAACACTTTATTTGATGGGGTGTACATAAGACTGACATTACACTGTCATAAACATGACATAACACCTGTTATGAACATAAATGACTCTTTATGAATGTTTAGGACTGTTGTCATTTGGTAAATCATGACACTATTAAAGCAAAGTTGACATTGTTTAAAATGTCTTTGTTATGACAACTGTACATTAACAGAGACAAGGTTAAGTTTAGCGCTTCACTTGGGATTAGGTTAAATTTAGGGCTTGATTTGGGATTAGGTTAAATTAAGGGCTTGGGGTTTTGTTAAGTTAAGGGCTTGTCATAAGAAAGACATGTTAAACAATGTCAACTTTGCTTTAATAGTGTCATAATTTACCAAATGACAATTAATGACAACAGTCCTAAACATTTATAATGAGTCATTTATGTTCATAACAGGTGTTATGTCATGTTTATGACAGTGTAATGTCAGTGTTATGTACACCCCTTCAAATAAAGTGTTACCAAATCAACTTTCAAATGCCATCCTAGTCTACTGAGATGCACACGTCATAAAACTGTAAGGGGAAACTAAAATTATCAGAATTTCATATTCTGCCAAGAGAAATTTTTACTGCACTAAACTGGGGTTACAGAGCTATTCTGAAGTTATGCAGTTCCCAACAAATACACCACAAAGACTTGTGTATTTTGTTTGATCTCCTCCTCACCTGACCACAGGTGTAGCCCATCAAAGCCAAATGAGTAGAGGTCATCTCCTACTCCATTGCCCCCCCATCCCTCTCCTCCTGTAGGCCTGGGCAGGTAGCCTTTGGTGAAGGCCCAGCCAACACGCAGGTGTGTCGGCTCAGCTGTGAGAAACGGATCGACGTGATCAATGACCAACTCGTAGTACCACCTCCGATGCTGAGCCGAGGCCTCTCCCATGGCCAGGAAGATGTTTGGTCTCATGCTGTGGTGGAGTTGTGGAGGAAGATAAAAAAAAAATGGGCAAAGACATCAAAAAATTAGGGAGCATCCCTTTAGCACATGTTTCTTTGTAAAAAAAAAAAAAAAAAAAAAAAAAAAGTAATACTGCAGCATTTTGCCATATCTCTAAAACTCTAATCCATGGTTAGATGTCATTCAGTGAAAAAATATTCAGAGAATGGGAAACATTATTAGTGACCCAGAGCATCCAACAAACGCATCCTTAGTTTTAGTGAAGGAGATCCTGATCCAAACTGCCACATATATAATCTAAAAGTCCTGATCATGACCAATTCCCTGACCAAACTAAACTTTCGGTACCTGTTGTTGGTCTACCGTCACAGCCAGCCTTACATCCAGCAAATGGCACGGTTCAGTTCGCACAGCTAGTTTTTTAAACCCTCATCTGCTTCAATTTGCAATCTGCAATTTTCCCCCCTGCACAGGAATCCTCATTCCATCACTAAATTACTATTCTGAGATAAATCAGATTGTATCTTGGAAAATGGAAAGTGTTATTATCAAATAAATAAGGGGATATTACAAGTTTTCTTTACTGTATCTTTTTCAACTATTTCTGTTGTAGGCCTCTCACCCAAAGTTATAAGAAAGGCAGATTTTTTTTCTTCCATCTAAAACATCTAATAACAGATCCAATGAACACAATATATTGTTTTAGTTAGTCATTTTTAACAAACCACAGTGGGAGGCTGCTGTGTACTGCTACGTAAATACATTTTCTTACATGCTTGTTCTGCCCGTTATTACTCGCTGGTTTCCGTCAGTATAAACTTCTGATGGCTTTAAACCGCGTTCTGAGAAGCTGTTATCTCTGCTCCACAAATTGTCCATGTTTCCCCAAACTGGGGGTAAACTAGCAGCGCCATTTTTTTTTAAAGCAGAGCATCTTTTCAATTTAGAAATCAGGAAAATTTGGGGAAAGGGATAAAGAATGTGCAGCAGATAAAACAATTTCATTTCATTTCATTTCATTTCATTTGGAGTCTATGAAAAATAGCTCAGGAACTATGATTTAATTATTTTCTTTGTGGAAGTTCTTTTAATATATGATTGGTGAAAAGCCTCCCAATGTGTTTATGTCGGTCACACAGAGATGCTAAAGCTCTCCAGTACACGACTGTATCTTCAAAGTCTCTTTTTCTCCGGTGTAACAACAAAAAAATGCAGGGGTTCAAAATGCAGTTACATGATGAATAAAAACTTTACTGCTGTCAACATCAATATGTTTTCTTTAAACGAATAAATTGATTAATTCATAAGCATTTCATTGCTGCGTTCTCTCGCCTCAGATTTCTAAATTAATGAAGACGGTATTTTTATAGAGTTGAAATGTTTCTCTTTAATGTTCATAAATCAAACAGTATATTAAGCTATGAGTTATTAAGAATCATCTAAAATGAAGTCACAACATGATAGATTCTCACACTTCAGGATTATATGAACAGTTTTCAGAACAAAACAGCTAAATACCTGAGTGATTGGAAATCTTAATAAGCAATGTAAGTAACAAGTAAAACAAGGAATCATTGCAGAAAGAAGAAAAGCATGGGAACAGACCTTTGAGGTGCAAAAACGAGATAGAGAAGCACTCTGAGAGACAAAAAGAGCTTAAGAAAGAGAAATCAAACTAAAACGATCCTGCTCGTTTTCAGGGAAGCAGGGATTGGAAAACTAAAACATCACAGAACCCCAAAGGGAAAAAGGCAAAAAGGAAACTGCCTTTAAAATCCGAGTGGTACAGCAAGCCAAGAAAAATTCAAAGGAAGAAGAAGAAGAACATGAAAGATGATGAAACTGATTAAAAAGTGGCGAAAGATTAACTTGGATGATTCATACCACCCTCAGGCAGCGAATTCTACACCGATGTCCCACTGGAATAAGTGTCAGGATTAACCTGTAACACGACTGATCTAGGGCTACTTAATTATGGGGGGGTCACCAACCTCACAATTTTTAAACACAGTTACTAACTGAATTGGGATTGATTTGCACTTTTTTACACTAGGAACAATATAGGAGTATTCTAGCAAAGCAGAATGTGACAAAATCTTTTTTCTTGCTCTTGTTCTTGAGATGGTTTGGAGACAAATTAAATTTAACATGACATTTCCATAAAAGCAAAGCCCAGGTGTAACCTTCTCAGAAAAAAAAAAAAGTGGGCCATAGCCCCCAAGAATAGTCATCTTCAGCAAAGTCCAAGAAGACGCTAAATACAGTACAACACTGTGAAGGAAGGAAGGTTATCTTTAATGTTTCACTGAGACAAAGAAAGACTGAATACTGCAAACTGTTACTTTTAGCAAACCTTAGAGTTATCTGACAAATTATTACAGCAAACATCCACTTTTGTGTCATTTCTGTGAGTTGTGAATGAAAAAAACTTCAACTTGGTCTGTGTGCAGACCAGCCTGGCTAAATAACAAAGGACACATTGACAACGGAAGGACTCTGAGATGAATAACACCCCCCCCCCCCCCAATAAATCAAGTCTCATTTGAAGGAAAAACCTTCTGGAGTACCTGGTGACCTGATTAGTCAGTCGCGTTTGAAGTAGCAAATCTCTGTCTGGCAGCAGGCTGTCACAGATGAGGTTCTGATTGGAGCGCACCGCCACACCATGGCACACACACAGCGAGCACAGCACCTCCAGCACCTGCAACACAGCCCGTCAGCACTTCACGCAACAACAGCTCGACGACTTTATGGGATTCAGGCCAAAGATTACCAATTGGCTGCTTTCAAACGTGTTACTCCTCCGTTGTGTTCTTTGGTAAATTACAGCACAAAAGCTTTTAGAAACACGTTTAACAAGCTAAAAACAGAGTGCTGCTGTCATTGCGTAAAATAAATAAATGAAAGAGAATCTTTTGCTGCAGCAGCATGAGTAACACAAACATTTTAGACAAATCTAACCTTTAATTTCAGGAAATTGAATCAGTGATTGGGGGGGGGTGGATTCAGTAATTATTTTGATAAAAGCAGTGATTCCACAAAGTTTGGCATTCATGCTTTTGTAAAACCCTCTTTTTCTCGAAAAAGGATAACCCTGAGAGAGGACTCAGATAATTTCGCTTTGCACATTCCCTTTAGATTATCCTGAGTCCTGGCTCCTTATAATCTCCCCAGATCAGCCCACAGTGGGTTTTTTTTTTTTTTTTTTAGGATTTGGGTCTGAATACTATGATGGCAGGGGAAGAAGGTTGATTTTATGCCTTAACTATTTCTGGGCAGATTTGTTTTAGATCAATATTCTGCTAAAAGACCCAATGATTATGCATTTTCAGCTTTCAGGTAACTTCTATGTAAAACCAGGTTCATGAGGAGAGTTGTTATTACTAGTTTCTGTTTATGTACTAGCTGCACCATCATACCTGCAAATAATTGCACTATTCATATGGTCTTACACATAACTTTTCTGTACATATAAAATTTTTATTTTTTTTGCTTTACCGCTGTATTCCTGACAAATGACAAATATATTGAAATTTTGCTCAAATGTAAATTGTGAATGTGCAATTAGATGACAATAAAGTCTAAGGCTAAGAGAGAAAGGGCTTTTGAAAGAGAAACAGGCCCACATTATACGTTACGTAACAGCGGGCATGAGATGCTTTTTCTACATCCATTATTTTACATCAAACCCACCTGAAGTGTTTGTTTCCAAAAAGCTGAGGGTTTTTGGCAGATCTATAACAAAGTGTTTGGCAGAACATTTTTCCCCCTTATCATTCTCCACATTCTGCATGGCAGTAGTCATCGTCCATCTTTGTGGCCAGAAGCTAAGAGAAAAAGGCCATTGTACCACATTTACAGGAAACAGGAAGTTACGCTATCCCGATTAAACGAGTAAATTATTAAATTACAGAATGCTTCAGTCACATCCATTTTGCTGGAATTGTTCAGGTTCCCACTAACTAAGGTACTGCATATCGTAATATGGGATTTTTCTCCCTAACTGAATAAATTTATTCCAATTAAATGGTTGGAATTATATTTTTCAGTGTGAAATTATTCTCCCGCAATAAAACATGATTTCAAAGGCATGGCAATGTTTTTTTTTTTTGTTGTTTTTTTTTTTCCTGGGACTATTAGAAAAATAGTTGCACTGTTGCTCTCAAGATTTAAATTCAACGGCAACAAAAAACAAAGTTTCTCTACCTTGTGGTTGTGTCCATGCTTTTCCAGAAAAGAGATAATAGACTGAATGTGTCCATCTTTAATGACATTGATTGCCTCGGGACTCTCTACAAGAACACAGTGCAGAACTTCCAAGACTCCTGGTGAACGGCAAGAAACATCGATATTTAACAGCCATGCTGTTTTAAGTCCATTTGATATGAAACAAATAGCAACAACATGTACAGAAGACAAGAGTATTAAGCTGGAAATTAGTACTACGTAAAAGTATAAAACAATAAAGTTGTTTTTGATTTGAATAACTTGTCAGTATCAAAAACACCCAAATCAAACTAACCAGAAGATGCTTCCAGATGGTCCAGTCTGCCTATCAGCCAGTCCACGGAGCTTGAGAAGTGAGCACAGTTTACACGGTTTCCCCGGATCAAAGCAGCTAAAAAGGGAAAAGTCAGACAGCCTGAATTAATTATTCACAGATAAGTGCATGCTGAGCAGAAGAAATGTGAGACTGGTGGTTGGCTTTGAGAAAGTGAACAATAGGCCAGCCGCATGTGAACTACTGTTTTTACGTTCTTACCCAGTAACTCGTAGAACCGGTTGACAACGGCCTCCCACTGCTCCCCAGCGTCACGCTGAGCGGCCTCAGCAAAATAGGAAGCGCCGCTGTAATGGTGGAGATGATCAATGCAGTCTAAGACCAGGTCTATCACACCCTGAGAAGAACAGCGATGGTTACTGTGATGAGCAAATAAAGCAGCAAAAATTATTCAAGCACTACCGTTTCTACCTCCTCCTTAAACATGTTCTGGCGTTTCTTGAGAGCAGTCGTCTTTTTCTGTTTGTCTTCATGGCTTTGCCCCTCCAGTGGAGTCTGAAAGTATTTGATGAGATCCTGGAGGCTGCATGTTACCGTCTTCGTTGGCAAGCTGACTAAGGAGGGGTTGTCTTCGTGACCAAAACCATCAAGTTTCCTAAAGGAGAGGCAAAACATCTTTTTAAGGTTGTATCCTTAGGACCGAGAGTTTGTACTGTAGGCACAGTGGCATGTTTTTGCTTTGAGGTCACATTTAAACATTTCAGATCAAACAAACCAGCCTGGACCTTAATCAAAAAGTAATCCCCCACAATCTAAAAATTGAGTTTAATGGCTTTTGAGAAAACAAATGCTATCAAGCATTTACAATAACTTGCACTCAACTTTGTTTTTTAAATCTCTGTGGAGGAAGGTCAATCCACCCTTAGTAGAATTGTTTTAATGCAGCCACATTGGAGGGTTTTCCAGCATAAAAGGTCATGATACTGCATCTTAATTGGGTGTGAGTCCAGACTTTAACTAGGCTGCTTAAAACCTTCATTTTGTTTTTTAGAGCCATTAAGGGGGGGGTGTTTAAGGTCACAGATGGATGGTTGGACATTCTTCTTCAAGTGTTTCTGGTAGAGGAGAATTCATGGTTTCATCACCTGAATGAATCATTCACAGATAAGTGAATAATTCATCATCTTGAGGAGGTCACAGGAGCCCAAGACCATCACACTTCCACTACCGTGTTCTACTGTAGGCTTCATCTTTTTTTTTAAACACTTTGTTAGTTTCATGCCAAGGACACCTGACTGAAAAAAATTCTAAGTTTGTTTCATTTGACAACAGATTATCTTCCCAAAAATCTTGAGGATCATCAAGATGTTTTTTTTTTTTAGTAAATGTACGGACAGATTTGTTAAGTTCTTGTTTTCATTAACCCTTTTTCCTCAGTTTCTTGATTAATTTTCTGCACTGATCTTAACTGAGGCAAGTGAAACTTGCAGCGCTTAGGATTTTCTTTTGTGACCTCCTGAATGAGTTTTTTAAAGGGTATTTGAGTAATTTTAGTAGGGCAATGGTTCCCCACGGTTCCATTTGTGTAGTCAATGACTTGGTGTCTCTTCCCTTGTTGAATTTCTTCACTTTAGACTTTTCTTTGGTTTTGTTTTAGCCTACTTCACACAGTCAGACAAGTTTTATTTAAGTGAATGCATTTGGTATAAGTCAGGCAGCAAAATGTTCTTAAACATTTCTTTATTTACAGCTCAATCCTGATTTAACAAGAGGCATTGCTTTTTTTTCCTCCACACATTTATTGCCATTTGAATTTCATGCAATATAAACCAAAATAAAATCTAAATGGTGTCTAAGACTAAAGTTCATAACTGGGCATGTTTTTGTATTGTTTGTGTGGCAATTGAATACTAACCAAATACTGACACAAATCTGAAACTTCCATAATCTGAAATCTGAATCTTGCTCATAATTTTTTACTTACTTCGACACGGTCAGAAGATATGATAGAAAATAGGATAATGTTTCTCCAAAGATATAGTGCAGTTATATTTTGGACTGAAATAAAATGCAGTAGCATGAGTCCATCTCCATACCACATGATCATGCTCAAAGCTAATCCACTAAGCGCACTCTTTTCTAAACCTGCTGCAGGTTGCTTGATGAACAACTGAATCTGTAAACCGCAACCCTGACTCTCTAAGCGTAGCTCTGTCTGTGCTCTATTCTCAGACGACTGAATGTCTTGACCAAACATCAAGTACCTTATAAAGTGAGTAAACAAAGTGACAGCACTCCGGATGAGTCTGGCAGTGTGAGATTCTTCTCGATGAGAGCGAGACAGTGTCAGCCCATCGTCCATGTGACCCTCGCTGTGCAAGATAGCCTGAAAACACGTCATTCGCAATCATTGCAAAACCATTCAAGTCCTGGTTTACTCAAAAGTGAAGTTTGTTTGTTTTTTTAATGGGGGGGGGGGGCATCAAGAAATACTGTGTTCAGAGAAAGTAAAAGGAAATGAATCTAAAGTTTTACCTTGCGCAGACTTCCACCCAAGCGGCACTTGGCATCTGCAGCTTGATAGGATAACCAGAGCCCTGAGTCCAGATGCTGAACATAACACATGGAGTCTCCATACTTGATTTCTGGGATTCCCATGTCGTCAGTATTTGTGTTTTTGCCGACATCGAGTTTCTCCTGCCGGCAAATATTATTTTATTGTATCAATCATAAAATAAATAAAAAAACGTTGTTTGTCATCGACATAATACTTAGTTATATGCACTAGTTTGTGAGACCATTCTAACGCCATACACCATCTGTTTTGACATCTGGCTGCTGCAGAGACTTTAAGGTTATAAAGTCAATAAGACCGATTAAAAACATGCGGTGTGTTTCTTATTATTATCCTGACCTTTGATGATCTGAAGCAGAAGGAGGTTGTGTGGATATCAGCCTCGTCCCGATCTACAAGGTACAAGCCTTTCTCCTCCGTGAGACCCAGGTACCGTCCCGTTGTTACGTGGCACAGTCTAAAAGGCTCGCCCCAGCACGTATGCCTCCCACTCCACCTGGGAAATGTTGTTAAAGAATTGACACGATCTCCTCAAAGCATCTCAATAAAAAAAAAAAAAACTCAAACAAAGCAAACATTTATCTGTTAAAGGTGAAGGGATCATCATAAACATCTCCTGTTCACTTACGCCACACGCAGAATTTCCAGCCTCCAGAGGGACCGTGCATGACCAGACACTGATCCAATCTCATAATGCATTACTCTAGATTAGGAAAACAGAAGCACGGTCAAACAGGTAAACAATGTTTGTTTGTTTTTTTTCTCTAGCAAATATAAGAAGGAGTGTTTTTAAAGGACCTTTGAAGCTCCTCTCCCTGCTCTGAAGAGGGAATAGTCAGACAAGCATCACTATGGCTGTGGAGCAGACGCAGTGTTTCACCTCCCTTTAAATACCCTGGAACAAGGGGGGAAAAGATCTTTTACATCATCTGGGTATTGGAAAGTAATTGTAAACAAAGCTCTAGCTTTACGTATTAACCAACTGACCAAAATCAGTCTTTCAAGATTCTGAGATGAGGACAACAGATTGAAGAAACAAGGAAATCTCATGTATCTGGAAACCTTTGTGTGCTTTATAAAACCCAACGGGGTTTAATATACCGCTTACATTTAAGACAATAAATTCCCATCAGCTTTTTAAAATCATTTTTAAAACTAGGGATCACATTTGGTTGCAAATCCAGAAGTTTTTTAAAAAAAGGGGATTTGTTCTGCACAGGCATAAAATAGCAAAAACAGAAAGGTAATATTTCCAACAGTTCTGGTTGTAAAGATTAACAAGTTATTCAACAGTCATCTAAAGAGATTCAGAGGTCTCTTTAAGGGATCAAAGAAATCCCTGAGCATATCTTCATATCAGTTAATCCACTGATGCTCCTTTTTAAAGTAGCTGCTGCCCAATCTCAGAATGAAGAATTGTGTGTTAAATTACATTTAAATTATATATATTTGGAGAACTTTAAAAATAATCAAGAGCTGAAGTGTACCTTGCGGAACCAGCTTTCCGGGCAGCTAATAAAATCCCTCTGCTTAAACCTCTGGGAGCTGCATTGTTTAATAATGTATGTTTTTATTTACAATATTACTTGGGAAAAATTATAAACAACTTAAAATATATGGATTTGTCACTGAATCTAAAATTGCATTTCCTTTATTTAGCAAATTTTCTATCTAAATAGCACACACGAGACTCATATTTATGACTTCTACCTTTAATTTCTAAGTAAATGTATTGTTTAATAGAAGAGAAAAACATTATAGTATCATAGATGTCACAGCTTCAGTGTTTATACTGATCGTATGCCAATTTTGATCATTAATATATTTGAGCAGTTATATGGACTCTCACTACCCCGTATTGCTGAACCTAATAGAGTTTTCGTCAAAAACTGATGACTGAAAGCAAATAGAAGATAGGAAGATTAATTGAAATGAAATTATCATTGCAATGTTTAGTAACTGCAGACACTCTGTCTACTTTTAAGACTAGGCTTAAAACATTCCTTTTTGACAAAGCTTATAGTTAGAGTGGCTTAGGTTATCCTGAGCTATCTCTATAGTTATGCAGCTATAGGCTTAGGCTACTGGAGGACATCAGGGTCTATTTTTCTTACTGCTGAGTTCTACTGTTCTCCAATTTGCACAGTTTGTTGTTATTTCATCTTTTAACTTTTTGTTCTGTCATTTTTCTCTTCAAAGTAGGTACACCTGGTTTGGCGTTCTGTTAGCTGTGACATCTTCCAGGGAAGGCAGATCATCCGCTATTATCGTATAACTATGTCTCTATAATTGTGTCTCTGCTCTGTCTTCTCTAACCCCCAGTCAGTCAAGGCAGATAACCGTTTTCACTGAACCTGGTTCTGTTGGAGGTTTTCCTGCATGTTAAAGGGGAGTTTTCATCTCCACCATCGCTTCATGCTTGCTCAGTATGAGGGATTGCTGCAAAGCCATCAACAATCCAGACAACTGTCCACTGTGCCTCTACGCTCTTTAAAGAGGAGTGAACGCTGCTTGTTAAGACTTGATGCAATCTGCTGGGTTTCCTTAGATAAGAAAGTTTTTGACTAGACTGTCTGGATGATTTGATTGAATTTGACTTTGTAAAGTACCTTGAAATGACATGTGTTATGAATTAGCTCTATATAAATAAACTGAATTGAATTGAGTTCAGTAAAAATATCCCTATCTCAGATTTTCCTGATTCGGTGCAGCCCTGACCCAGACCTAAATTTAAAGGAGCAATAAGCTACGCCTCTCTAGCTGCAAACTGACCTCCCCCCCCCAAACCCTTTCCCCTCCCCTTCTCACCCCTTGCTAAATATATTTCGGAGGAACATGTCTAGTGAAGAAGAAACTCATATAGTGCTGCTAGCAAGAGAAGGTTTGATCCAATAGGTGTGTGCTTTGCCATTTTGCTCCTACGCTACACTCTTCTGACAGTGGCATTTTATGGGAGGGAGGGGCTACGCTCTGAATGGCAGCTGTTCACATGGACTTACATGCATGTGCAGCCAGCCTGGCTTTTTAAACAAGAGACTGGAGAACAACACAGAGATGGTGTGTGGAATTATATCCTATTTGATCTAAAAAGTTCTTCACAAACAATTTTTTGTTCTTTCTATCTAAAATAATAAAATTTTGATTATTGCTCCTTTAATAAACACTTGGCGTATTACTTAATCAGCCTGCTCCTCCACATTAAAAAGACTGACAGCATGAACGGTTCCCTGTTGAACCAGCACACATAAAATTGACACATGGTTGTATTTTGGTAATAGGTGGCATTACTGTAATGACGTCTTTATTGGTTGGGTAAAAATAAAAAAAATAATCAGGAAGCTGCAGTTCAATTAAAATGCAGATGCCAGACTCCTGGCCAATGCCCAGAAAAGAAATCATATTACACCAGTCATTAAATTACTGCCCTGGCTCCCTGTGAGCAGGGGAGAGATTTTGAAATCTCGCTAATGGTCTATAAGGTACTTAATTATCCTGGGCCTAAACACATTTCAGAGTCGCTCTTTTCAGGGATGGCGCATCTACATCCCTTAGGTCATAAGAGAGCCGTTCACTCAGTGTTAAAAGAACCAGAACTGAACAAGGGTAGATGTTTAGTTTCTATGCGCCTCCTCAGCTCTAGAGCGAATGCCATTAAAACCGAAGATATGAAGAAAATGTTTGCTTCCTTAGAGGAACTGAAAACGGTGTTTATAGCAGATTTCCAGAAAAAGAAAATAAATAATTGACTTAATTTTCATTTTGTCTTAACTATATATTTTATATATATATATATATATATATATATATATATATATATATATATATATATATATATATGTTTTGTTATGTAAAGTTGAAACTTTAATCCACTTCATATAATTATTTCTCCCCCTACTGAAGTAATTCTTTTATTGTATTTCTTTACTTTTCTATAAAGATTTACATTGTGTATGAATGGTGTGCTAAGAATCTATCTTGCCTTGCGAAAAATAAATAAAGGACGGGAGTTCATTCTGAAACCACCTGCATTCCTTAGACACAACACATTCAGATGACTTTTGTCACATAAAACAGGAATAAATGTTTCGTTTATGGAGATGCTGAGAGAGCAAAACGAATAGACACTTGCCTTGAGCAATGGCACCTCCAGAACAGATGGGAGCAACACTCCACAGAGTCTGCTGGAAGGAGGCGCTGACAATCAGACTGTCGCTCAGGCTTTTGTTGTCAGATGCTGTTCCAAAGGACAGATGCTGGGGGGGGGAATAGAAAATATGGAAAATGGGCTCCTCAGAAGTGAACACAACTTCTGGGTTTTCTGCCACAATAACTGTTATCATAAGCAATTATGCAAAACATCTCATCAGCGAAATAACAAGGCAGCTTCAGCTTGAAATCAATGGAAGTGTAACAGAAGAAAGTTTCTGATAGAAAAAGACTGGGTTGCACTTTGATAACTAATGTTGCTTTTTAATTTCCATATACATAACTTTGGCCTGTTTGAAGAAATAAAAACTATTTTTCCTTTTACTCACCAGATATCTCTCAGAGGACACACTAACCAGTATGAGGTCATCTCCAACGCGCACCTTCTCGCCCTCTGACCTCTGCCTGGAAGCTGGATGGACAGTCCACCAACATGCCTCTCCTGAGCCATGGGCAGAATTTAGATGAGAGGAAACTTCAAACAAAACTAGTCCACTCACAGCTATGAGCCCCCAAAAGGTCCATACTATATAAAACAGAACATGGTGGGATACAGTCAATAAAAATTTTTTAGACCCGTTTTATCCTCTTGCAGACCCACGTCAAATGCCAGCTTGTCAGGTGAAGTCTGAGATGAAGACAAGCAGCTAAGATACTGGAAGGGAAATGGAAAACATGCAGACTATGAGGAATCAATATTTTAAAGGCAAGTGAAAGCAGTCATTTCAATTGCAAGGCATTTAGGAAATTCTATTTTTTTTTTAAGGTAAGGTTTAGGTAAGGAAAGGTTTAGTCTGATGTCAGACCATATTAAAATGGCTGTGTCTGTTCATATGGTGTGTAAATATCTGGTTTTAACTGTAAGTTGATAATTTTGAGCTCACCATGCCACTGAAGGAGTGTAGGAACATCACTGCCTGGCCATACAGCAGGGTGCGATGGGCAACTCCAGCTCCAGCCTGTAAATAAAAATCTTTCAACTTGAAATAATCACATTTATTTAATATATGGGGTAAATGCTGAGAAGTAGAGAAAATGAAAAAAAATAAAGCTTTCAGTCCACAAGGGCTAATAAAACCAATTTTTACTTGATATATGGACATAATTGGTCTAAAACTGACATAGTGACTATGAAATCAGCCTCTGACTGACATTTTAAAGCTTTGAGTCTTTTGATTATTCTGTTTTGTTTGTTGGGAACTGAAGTGGCCATGTCTTTAAAATAATGTGAATTCATAGACACCTTTGCAGGAAATCTAGGTACCCCTAAGATGTGTACAAACCCTTCGAATAAAGAGCATTGTGTTACAGCAGTAGCAATATTTCAATCTGAAAATGTTTAAAAATCTAACTAATTTATTCAGTTAGAAAAATGAATCTACTGTTAAGAAATTATTATTATTAACAAAATTACCAGCACCATAAAGAGACTGGTGACACCTCAACCTTACTTCTTTAATTGATCCCACAGTGTCTGGGATCCTTTACTAACTAATCCATGACTTCCTGTTTTCCCGGGATACAAATGTAATGTGACAAAAAAGTGCAATTTCCTTCAGCCTGTCTTCAAGATGGGAAAGACAAGACAATAGATGACCCAAGAAAGTGACATGTTGATCTTCGAATATTCAGAAGAGGAAAAAAAGCCACTTGCCCAAAATTACATTAACAGCAGTAATTCAAAAGTTTAAAACAACTGACACTGTGAGAAAGAAGGCTGGACAAGGTGTGCTCTGGAACAACCCGTGGAAATATTGAGAAGGGCCTCATGCCACTGTTGAATGAGGATCTGTGATGCTGTGTGTGGCATCAAGACATTTTCCTGGGATACAAAGAGTTTTTAAATTAAGTTTGGTTGGACATGCAACAATACTGAAAGAGTCGCCAGTGGGTGATTTAGAAGGGAAAACGTGGCCCTTGCTGGATTCTCTAACCTTAAAATTACACAGGAGATGACCAATTGCTGTTTTATTGGCAAAAGATGGTAATAAATAGCTTTGATATTATGGGTGCCAAGAGTTGAGGCAATGATGATTTGCTAAAAGCAATTATTTCTGAACCTGTGATTTTACTAATTTTTTCTAAGACTGACTGTTATAGCTCCTCCTTCAGCAGTAAAATGTATAAAGAAGGTTTTAAAGACATCTTTCTCAAGAGGGCCTATAAATGTAGACGGTGCTGTTACAAACTATCGCAGGTCTTAATGTTAGAAATGTATTGACTTTCAATTTCAATACATTGAAATTTTAATGTCCCCTTATAAGACATGAAAGGTGAGTTTATTCCTGTTTCGTATAAAACAATTGGCTGTATAATTTAGAGTTACAGTAGATTACGCCACTAGAATGACACGAGAGCAAAAGCCAGCAAATCCATCCATTAAGGTGCACTGAGAGTGAGAAGAAGGGAACAGACTGTCACCTCTGCTGCCAGTTGTTCGCTGTGGGCCAGCATCTCCTGCAGGGCCCGAACCGAGAGACACCGAGCCAGGACGAATCCACAGACGGACAAGTCTGGAGGAACATTCTGGCAGAAAATAAAAGGGTCCACACCAAACTTTCAGTTGCTGAGCTACTTTCAATGTGCAGCCATTTCTTTTACAGACCAATGGCACGTTTAGTAACAACACATCACATACAAAACAACTTATTTTGTGCGTACCAACAACTGAATAATCTACAATTTAACATATATATTTGCTTTGCTGTAAAGGATCAGAAATATAGGAGCATTGCAAACATATTCCTTCTGCTTTTCGCATGTTGCCATGCTATACCAGAAAACTTTATTTTCATTGTATTTTAATGAGGTTTTATGCGACGTGAACAACACAAAGTAGTGCATCATTGTGAAGTAGAAGGACAATAACACATGGTTTTCAAAATGTCTACAAATAACAATCTAAAAATTGTGGCATGCATTTATATTCAGCCAGAGTAAATTCTTTGAAGTCAGTCTGTTGGGGTTTCTCTCTGTCAGCTCTCCACACCTAGGGATTTATATTTTTTCCCCATTTCCTTTATTTATTTTATTCATTTATTTATTGCAAAATAGCTCAAGCTCAGTCAGATTGGATGCATGTATTTACAGCAATTAGTACATAAAAGTGCAAAGATCAAAATAATTTATTTGTAGACTTTATTTGTAGAATTTGTTTGTTCTAAGAAAACGATTGCTTCAAAATTACAAGTAAATGCTAAAACTTTTATGCTGTACGGATTCATTTCTACAGTGTTTTAGTGTCAATTTTCAGAAAATGATTAGCCTTATTTCGGTCAAGTCCACTGGTGTCACAAAGGCTGACAAACGGCAGCGCCCTGACAGGGAGGCGGAAGAATAAAATAACCGAGGTGGGGCTTTGTACCTTGCAGTTTGAAGTGGGCTCAAGCCTGCAAAGCCTGCTGCCAAATCCTTCAGCAGCAAGACAGAGCTTCAAATGTCCGTCATGGGAGGTGAAGGTGCTCTGTAAAACCACCTCATCTCCCTGAGAGAGGAGAATAAAGATCAGAAACAGACACACAGACGACAACTGCAAACAACAAGCTCTTATGTACAATAAAATCACATTCTGAGCTGATTCAGCCTGCAAAGAGCATGGATGTGCATGAGGCAGTACATTTGTATGTCAGAATAATCCATTTATAATTCATTTGAAACTGACACGGCATGTACAGTAGGTCTCGGCCACTTTCCTTTTATCTTGTTTCCATTTAAAGGCCACATGCACCACGTCAACCCAATTAGACGCCGCTGTCTATTTAAAGAAGTGTAGGAAAGGGACCACAGACGACCAGGAATACCAACACCTCTCTGTACTCCCGATCCAGATTACCATATCGGGAAGGCACTGCTCTACCTGACCCCTGATTCAACCGTCGTTCCTCCCCTCATATCAACTGGAGCCTGTAATCAGTCGAACACACTGGCCAAAGCTGAGGGGCACTCTGGTGGCTTTAGGACTCAGTTGTACATCCAACAAGTAAAAACTCCCCTCGCAGCAGGGCTTGAAGCGAACGTAAACAGTTTTCAAAACTGGAAATGTCAAAGTTTTTGTCACAAAGCATAAATTACACTTTAGTTCAGCTATTGTCTCTCAGGAAATGTTCAAATAAGGAACTTGTAACTTAACCAACCTTACTCTGGTAAAAATGTCAAAACAGATGACATTGGATCAAAAAATGCACTTTTACTGTGGTGAAAAAGCCAAATTACTTTTTCACTACTAGATTTTAGCCAATTAACATGTTTCATACACTGTGGTGTTAGAGCAGATTTCTATATCTACCAAATAAATTGTCAAGAATAGGGGCATAATGAATAACAGAGAGAGTATGGCTTGGTTTAACACAGTTACTCCAATTAATCTGCTTTTTTTCCCCCTCAAATCCACAATCACAAGCCATTATCAGAAGGGAAAGATTACAAAGTGTGAGAGGACAACCATTGTGAGGACGCTAATGATAACATTTCTGTACACTGATTTAAAAAGCAATTGAGGAGGTTCAAGGCATGTTATACGTATATTACTTATACGTATATATATAACGTTTTTTTTTTTTACATGTATTCATTTATACATGCAAATGAAGAAAGAAATTGCAATTTTCAAAAGAAACATTTTCAAATAATAGCCTTGGAAATTAATAAAAAAAAATTCATCTTGACCCTACTTTTATATGTTACACTGTTACTCTAATAGAGCAAGAAACATACATATTAACTTATTTTAAAGAAAACGTAACATCCTAGCTTTAAACCGTACGATTATTTAATACTAGCAGTCAGTCAGTATTAACTAAGTTTGACAGGGTTTGTGCCTCACCGTTCGTAGAAACTGGACTTCATCTTCGCCCTCTCCTGTGGCGGTCATTATTTAACTAAAACAGGGAACATCTGACAGGACTCAGTGGTAACATCCACACTGAGGAGACACAGCAGCTTTTGAGCAGAGGAAAAAAAAAAAAAAAAAAAGAGGAGCAGGGCCCTTGGTTAGTGGGCGGCGTCTGTCAACTGATAATCACGCCATTTTTACAAGAGCTGCTGCTTCTTCACAAATCTGAAAAACCAAGCAACTTTGGTGAATCCTTTTGTGCCGGATTAGAGGGCCAGCGGCAGTGAATATCCCATTGCCTCCATTGTTATTTTGATTTCCATGCAAATTGTGCTTAAACTCGATGATGGGCAAGGACAACGGCAACCATTTGGCTATAAAAAAAACCCTGCTAAACAACATATCAAACATCCTCAGAGGGCACTGTTACATATATTTTATCTTTGGTTGTAACAGACAAAAAGACATGTTCCCTAATCACAAATGATGCATATAATCCAGACTAACTTTGTTGAACTTTGCTGTCCACACGTGTTGTTCTTTTGACAAACGCCACCTAAAGACAAAATGTTTTTGAAGTCTGATCCCATGCATGAAAACAAAAATGCTTCAAGTCAGCAAACGGCCTTCAGAAAATGAGTAAAAGAAGCCTGCGCAGTTTAACCAGCCTCTGAACTCTCCAGGCAAGACGTTTGATGGTCCCACGGCATTTCTAGCGAGCGAGCCCAAAGACCACAAAGTATGTAGGAGGGTTCATTGTTCAACAAGGGGCCTAATTGCTTTTGCTACATAGAGGGTGTCTCTGGAAAGAGGCTTTTCCTTGAACAAATGAAAAGCATCGTTTGAAAACTGCTTTTCACTTTTACCCAGGTTGAAGATTTGCTCGGGTTTCTGAAACATGTAATGGCAAACAAAACAAAGTAAACTTTAAGAGAGAATACTTTATCGCAGCATGGCAGTTTGCTCATGCTGACTAAAACCGGCTCTTTTGAAGTAGAATGAGAGACAGATGCAACGGCAACAAAGCGATTATAAAGGAATAGCTGCTCTGCAGACGTTCTCACATTTGCTGTGTTGTTGGAACTTAAATCTTCATAAATTATTTTAGTTTGTAACCGAGTTTCACTACTGAATCAATCAGATTCGGTCACAATGGTTCAGTTATAAACACCAAAGTAAAATCTGTTATATTCCCTGTTCTCCCTCCTGCTTCCACGCTTTCTTTGTCTCATTATGTGCGTCGATGATCCAATATCTGACGACGGCACAAATGTTTTTATTTTTGTTTAATTACTCCTCCTGGAGAGGGTTTGATGAAAAGACGAATTCCACGTTCAGGGTTACACGGGAAACCAAATTACTAAGTCTTTATTTATTGCAATAACTCCAACTGCGCTCAATGTTTCCGACGACGACACAAACAGTTCTTTCAAGAAAACACGTTTGAAATTAAGTGGAATTAATTTCCCAGGTGAGTTATGGATCTGAAGTATTTTTAAGAACCGAGCCTTGATACAATTTTGTCCTCATGCATTCTCTGAAGCTTCAGTCACGTCACGATTTTCACAGAAAAGGATGTTGTTCATCTGAAAACTGACTTAGGGGAAATGTTATGCTTAATAATTTACCTAATTTTGTGCATTCAATAAAATATTTCATAGATGTATCACCTACCTCCAATATATGACCCTTTTAGAGAAAATCCAATAAATATCTATAGTTTAAAAGGCTTTTTTTCCGAATCTTTTGAGATAATATCTAGTCTGGTTGTTGCTCTGACATTCAATTTAGCCAAACCTTTATTTAAACACAATACAACTCCAGGGTTATTTGCCAACAAAGTTTTTTTGCCAAAAAGTTTCACATTCAGTGACCTGTGTAATGACTTTCTGAGATACAAGTAGAAATATCAGTGCAAGAGAAGAGGGATTATAATGATCAATTTCTTTCTAGTCACACCATGAATAACAAAGTTCATAATCCCTCTAGTTTGCTTTCTGGGCAAGTTAAAGGGAAACAAAGCTCTTCAGGCCCTGAAAATCCAACACAATCACCTGATTTCCTGAGTATTTCTTTCAAGCTATTTCCATCTATTCAAGCCTGACTCTATAGCTTCATAAATGACATTGCAATTTCCTAAATATACGTTTAATCAGGTGCATCAAACCTTTCAATCACTTGTATCAAACTTGGATGATTCATATCAATCCACGTAAATGACAACCTTCAAACATTTTCATTTAAATTCAGCACAGGGGCTTTCATTCATTGAGAAACTTGCAATAATTACGACTCAAAGGAAAGATTAATTTGGAAACAATGCTTTATTGAAGTTATTCATTGCTATGATGTACAATCTGAAAAACGGTTTATGGTGACAGGGCCAAATGATTATCATTTCATGTACATCTGCAGTTTTCAACACATAACTAAAATTTTATACAAGTTTGATAGAGATTACTTAGGGAACAACACCAAAATGTCAACAAACCCAAATAGAAGACATTGACAATTCAGCAATTGGAAATAGAGTTTCTCATCCAGTGATATTGGGCCATACCTTTAGTCAAACAAGTAAAATTGGCATTTCATGGGCACTGCTTTTAAATTTACGCAAAACAAAAACATTTATAATGTTGCAAAGGGAAGTACTCTTATTCTGCAAGTGCATTCAAATATGAAAACTACAAAAAAAAAAAAAAAACATGCAAGAGGAGAGATGTTTCCTTGTCCGACAAAGTTAAGCTTTTCATAAATGTGTTTAGAAAACAAATGTAAAAATTCCCTTTTGTATGTTTTTCTGCAAATTTTGGAACAGCTTTCTTGCTTTTGCTTTGCTTCCAAGCAGTTTTGCATTTCTGTGGAAGAATGAGTGTTTTGCTGCCAAGTAACGTTTTACCTTACAATACTCGCAATATGAATACTGCATATTTAATCTTCTGTGTCTTCTGGCGTTAAAGCACCGAACCATTGTAAATATTTACTTGTGCATTCATGTGGTCTCCCATTTTCCCCTCTGTTTGGCGATGCATATTTCTGTCCTTTTGGGAACCCACTGTTTATTGATGGAGATCAGTAGGATTGAAATTGCTTTTTCCAAACTATAATTCATTCTAGACAATTTAAAATGGCATATTAGAAAGGGGTATTTTCAAAGCAAAGCCACTGTGAGAAAACATGGAAGCAATACATAACATTGCAAACAAAAAGGGGCTAAATGATGCCACTGTTTTCCTGCTAAATGCCATGAACCTGGATTTGTGACATTTGCTATGACTTATAATTTAGATGTATTCTCTAACGAATCCTCAAAAGTCCATTTTAACATTTTCCAGACACAAGTCCTCAAGTTTATCTGTCAATTTTGGGGCTACCTTTGATGTCCATTAACAAGCATTTAATTGCCTATTACAGACAGTGCACAGGAAACTGTCAGGTTTTCTTTTTAATTAATGTTCCTGATCTCAAACTTCAGGTCTTCCTCAATGCATCCTGGTGTTTATTTCATTAAACTATTTAAATTCAAAGTAAACTACATAAATGTTTGTTGTAGGGCTGGGCTAAGTTGTGAATAATGGGCTTGAATTCAGTATTTGCTAGTATCGTGCACCTATGTAGCATGTTTTTAAACATAGCAAGCATCAGAACGTGATTTACAATGTGAGCTAAATCTATGTCTCTATCCACACCTTATATTTGTTAAATATGAAAGGCATTCTGAGGGATGTAAGGAATTTCTAAGAGTACAACTAAATGTCAGAAGAGTGCTGAATCCTTTCTCCTCAATTATTTGCATTTGTCTTAGGCCCTGTTTACACGACAACGATCGATTGAAAACTGGATTTATTTTCCCCACCCGTTAACACACTGACATGACAACGCTTTAATTAAAATCTCTGTTTGCACGGCAACAGTAGAGATGTGATAAAGGCAAAATTCCCTCACCACTGTTGGGGAAAAAAATACCCTCTGCAAAATAAGAACTACCAAAATGGATGAGAAAACTCAAACAGTTTTATTTTAATTGCGAACAGTCACAGAAGTCTGCATCTGTTATTTCTGTCAAGGCTCAAGCCTACAAATATGAGATGTATACCATAGAAGTGTGTTTTTTTTTCCTGTTACACAAAGACTTTTGTTAATCTTCAGATAAGGATTGGGCATAAGTACCCTAACTGGAGTATTGTGTTTTTACAAAGCAGGTTAAACTGAGGTAAAGCTTTACTCCGCCAAACTTGCTCCATTACTTCCGCTGCTTTGTGGGACCTGGTCTCCCTGGCTCTGTCGGGCCCCCACTGGGGGGGTTGGTGTAGTGCCCCTGGGCCTTGGGTCTCTGGGCCCGTTCCTGGATCTGTTGTGGTGTAGGTGGGTGCCGGCAGAGCCCGCAGGCTCATAGCTGCAGCTACCAGGGGCTTTGGCTGTTGGGGGGTTTCCTGTGGCTCTCCTCTGCTCTTCCCTGGGACGGGGGAGGCAGCTATCCCTGTGCTGGTCATTCTTGGACTCCTGTACTCTGGGGGCTCTTTCGGGCATCTGGGGCTCTGGTCTCCCCAGTGTCTGCCTCGGCACTCTGGGGTCGAGTCTTTGGCCCCTCACAACCAATGTTGAGCCTTTTCTTTTGCATACACCTTACATATACAAGTGCATTCTCAAAAACACCTACGGGTGTTTGGATCCAGGTGCTTACAGAGTCACCTCTATACAGATAAACCCTATAGTTAGCTTTGCTGTTACTTTATGCATCCAGTATTAAAAATTACTGCATATTTTTTCAGCGATGTTATCACAGGTGTTAGTTGTTTGTACCTGTGATACTTTTTTGGTTTTGCTGTTCTTTTTATACGTCTCTCTGCAGGTGTAGAAGCAGACTGAGGATGTCATCTTGTTCCCTCTTTTTCCTCTGCTCTATTTTTGTCACCTTTTCTCCCTTTTAACCTTTCGTTCTCTTTAACCTCTCCATTTCTTTGTCCATTGTACTGTAACGTCTGGGTTTAGCACCCCTGAAGGCCACTGGCAGAACTGCACGGTTGCAAAATTAAACAGTCTTCCTCCGTGTTTTGGAATCTGATAGCAGACCGCTTTGGACCAACAGAAGAAGTCGTCACGTTACTTGTAACTCTAGATTAAATCCTACATCAGAGATGTCTGATCAGGTAAGTGCCAAATCTGTTTTGTAGAATGGGTCATGAGACCCATTCAAAGACGGAACAGACCCTCTCAAGTTACGTAGGTGAGTTTTTGAGAAAGGCAGCCCGCAGGGAGCATCGATACATGCCAACTGAATAGTGACCTGAAAATGTATTTAATATATCTGGAATTAATCTAATACTTGGGTTAAAAAATTGCACGGTGCTGCTTAAAGGAGCTATAAGATATTTAATGTAAAATCAACATAAATCATTCTCATTTGTCACCCAGGATGGAAGTAACATCCCCTGTAAACTCCTCTCCATCAACAATGTCTGTGGCACGTTTTTCTCCTTTCAAACCTAGAGGTACGGTCCTGAATTACTTTGGTTCAGTGTGTAACCCGTGTCTAATTCCTAGTTCCTGAGCCAATATGACAGTTCCCAGGGTTCCCAATACAGAACGCAGCAATACGCCATTGTTGATATTTTCTTCTTCTGTGATTTTTAAAGTTGTAGGCAGCTGTTACGTTGTCCAGATGTGGAGCAAATTCAACTGATTTCTGCCATACCGTGCATGAGCCAGAGATTCCTCGTAAGCAACTTATTTGTCCTGTTTACGCGACAGCAGAGACCGGGACATTTTCTAATCATTACTCTGAAATATGTTTTTAAATTGCGTCGTCACATACAGTACAAACGCAACCTACTTTTCCATTTTCATCAGAGAATTGTGTGTAAACAGGGCCTTGATCATGCTGAGGTTTTTAGTGCACTGACACCTTAAAGAAAACTTTTATGTCACCCAACTTGTCTGATCCACTATGCAGAATGTATGTTAAGTTAATTAAAAGATACAGGGTGGGAAGAGTGAAAGTGAGTGAAAATAGCTCAATGAATGAAACGTATACTTTATAAGTTAAAGGTCACTTTCTCCGTAGAGGGCGGTGGAGAAGGCAGTGTAGTCTAGCGCTCCTGGTGGAGCTCCAGGCCCTTTGTAAGGTGGCATCCTCATGATGCAATACTCCGCCTGTTCAGGAGGAAGCTCTCTCCTGAGCTCGTCCACAAGGATGTAGGGCTGTGTGGGCAGATAGCAAAGTTTGGTTTAGAAAAGAAGCTGTTGGCCACATTTTTCGATGATCCTGGTGAAGATGTGTTAAAATCTTTAAAATAAGTTTTCTCTTTTTTCTAGTGGTAAATTCTCATACTGGATTTTTTTTTTTTTTATCCAAGCTGTAATTTGGGTGTATTTATTCAGTGGAGGGGGGGGGTTGTTTAATTATGCTAAGGACTAATATTTTTCTTTCAACAAAATCACCAGGGTGATTAATGGCCCTGGGATTTAATGGCAGAAAGATAGTCAGAGACAGAGCATCAATATCAAAAATGCACAAATAAACCTGTTGTCTCTGTATACACATTTACTCTAAACTATGGGATCAACAGGCAGCGACCTAAATTAAAGGCTGTGGATAAACTTCAGTAAGGCACTGTATGTTGATTCCCACCTTTTCCCCCGTGTGGATTTCACAAACACAATAATAGAATGGTAAGCGAGGCAAAAGCATGGCAATACTGACTGGAACAGAAAAGCTTAAAACATCTGCCCCAGTCCCAGGGAGCCACAGTGGCTGAAACCCACACACCTTATCGGCTGCCAAGATCCGGAAGGATGCCACCACCTGCTCGGCGGTGTCCGTATCAGCCGTCTCTCTGGTCATGAAGTCAATGAAAGACTGGAAGGAGACAATCCCGGTTGCATTTGGATCCACCAGCATCATTATGCGAGCGAACTCGACCTCTCCCTAAAGCAGACATGATTTCAGAGTTTAACACAGGAGCATTCATGTAAACGAGAACAGAAACGGCTGATAAGAAAAGAAGCGCCGTACCAAGTCATAGCCCATTGAGATTAGGCAAGCTCTGAAGTCATCCGTTTCCATTGCTCCGTTCTTCTTCTATACCCAGACCGGTTGAATGCAGGGGGAACAGAGAAGTCATTTGATAATACAGCCCAACACACTTACCAGCAAACATTTTACCCATAAAAAAAAGCAGTCACATTGCGCACTTGATCTGTTTGCCTAAGAGTTAATGCAATTGATCTGCAGGCATCGAATATGTATTTTTCATATTACATATTTCATACATGGCAAACGTATTGTGCTGATTTAAGTGTGCCAAGATTATAATATCCGTAAAAATGTGCCTGACTTCAGATTCAGAGTGCAGCTTTTTGAATGCATCCTCCAGCCTGTGAAAGCAGCACAGTGAAGCAGAGTCTGCGTGCAAAAATCTTGCAGCATCAACTGTTGTAATGTCAGGGAATTTGACTTCATTGTACTGACCCAATAGCCGCTAGTGTTTTAAAATCAGCTGAAACAGTATGTGCGGCTCACGTGAAAAAAAAAAGGATTTGTTGGATGTGGCAGAACATTGCTCTAAGCGCTGCTTAAGATTTTGAGAGACAACACAGGAGCAAAGTCTTGAGCGGCGCTGCCCGCAGGCGCATGGGATTCCTCTGGACGCTGGAGTAAGCCGCTACCTGCTCGTGTGTTGTTCTCCCTGCTTTTCATCAACAACTCAGACAGACAGAAAATGACCCCTGGAGAGTAAACGGTTTAAGGCTGTACCCTGTCAAAGTGATTGAAAGAAGATCTGAACTCATTCATCTGCTGCTGGCTGATGCCCTTGGCATCCCGAGTCAGGATCTGGGTCTCAATCTCATTAATGGTTCGGGCGATGGTGGTGAGGAGCAGCTCCCATCCCACACGGATGTGCTGTAGATGTGGTGGCAGAGCAGACGTGTTAACAGGAGGCGGGTTTGTCTGGAATAGCTTCATGATGGTGTCTGCAGCATCTTGGGAAAGTGTTCATGCCCTTGAAGCCTTTTCATGTTACAACCGCAAACAAATGATTTCATTGCTATTTTACGTGACTGACCTGAGCCAAAGAAGTGCTTTCCTAGCTTTTCAAAATATATTACTGAGAAACATCAGAAAAAATAGGAGATCCATTTTTTTTCTGTTGGCTCTAACAACCCTTCATCGTTTATATCTGCTTCCTGCAAGGGTGAGGGGGGAGCGGGTACCTATCTCCAGCGATCATAGGGCGACAGGTGGAGTACAGTCCTGCACAGGCTTTCAATCCTTCACATGGCCACGCAGAGACAAACAGGATACACGAACCAGCACGTACACGCTCATGCCTCAGAGCAGTTTAGAGAAACCAATTAGCCACACACTCCTGTTTATGGAACATGGAAGGAAGCCAGACTGGAAAGGCTCGTTAAGAACCTGCAAACGTACGGGGAGGACACGTAAGCTCGGTGCAAAAGCACTGCAGGCCAGGATTCAAACCCAACATCTTCTTCGTGGTACCTCTCAATAAATTTATAAAAAAAATGTGTTCAGATTTATCGTTTGAACACCTCATGGAGCACTGCTATATCCAAGGCATGGCTGTTCACCTAAACTGACAGGCTGGGCGGGCAGAGCATTAATCAGGGAAGCCGCCAAGAGGCCCTTGGTGACTCTGAAGGAGCAACAGAGATCCACACGAGAGAGTCTGTTGATAGGGCAACGATGGGTTTTTATACTCAGCATGTCTGACCTTTACAGAGAAGTAGCAAGCAGAAAATCAGCATTGAAGGAAATCCAATTTGCCACAAGCCATCTATGGGAGATGGAAAACATGTGGCAGATGTTCATCTGGTCAAAAGAGACCAAAAATTGAGCATCACACAAAAGCCACAACCAGCAGCCGCACCGTTTTTGTGTGCTAAGACGGGCACACATTTCAGTGTCTAGATGTGCGAAGAGACCTACCCCAAAAGACTTGCTGCAAGTCAGTTGCTGCAGTACTAAGTGCTGAATACAAATGCATGCCGCACTTTTCAGATTTGTATTTCTACATATTTACACGTTTGTTCAGCATTTTCCTTTCACTTCGCAATGACAACAATGCTTGCTTTGACAAACCCCCAAATAAACCCAATATAATAAAGTGAAGTTTGCGGTTGCAGTGTGACAAAATATGAAAAGCTTCAAGAGGTAATGGCACTTTAGCAAGAGACTGTGAAAGATATGTAAATATGCAAACAAGTGCATTTTAATACATATGATTAATGCATTCTATTGATGTGTTGATGTTTAGGTTTAATTGCCCTGTTCTGTACCTCCATGGTGTAATGGGTGTGTTTGTTGTCAAAAATGAGCGACTCTTGAATTAGCTGGTGGTCTCCTTCCAGCTTGTCGATGTTGGGCTTGTATACAATGATCACATGCTCCATTTGCTTCAGCTGGGTCATCTGGTCCTCCAGCGTGCCTCCAATCTCCAGGGAGCAACGCCCGATTTCCTGTCCAGAAGAAATGCAGGGTTCAACAGGGTCAACTTCGTTAAAGGATCGGATAGTTTGATGCTAGGTAGCGCATGGAGGATTTTACCTGCGACTAACAGAAAATTATGTCAGAGTATGCAGATGTTTTTTTTTTAATGTAGCTTAAATTATTCAATCATCAACTAAAACCTAAAGGACCCCGACATCTTTTCTTTTTTATAGCATTATTTAAAATATTTAATTTTAAAGCTCTGGTAACCTCCATCCTGGCCTGAATCCAGGGTCCAATCAGATTGGCCTGGGCAGCAAACTGACGTCTCAGCCTCTCATGGGCATGCTGGCGGGCCATCTCTTCCTGGAGGGATCCATCTCTATGAGGAACCAGCTTCTTTACCTGTGAAACATAACGAAACTGTATGCTAACGGTAAAAGTAATAAATCAATCTATCTATCTATATCTCTATATATATATATATTATGCTCCTAACTAAATAGATGTCATCAGGTGGCATTTAAATGCTAATGCCTGTGCGCCACTCTTCATAATTAATCCTCTCAAACAGAAACATAACTACCAGCTGAATGCCTGCATCCAAAGATAATTGCATGCATGTGAAGACTTTAAAACTGCTGTCACCTTCTCCCACTTGTTGAGAAGCTCCTCCGTCGTAATGGTGCTGTAAGGGTTGATAATGTTTGCCTTAATCCCGTAGCTCTGGGAAATTTTTTGCACCTCATTGTGGATTCCTAAAATGGCCTGTCTCTCTGCGTCTGCCTCAGGCATGGTGGCTTTGAACTGCTCGTGAGCAGCAATTAGGCTCTGGAAAAGACACGCTGATGTTAGTCCCGCTTGGACTTTATCTGTGAGGATGACATGAAGCGGGGTTCTCGCTGAGGGCCGGGAGTGCTGTGGTCTTACCTGGACCTCCTCGATGGTGTGCACTATGAACATGTCCTGCAGATCCTCCATGGCTCCTTCCATCCAGTTGTTGAAAGGAGCCGACCTTTTGGCAAACTCCAGGAACAACTGGTCAATAGTTTCCAGCAGCTTCTCTGTGCGCTGAGAGGATTACAAGAATCTTTATTCATCCACCTTTAATCTGATATCCCTAAATAAAAACGGTGTGGAACTGATAACTGGGAGAAGTCTCCTATTGAGAAACCAAAGTGTGTAATTTAAACTGAGTAAAAATACAAATGATGTGTGAAGGCTATCATTGGATTGTCAAAGGTAAAACAAGCCATTATTAGGGAATATGCAAAACTATGTATGTTGGAAAACTACACATCACCCTGAATGCATCTCAGCTGTCAAATATGTGGGGAATCAGCATCATGCCGTGGGGATGCATTTTTTAAACAAAGAAGTTGCTTGGAAATAATGGGAAGAGATATGGAGTTAAATACAGGCCCACCACATAAGAAAAAGAAAGTTAGAGGCTGTTAACTAGATTCTAGGGCAGAGGTTCCCTTACCACCAGGACAACAACCCCAATCATCCTCCAGGAGCTACACTGATTTAGATCAAAGCGTAATCACATGGAGAATGGAGCAGCCAAAGAGAATCTGATGTTCTCCATCCAATCTGACTGAGCTTCACCTTTTTTGCACAAGAATTGGCAAAGTCATCAGCTTCTTTCAGAGTAGAAACATACAAAAGACCAACAGCTGTAATTGCAGCAAAAGGGGGCTACAAAGCATTGACCCAGGAGGGCTGCATCCAGGCATGGCACACTGATCATATTTAAAAGGAATTGGAAAGATCCATGCAGAATCTACCTTAAACTTCAGTTATGCTTTCCTTTGTGTTGTTTTAGCACATCACAGCCAAATAAAATACAAAGTTTTGTAGTGTGTCACAATGCAAGTTCAAATGGGGATGGGATTGTTTTTGCAAGGCACCATGTCAAATCCAAACATTCTCCGAGTGGTTTTGCTAAGAGCCAGGAGGGGGGGCTTACGCAGTCTTGGCCATGTTAATCCCCTCTACCCACTAAACTTCAGCTTGGACGTTAGTGACGAAGCCGCTTCCCCACAGGCATGACTATGATGTGGAGCTGGGAGCCTGGACGCCCCCTGTCACCGTCATTCAGACCTAATCCTTGGCACTTCTCCCAGGCCTTAACACATTTGTAGGTCTGGAATGACCAGTGTGGATCAGAGGGAGTGGCATTTAGGTTTTGAGTTGAAATACATTTGGTCTACTTCATGGCTTTAAAAAGTGGATAAAGGTCTTTATGCTCTTCAGGTCACTAGACTCCCAAATTGGCCTACCCTGCTGTCAAGCCACAAATCTGTTTCTTAGACAACATTACCCTCTGGTGGAGATACAGTAGAAGTGTACATCTAAGGAATTGTGATCTTTTGCTTTCATGTAAAATAAAAATGTAGTGGCCATCTCACCTCTAGTGCCTCCCTCCTCTTCTGAGTCAAAGTTCCCAATTTATCCCACAAATCACAGATGCTCTGGCAACGTTGGTTTACAGAGGCAATGTCATGGTAATCCAGCTCACTGGAACAGGGAAATAGATTTCTAGGTCAAAAGGAGTCACAACACCTTTCATAAAGTACTCAATACAAGTTTGACTTTAATTCCAGGAAGGTTTTAAAAGTTACTGCAGTAAACTTTTAAGTCCATTTCTGACCACTGCATACAACTTAACTGTGGTTTTTCCATGTACCAAACAATGTTGAGACCATATATTAAAATAAAAACACTCCACACAAGTAGTTTGATTTCTCTTTTTATTCACTTTTTTTTTTAAACAACTTAATGGCAACAGCAGGGCAAACTGCAGGAACGGTAGCCGCCTTCACCCTCCATCACCTGACATCTCAGGACTTGACAGCTTCGCTAAGAGTCTACAACTGTTTTATGGAAACCTTGGTTTTATGGGGGATTCCAGGACCTTGGGGAGGGAGAAATCGCTCGTAGCCAACTTGAGATGCGCGGTCTCCACCAGCCTCATAGTCAGTCTGCATGTGCGACACGGTACCATGGGGCAGCTGCCCAGTCATGAACAAGTAAAACAGGTTTGGAGGGACCCGCTTCAGGTATGGCAGTGGTGCCGGCAGCCTAGCGCCCATTGGTAGTCCTCCATAAGGGTACTTTGGAAAAAAGCCGTAATCTTCAGTTTCGTGTGCGGAGCTGCCGTGCTCGTAAAGGGCGGCAGATTTGCTCAACTCTCCCCCACGGTAAGGGAATGCTGGATAAGCAAAGGGTAGAGGCTCGACTTCTCCCTTTGAGATGCCTTGCTCCAGGCTTCCTATTGAGGGGTAAGGTTGCTCTGGCTCAGCAGGTGGAAGTCTGGGATCAGACTTGAGCGGATTTAGAGCTTCTGAGTGAATTCCCCAAGAAGCGCCAGGACTTTGTGGACTCGGGTGAAGCAGAGTCCTTTTTGGAGGCTGAACCACCCAGGTGACATCAGCAGCCCCCCTCTTTGGTGGGTGACCTAGCGGTTCCCTTTTTGGTGCATTTACCCATGGACCAGAGTCTTGCTTCTTCGGGGGAGATGGAACCTTTTTCGTCACCTGGGCCAACCATTTGTCTGCAGACGCTTCTGGAGCGGGAGGAGGAGGGGGAAACTTTTTAGGACGGCCAACTTTCCAGGGGACAGAAGGCATTTCTGGACTGGAAGGAAAAGGGAGTTTCATTGCAGGGTCAACCAACCAGGATGAAGCTGGACCGTTTGGAATTGAAGGTGGTGGTAGAAGATTTTCCAGAGCATCAACTGTGGGTAAGGATGCTGGAGAGTCAGTGCTTTCAGGAGGTAGAAGAGATTCCAGAAAGTCAGCCACTGGCAAGCCTGCTGGAACATCAGGGTTTTCAAGAGGAAGAGCTTCCAGAAAGTCAACCATTGGCAAGCCTGCATGAACATCAGGGTTTTCAGGAAGAAGAGATTCCAGAAAGTCAACCGTTGGCAAGCCTGCATGAACATCAGGGTTTTCAGGAAGAAGAGATTCAACAGGACCTCCAGAGCTCTGAGGGGGTGAAGGTTCTTTCAGAGAATCAACAGCCCAGGAGACCACGGGACTTTCAGGAGCAGGAAGCTCTCTTTGAGTTTCAACCGGCCACAAGACAGCAGGCCCTTCTGGATTCTGAGCCAGAGCAGGACGCAGTTTTGGAGGGTTGGCCACCTGAGAGACTGCAGGCCGAAACTGCTTGGAAGGCCACACATCTAAACCTTTGGGTCTAGCAATCACCCATACGACACTAGAGTTAGCCACTTTAGACATCGGAAAGGAGCTTTTCGCCTTAGCATTTCGAGGTCCAGGATTCACCCTCGTATCCTCACTGTCAGACTGTCGCCAGCCTGTGGAGAGAGGACAAGTTATTAAAAAAAATATAAAAATTATTTAAACAAAAACAATGCATTGAAAAAATCATTTTAAACCCACCAATTTGAGCAGGAAGAGCGTGGACACTCCAGCTAAATAGAGCAACCAGGAACAACTGGCTAAAACAAGTAAAACACAAAGTCAAACTCTTAAAACATTAGAAAAAAAAAAACAGGCCTGAGAAAGATTTGCCAGCAAAAACACCCACATACCTTCCAAAACTCCAGGAAGCCATTTTGCTTGTCAGTTGGACCTTCTCCTGCTTTTGTCTGAGCGCCACTTAAATAATCACCAGCAACGCTCAGTAGCCAACCTCAGACTGAGAGCTTAACTACTCTCAGGTGTCTGCCACTCGCTGCTGATTTCAATCAGCGCAGGCTGGGAGGAAAGCCTCTCCCACCTACGGCTCTGATCAAATTCACTGACAAAATATCATTTATAAGGACATCTTTAATAACAGTGGTTTACTTTAAAGATTAAAATCTGGTAAAAGATTGAAAAAATGATGGCTGTTCACGTTGACATCATGCTGACAGCCTACATCAAACTGATTTTACAGTTTGATGTAGGCTTTGCATTTTAGTATAAACCTGTTTTTAGCTCTTTTTTTATGCTTTTACCTTACAAGCCCTCCAAACTCATCAAGTCTTCTGTTAATATGTAAAGGAAAGTAAAAACTTAAACTCAAAGCACAACTCCCACTTTGAGAGCAGCCTACCTGAGGAGCTTCGAGTGTTGACGTTTTTTAAAAGCAAATATAAAAATGATTTTCTTCTATGATTAGTTTTAACGCTTACTTTTATTTAAACTTAACTAATGTGTCATATTTTATTTCATTTCATTTATCTGTTTATTAAATGTGCTGTAGTGTTTTATAGCATTTTAAACATGTTATCTATTGAGCCTTTTTGGCCCCAGTCTAAAAGCCACAGTATAAAAAATTGTATTGCATGTTTTATATCCCACTTTTTCATCTAATGGTTCGTTTTAAAATAATTCTAAAAGAAAAAATATTATCATATTTTTAATAATAATCCAGGTGTTATAAAATTTAGGAATTTTAATCATTTTAATAATGTCTTGTTTATATCTATCATAGGTTTATGACTGCACTTCTTCAGCTCAAGATCTGTAAAAAAAAAATCTAGCTGTCTAATAATAATAATTATTACTGTTATTTTTACATCCTTATTTGGGCTTTTTTATGGTTATTTGGATGTTTGTTTCTTGTTTTTAACATCTGAAACGCACGTTGTGTTCAGTTGAATTGTAGGAATACCGCTCTATAAATAAATCCTGACTGATTGATGCTGCTGATAAGGAATGATTTAAATCACAGTTTCATTTCTCAGTGATCGACTGGCGAACTGCAGGGTGTACCCCACCTCTCGCCCAGGGACTGCTGGAGATAGGCACCAGCAACCCTGCGCAGATAAATGGGTATAGACGACGGTCAGACGGATTTTAAATTCTAAGCTGATTTTGTTCAGATTGCTTTTCGGTTCCCTGTGGCATTTTATCGTCATGCAGTGCACAAAACCTGAAAACAGCTTAAGTTTTTACATAATATGACCCCACAAACATTTTAAATGTAAATAAAGGGAAGCACCGTGTAATTATTGCTTTCCCTATAAGATAAATAAAGAGCATAGAATTCAAGATACAATTACATTTTATTTCCAAAGCAGAAACCAGAAGTGCATCATTTGACTTTGCTATTTTTTTTTTCTGATTCTGAGTGACTCGGCGGTGTGTGAAGTGCGTACTTCAGTTCCTGTGCAATGGCAGCAATCTGCTCCACTCTGTCCTGGTGGGCGGCCAGATCACTCTCGAAAGCCTCGTGTTTTCGAAGCAACGCTCTGACCTCTGTCAAGGTGGCCGTCTCGTAGTCCTTCTGGGTGAGGATCAGCTCTTTACCTAAGGAAACCAGTAAAGGAATGTGTTTGATATAAACAAGGACTATCGTCAGAAATTCTAGATAAAGAAGCGTGATCTGCTGCGGCTGCCATGGGCAGACTAAAATCTTTAATTAAATCCCAGTAGCAACGATAAAAAAAATAAATAAATAAACCACGAGGAGCAGATTTAAGAATAAAGACGGTGGTAAATAAACAAGATCGATACACATCCAGATAAAGCGAGATGTGGGCATAAACGTTTAGAGCTACAATAATATGTACCCACTACCTTTGGACTACGTTCAGTCAGCCGTAGTATTTGATGAAAAGAAAAAGGAAAAAAATTTGAGATGTGAACATTCCCTTAAAATTATAAATAAATTATACTCTTGAATTTGTTTTTTCTTTCAGATCAAGTTGAGGAAGAAAAAGAAGATATGATCTTAAACATGCTCACAAACTTTTTCCAGGAGTTGCATAGATATTGCAAAAAAAAAAAAAAAAAACGTAATATCTTGAACGTGAACCCTGTTTAAAAGCAAAGTAGAAGTAACTAGAACCAACCACTGGCCCAGTTCTCATGGTTGGTGGCTTTCTGGCGAAACTTTTCAGCCAGGTGGTCCAGCCTCTCAAGTCTCCGGATTTCTGTCAGGAGCCACTCCTCGAAGCCCTTCTCTGCCTGCTCCAGGCCCTGCCAGGCACTGGCTATATCCTGAGAACACAGTAAAAACGTATAAGTGTTTTCTTTGTTTGATAATTGTAAAAGAAAACAGTTTCAATCGTTTTAGGTAAAAGGTACATGTATCACCTCTAAAATATGAAAAAAAGTACCAAAACACATGTCCTAAAGCAGCAGCAGCAGCAATTCAAAGCATTTATTTTGTCATAATGAGGAGACAAAGAGTTTGTAACTCACAGAAACCATCTTCCCCTCAGAGGGCATAAAAGCGGGACGATTGCTGATGCGGAGCTTGGTCTGAAGGGTGTTGAAGTTGATCTCCAGCTGGCACTTCTCCTGAACCTTCGGGGGTTTGTGCTGGCGCCTGTAGTCCCTGAAGTCCTCCAGCTTGCGTTGCATCTCCGCCATGGTTTTTTCCGGGGTCCGGTTCTCAAGCCAGGGAGTGGTACGGCGGATCCACTCCAGCAGCTGGGAGACGCAGTGGCAGAACGGAATAAGCTTGGAGGCAGGGAAAGCTCCTTCTCAAATAAAACTAGGATGTACAATTCACTTCTGCTATAGAGGGGACTTCAGTAGGATCAAACATGGTGCAGAAAATGTTTTTTGTGATTCCTAACCTTAAACCTCAGTCTTTAGTTTTACTTGAGCTACATATATAATAGATCGACTACTCAAAGCTTTCTGTAAAAAGACTATTGTTTTATTTCTACAGAAACTTCACCTCACTGGCCAGTCTTTCATACTCCTCCATCATTTTCTCATTCTCTTGGTTAACACCGAGCACCTTGCAGATCCTGTTGGCCGCCGTCTCTGCCTGGGTGAGCAAGGAGTGACAAATGCGTTATTTTACTCCACGGTGTAAAGCAGCAGGACGGGCACCCCATTGATCATCACGGACACATGAAAAACCCATTTCCCGTGCAGCTCTTTTGCTGATGGGCAAGCCACATCCGAATTCAACTGACAGCTTACGTCTGCGCCCGACTGTGTCCTCGGGAAGCCTTTGTCAGGACAACATAAAAAGACAGCGTGGTAACGGGACAGGTCCAACCCCCCACTCCACCGATACCTGCTCAGCTCCAGCGAAAGCGTGGTAAAAGCAGGACACGTAGGTCATGATGGCTCTCTCGTCGGGCTTGGGGGTGTTGATGATATCTGAGGCATAAAAGTGGTGTGGGAAGAGAGGAAGCAAGTAGAAAATGCAATAATGACAGAACACGAAGACATAAATAACAATTGTGTGTATGTGTGAATGGTGTGGACACATGTGGCGTGAGCTCTATGCTCACAGTTCCTGCACGTGTTTACATGGTAATTCAAGAAGGAAGGAAGGAAGGAAGGAAGGAAGGAAGGAAGGAAGGAAGGAAGGAAGGAAGGAAGGAAGGAAGGAAGGAAGGAAGGAAGGAAGGAAGGAAGGAAGGAAGGAAGGAAGGAAGGAAGGAAGGAATCTTGCAAACCACCACTACAGCGTTATGCTAATGAAATTGGATTGTATATAACTTATTTTGACTGATATAAAAAAATAAGAGCTACCTATTTTCAGGAGCAGTGAGGATCTTTTTTAAAATAAACGTTTATTTCCTGTCACAGTTTAACAACCCATTGCTATGTTTATGCTTTTCGCACCACATGAGTTTAACCAGCTGACCAGCCGCTGGCTATCCTTCATTCTGCCTCTGCTTTCCTCCCAGGCCACACTGTTTGTAGTGTTGGGTCTCAGCATTTCAGGCTTGCTTTTTCTGATATTCCTTTTGTCCTTCCTCAACAACCAAGTTGATTATCAATCTCTACCAACCTTAATTCTGTCCCCTACCTTGCCCTCGCCGTTCAGGTAAAGTGAAGGATTGTTTTCTGTTCTACTCCTCTGTGGGTGGGTTTTTATGGATCACTGAATGTTTCCTCACCGTGGACATCCACCTGTTTCTACACTTCCAATCCAGATGTTGTCATCTCTCTCCAATCCCAGCACAGTTACCTTGTCACCCAGACAGTTACCCTTGTCCGTGCTATCCCTGTCATACTTCATAAATCCCCTCCGCCCCACAGTTTCTTTGTCATCTTTTAAGGGAAGCGATTGCCAAGAATCTGGTTGCAGAACAGAAGTCGGCCTCTCACTCCAACCCTCCTGAAAACCCTTTGCACCAAACACCGTAACCCTTTCTCTCGGCCTGCTGTCGGTTTTCAGACTAACTTGTTTGATTACATTTTCTGCTGAGATGTGCGGCAGTGACGCTCATTCAGGCTGCTACTTTAAAACACAGAGACTTGTTTCAAGGGTTAATCCATCACAGGAAACTTCCTGTTTTATCCTTTTAGGCGTTCTACAGCTGCCTTTAATGGAATGCCTTGGATTTGGAAATACTGACGGCCTGGTAGAAATACACTTTTTAACATGCTGTAAATTTCTAATAAATGCAAGATATTAACAGCTCTACGTATTCCAGGAGAACGGGTGAGCGTACATATCCACAGGACCGTCTATAGTAAAGACAAGCAAGGTCCCGAAGGACATTTTGAGGCTGAGGTTTGGCTCTAAGGGAGTGATTCTAAAACGTTTAATACAAGTCCCCCCTCAGTAAGAAGCATCCTTTAAAACATTGGTTCTATTGGTCTGAATTAAGCTGCACCTGCAAGGTCAAAGTGACTCACAAATGGCTGGTTTGTTGTGTGTACTGTGGAACAGCGGTCTGAAAGAGGTGACTGTAATTTACCTGTTTGCACCAGCAAGATATTCTAATTATGTATTTATTTTATATTTACACCTCTAGTCTGTACTTCTCTGAGAGGTTTCTGATGAAGCAAAGATCGGTGTTGGAATAAGTCATCGTCTGGCTGTTGGAGCTTGTTATCTCTACGTCGCAGTTAATTCATCAAGATATAGTATACAAAAACTAAATATCCCACTTTCCTCTGAATAACACTAAAGGCAATGCAAGTACGCAGGCAGTGCTTGTACCAGCCATGTTTAAAGCTATTCTAACTGTTTTGCAACAATTATTTTGTCTTTTGTTTAAAAACAATAGTAAAACCCTGATTTACGGCGAAAACTCTCTCCCGCTGTGTGATGACGTATCTGGAGCCAATAGAGTATGATTAGTGACCACTGACAGCAGAAAGGCTGTAGAGAAGCTGAACGCGTTTAATTACAGTTCTTTGGGATAAATCTGAATGCACCTAAAATCCGCAGCAGCAGGTCAAAACGTTGGTCACAGAATTGGTCACAAAATCCTGATGGGTCCGTCTCTTGTGAAAATGGATTACAGGATTTTATTTTTGGCACCTCCAGAGAACAATACCTTCTGCGTCCAGCATTTTAGGAATGTCCAGGTGTTTTTCGGCTATGTCAAAAGCCAGGTTCAGGTTCCCCAGAGGATCGTCCTAAAAATAGCAAAGCAAATCCTGCATGGTTACACACCAGTGGAAGACTGATAGACACACAGTGAGCCATGTTGGTTCATCAAATACGTCTCATGCAGCTTTCAAGGCTCTCAGAAGCATGTTATTTAAAAAATAAATAAATAAATAACTTTGAAATGTCATGGTCAGGAAGCGTGAGGTTTAGAAGTTTCTTGGCTCTAATTCTTACAGGTTTTTCCACACTTTTTGCCTTTTTTGGTTTTAGTATGTGATGTCACTAAAGATTATGATGGACTAGAAGTCTTCCAAAGGTTTGGAGAATTAATGGATCAGATCTCCTTTACAGGACTCATAGAAAGGCTGATTCCTGCAACGCTAACTACTCGGTCAAGAAATCAGAGCTGTTTTTGAAGTTTAGCTTTAAACCAGCTGTATGACTTAGGTCCAACATTTTACGTATCCTTCTACAAGCTTCTCACAACAGGAATTTTGACCTACTCCTCGTGGTAGAACTGGTGTAACTGGGTCAGGTTGGTTGGCCACATTGTCGACACACACCTTTTAGCTCAAATTGTCTGAGAGTTTAAGATCACGGCGATTTGTCCCCAATTCTCAGCTTCCTGTCACCTCAGCGGGGATCTTCGTAAGGTCTTTTGCCTTTGTTCTGTGGTCGATATGCACATCTAGCACCAAAACGTGTTTATTTTTCTTGACAGAGAAGATTCGGATTGCCATTTATGCTTGTGCGTAATAGTCTGAACCGCTAAAACGTGGCACCTTCAGGCATCTGGAAATTGTATCCGAGGACGGACCAGACATTTGGAGGGCCGCAATTCCTTTCCTGATATTTTGGCCGATGTCTTCTGAATTTTCCATGATGTCACCCGTGGGAGCAGTGTGTCTGATATGTTGCCTTAAAACACCTCCACGAGTGTGCTTTCGTTTAACGGAAGTATCACCAAATCACCTAACAGAGGTAATAGAAAGTCATGACATCATCATCTAGGCTTGGCATATATAGCCTACTTAATGAATATAGGCTGAATTTGAGAAAAGTAATAGAAATCTATAAAAGAGTATCCTATATTTTGCCATTTAACAGGTGATTTCACCAGAAATCACATGAAATGTTTAGTTTGATTTATTATCAGGCCAGGAGAAAAAAAAGGTTTATTTTTTTGCAATAAATATCTGGTTTACACTGTAAATGTTGTGTAACCACTATTTTGTACCTTGTTTATATCGATTTTATTCCTAAGCGTTGTAGGGCTAAACATTTTTCCAGCTAAGAGAGGCCGTGGGGGAGAGTGGAGCGGGGGTAAAGAGACTGTGCCATCATCCCGCTGCTATCGTCCCTGTGAGAGTGTTTTATAAAGGTAACAGGTGTCCTGAGGTGCATTACATGAGAGGGCCAGCTGTTCACAGATCCGAGTGCAGACCGGATAGATGGATGGAAGGATGAGGGGTAGACTGGTGGGAAGGAGGAGTTGACAGACTTACGAACAGACAAAAGAATATACCCTGAGCTTTTCCCTTTGTCACCGTCTGACCAGGGTTGTGTCGGTAAGCTGAAGCGAGCTTAATGAACATGTTCCCCCAGAGCCAGCCTCAACAGCTGCATGGCTCAATAATGTAAGTGTCTCCTGGCAGAGTGAGCACAACAGACAGGTGGAAATGTGACAGAGTGCAATAAAATGTATGGCAAACAGCAGGGGAGGGGGGCACCTAATTAGGATATGCACTCCGTGTTGCAGAATTACCTAAGATTTGACTAACAATTAAGGTGATGATTTTTTTTTCAGCAAACATCTTCCTGACATTTACAAGAGCTGGCCCCTCTCTAACAGGGGAGCATGGCATGGCGACGTGGCCAATAGCCAAGGTAAATCTGAGTTTGATCTTTGCAAGTACCGAGGCTCATGTTTCTGGGGACGCTTAGGGTGGACTCCGTGTCACGCCACTGAGCTGTGTGCTGAAAAGCGGGCGCCTCTGTTTCCAAAACAAAGGAAAATGCCGTTCTTCGTTTCCAGCCTGGGTGTTTCCCCTGCTTTACATTTACAGCATGAGGACACTCTTTGCCTGGGTGAAGTGAAGGTTGCTATTTGAGGCTGAGCATGCAGTGCTTTCCTGAACACAAGATCTAATTTGTCTCAGGCCTTGGGAAATTTAATCACGGGTACTTGAAGAGGAGGCAACTGGACCTTCATAGTCGTGGAAGTTGGTTTGACCTGTCATTCAAAATGTTTCTTCAGCTGTGAAGGGATATTTTGAAAAATGAATAAAACATCTTAGGAAAAGAGGGGAGGCCAATTTTGTGCGTTCTAATGACATACGTAAAGATAATGATTAAAATACTGAGTTACTTCAAATAAAGTTACATTTAAATTACTCCAATTTAATTAATTTAGCTCTTAATAATGTTTTAAAGAAATATGTTTGAATGTGTTTTACATTGTCTCTTCACAACTACAAACTTCAATTACTTTTATTGAGTTTATGTGACAAACCAACATAAATTAGCACATAATTGTGAAGTAGAAGGAACTTTGTACGTCTACACAGGAAGGATTTTCCCCCCCCACTCTTCATTCAAATATTGGATGAACGAGTGTCTGCGTTTTTTTTTCCAAGTCATGCCACAGATTCTCCGTGGGAATTAAGTCTGGACTTTAATTGGACCATTCCACCGCATGAATGTGCTTTGATCTAAACCATTTCTATTGCAGGCCTGTCTGTATTTTTAGGATCAGTATCCTGCTGAAAGGTTAGCCTCCGCCCCAGTCTCAACTCTTCCGCTGCCACCAATAGGTTTCTTTCCGTATCGCCCTTAATTTAACTCAATTCAGCTTCCCAACAACTCTGACCAGCTTCTCTGTTCCTGCTGAGAAAAAGCATCCCACAGCATTTTAGTGCCACCGCCATGTGGGGATGGTGTGTTCGGAGTAATGAGCAGTCTTTTTTTTTTTTTTTGCTTCATTGTTTTACGGCTTTGCGTGTAGGCTAAAGAGTTTAATTCTGGTTTGATCCAACCAGAGCAGTTTATTTGCTGTATTTGTTTGCTGTATCACCTACATGGGTCGTGGCAAACTAGAAATGAGACTTCCATTGGCTGTACCTCAATCATAGATTTCCTCTTGCCATTTTTCCATAAAGGCCAGATGCTCAGACTCTACCACAAATAGTTCTGTCAGCATATTCTCTCACCTAAAATCGCTGCCGCTCAACCAAAGTCACAATTATCACTATCTTTGCCCGGCGTGTCAGTTTAGGCGGACCAGCGTGTCTTGGTAGGTGTGCAGTTGTGCCATACTCTTTCCATTGTCGAAGGATGGGTTGAACAGTGCTCCGTGAAATGTTATATGCATGGGGATATTTTTTCATAACCTAGCCCTCTTTTGAACCTATTCACAGCTTCCTCCCTGACCTGTCTGCTGTCTTCCTCGGTCTTCATGATGCTGTTTGTTGTCTGGTGTTCACTATCAATCTTCTGAAGCCTTCACAGAACAGCTTTCTTTACAGTTCAATTAAATTAGACATAAAAGACCGAATTAGCTGACTCCTGAAACTGGATCTCATCTATGAGTATCCGAGTAAAGGCAGCTGAATACAGATGTAAGCCTCAGTTTTCCATTTATTTTTAATACTATGAACATTGTAAAAATCGCATATAATTTTGCTTCTACTTCACAATTATGCGCTGCTTTGCATTGCACATATAATCCCAGTAAAATGCATTGAAGTTTTAGGGTTAGAACAATAAAACTGTGGAAACGTTCAGACAGGGTAAAATTCCTATGAACTTTTAAGGAAGCTCTTGCGTTGCCCGTCGTCAGAGGCTTGAGGTAGAGCACTGCCGTCAAATATGATGCTAACGTAAGCGTGTCCTTTCAGTCTGGTGAAGATGAAATCTTCCCCTTGAGTAAACGTTCTTTTTTTGATGGGCTGGCCCAGATCCTTACTAGTAAATGCATAACCTCTCAGGATTACGGCCATAACAAACACAGAGATGAGCATTTTCCTCCATACTACACAGGGAAGACGTGTGTAGCAAGAGAACAGCCGTGGTTATGGATAGTGAAGCATGAGTGAGACAAAGTGAATGCTCTTAGGGTAAAACCATTCTACATGAGGGCGAGATGTGACTAAATTAGGTTATCATTGAAACTATTAGCCAAACATCATGCATAATATGTATAGGACTTTAACAGTAGCAGCTAAACTTAAACTAAACTTTTGATTACACAATGATTACAGAGTCCAGCAGGCAGGAAGGGGAGCACTCGGTGAAGTAGTTAAAAAAAAGAGGATTCAACAGACGGCAATACACCTCAAATCCCAATTCTTCTTAAACAAAATTGTATTGCATGGCTTGTTATCAGCTCACGCAGTGTCAAACATGTTAATGTTGTGGAAACCCGTGTGTTAGTTGGAATGAGCTGAAACACCCTGACCGCAGGTCAAAAACACACAGAACCTTGTTGAGCTTAGAGAAGTCGAGCAGGTCGGGTCTGTGCCTATGAATCAGGGCGCAGAAAGCCAGGCCGTCCTTCCAGCTTCAGCAGCCGACAGGCAGAGAAAACCGAGAAGTCAGTTCAGACGTGACGTTTCTGCAGCTGAACTCCAGCAGCAAGCAGGAATAATGGAAGCTCTGAGGATGCAGCAGCTCTGATTGGCTGCTTTCTGCCACTGCTATTCTCAAGCTCTTTAGGACATTAAATGTGTGATGAATTTTGTGACTAATAACACTTAGTTTAGATTGCTGAACAGATTCTTATAATGCTTTAAAATTATGACGTACATAAGTGATAAATTACATAAACACTGTAAGCAAAGAAGAAATAAATCCCACTGGATGTTAAAACTCACCTGACATGGAAGTTTTGGACATTAACATTCCTGTAGGGGGCGGTCTTTCTTTGACACCACAGGAGAAGACCTTCCTTGGCAGACGTTTCTATAGAGACAAAAGAAAAAAGCTAAGAAATTGAAGATTACTTTCTTCCCACATATTACAGATCATTTATTTTTATTAGCGCGTCGAGGTAAAAAGGTCTCAGAACTACAGATATACTGCTATCTTTACTTTATACACAATCTTCTGTATACCTTTGTAAAATCACATATGAACTGCTGATAGTTCTGAAACATTTACAGCCCCACATTAATGTAAAATGCTGTTTTTTGTTTAGGTGCATAAAAATAGCTTTTCTTCAAAAAAAAGCTGAAGCTTCTGATCCATGAAATAACAGACACAAACATATGTTACTGTTGAGACCGTTATAGAAGAGCTTGATGATAAACAAAACAACTTCTGCAAATATTAGATTAATGTTATCCATCCACATATATTAGGTTATTATATAATAGGTCAGGATATTAGTTCATTTTAACAATTGTGAGGAAATACACCAATGATTATTTTATAATTATTTTGGATTCTGTCTAAAGACCGTTCACTTCTTGAACATTTGTAATGTGCCCCGACCAGACACCAGTACTAATTATAAGTAATTTACTAGGCATATAAACAATATTATGAATGTGTCTACATGATCTGGAAATATCAAAGACCCACAATGGACATTTAAACCAATCCGAAGTGCAGTTCTGTATGAAAGTATTTTCCCTCTTACAGGTTTATTGGTTTTGTGTGTTTGACACGTGGTCATCATCAAGCACGTTTTAACATCAGATAAAGACAACCTGATCAGATCCAAAAAATTGTTCTCATGTATAAATTATTAGAAACAACTTGTCTGCCAGTCCCGGAAAATATTTTTTAGGAAATTATTAATGGAAAGAAACATGTCCAAGACAAGGTACAGTCTGACTAAAATGGAAAGACAGAAGAAATCTGTAAGGAATCAAATGCTTTACTGTCATTTTTAAAAGAAACAGGAACCCTGTGATGTGTCTCCAATCAGATAATCTGGACAATATGTTGTTCAATACTTCAGTTTGTTTTTGGTTTTTTTTCACTCTACTAGGAACAATGCAGCATCAAATGTGCTCAACACCTGAAGGAAACTTATCACTGATGCCCTTTTTGGACTGATGATCTTACCTTCCACAGATATGTCCTGAATAGCAAAGCGGAGAATGATGGTCCAGATCATTCCAAGAGTCATCTTTACATTCCCATCCACGATCTCTGTAATCCAAGAATCACATAGTTACAATTGTTTTACAGAAGAGGAACAAATGCAAATATTTTCATCAACTATTGTTTCCCTGTTGCATATACAGTCATATTCAATACATTTGAATATTATCAAAAAGTAAATTTGTTTCAATAACACAATTAAACATGTTAAAAAAACATATTACATAGATTAATTACTCAAAGGCTGATGTTTTAAAGGCCTTATTTCTGTTAATTAAAATGATTTTTTGCTTACATATAATGAAAACACGACATTTAAAAATAGAATATTACATCAAACCGATGAAAAAATGAATGTGTAATATACAAATCTGGGCTTAATGAAAAGTATGTTTGATACTTCCTTAAGTTGTTATTTTCAAAAGGTACTTTTAATCTGACAAAGGAGCCTCTTTGGAAACCAAATTCTAATTTATTGAATATGAATATGTATACCTTGTGTTGATGTGGCTTTTAAGTAAATAATGCTCCAGCATCACCATCTATGTATTTGATACCATAGCATACATTATTGAATCCCTATTCGATCCAGGCTGCTAACTTAAACTTAAACTTTAATTGTACAACATAAACATAAAACATAATAAATGGGGAACAGGGGGACCACGCCTACTCTCATGTTATGTTTTGCAGACGCTCTGTCTGCACTGATGAAAATTCACTCAATTCAGCATGCTAAACGCTTAATGTGACTCCAATAGGAGGAACGTTGAACCTGTTTTCTTATTATTTCAGCTAGTAGTTGTTTGACCCCTTGGGCTCACTAATGCACTTGATTTAAACATTTATCTTTCAGCTAAATGTGGTCAGGGGATAATTAAGTCTGATAAAACACTAAACAAAAATTAATCAGTCGTAATGCAGTAGAAAATTGTACATTTTACACTCTTCCTGCTAATCATGCACTGTACAAAGCAGGATCTATCACAAGTTACTCAGACACCTTATAATCAAAACTTAATGTTTCACAAAATGCCCTTAACTTTCTTCTGATTTGAACACACATTAACATGCTGTATATGGTAACATAGGAAGCTGCATGACAGCAGCTTTAATACGCTTGAGATACAAAAGGATTAGTGTGGAAGTACCTTCTGCTCCAATGGAGACCAATTTGACCCCTTTACTTGTGATGAATTCCAGTGCTTTGTTGACATTAGCAATCTTGTGAAACCGCATCTTCCCTCTGTCTGGCTTAGGTAACCTCTCTCCTACAGACAGAATATGATAGAAGGAACATACTGGGATGGGGGAAATCCTTCACAGTTACGGGAAAAATGATCTTTTCTGAGCTGCTCAAACCTGAGATGACTTCCAGGAGCAGCATGAGTTTTAATCCATTTCTGAAGTCCTCCTCAATGTTTTCAATCTGGGTCCCAGCCTTCCTCAGGTGAGAATTACACCATGCTGTGAATGTCTAATAAGAAAGGGTTGCCTGAGTCAGCTAAAACAAGTTTTGAATTGATTTCATGTAACAGCACAAATTTCTTCACCTCTATAGTCCTAGTTTTTTAGGAGGAATTCCCCAAAGTAAGGAAGGAGTTACGTTAAAGTGCAATAAGAAGTTTTATACTTTAATCACATTGCACCTAAACAGACAGTGAGATGTTAGTTTTTACAACATTCTATTATCAGGTTATCCTTCAATGACATCATCCTATTTGAACTTTTCCCAACAATAGCTCCCCTGCAAAGACCATTTAGCGCATACACGTGTCCTAAAATACAGTAAATCAAGCTAAGACATCATTATCTGTCATCTATTTTTATAAAGTCTGTCCATGGTCAGGCAGCAGAGTTCTCAGTACTGTACAAATGAAAGCCAGGGAACTGGCCAGAGCGCATTCCAGCCGATATAAGGCGTTAAATTTAGATCACTCTGCCGACGCTCACGATAAGAGACGGAAAAGGAAAAACAACTCAAAACGTCTATCTGTGTCAACAAGTGAAAATATCACACCGGTCCAGACAGAATTTTCCCCTTACGTCACTTTTTGTCACTATTTTGCCACTTATAATATGACAGATGAATGTACCTGGAGATAGCTCAATCACAGAAGGTTGTTCTTCAGGTCAGATTTCAGAGAGTAAAACCAGGAGGAGGAAAGCTTCATGAAATATTTAAAAATCATGTCAAGGACATGCCATAAAGTAAGAATTAAAATGTCTTGCAATAGAAAAATAAAAATCAAACTAAACATTCCAATAATTAGGCATCGTCAGCTAAATATCTATTTGTGACACCTATTATATACACTGAAGATTAATAACACACAAAAGTACACTGAAAAAGGATTAATTAAGAGAAAATCACACAAAACCTGGACAGGTGTGTAAAAGTTGTTGGTACAACTTTATGAATCTTGAATTCACTGTGATTCACAAAATATTTGGTTAAATTTCACTAGTGGCATCCAGGCCCGTTTACTGCCAGGCCATAATCAGGAGTCATGTGGCATCACAAAGCTTAAAGAGCCAAACAATGACTTTTTCAAAGCAACACATTAGTAACCAATCTAAAGAAATTCAGGAACCGATGAGAAAAAAAATCGTTGTCATCCGTTGGTAACAGGCTTCAAAGCCAGGGCTGCACAATTAATCATATTTGCAATATAATTGCAATTATTAAAAAAACACAATTTTCAAATCGCAGAGGTCTGCAATTTTTGGCTATGTCACAATGAATGGATAAGTTGCATCCTTTAGATGTCAGTGATATGTTTAAAATAGGTTTGCCTCCACATGGAAGGGAAGAGAATAACAGCAGTGAGATAATCTAATTTATTACTTGTTTTAGCGTTTATATAGTCAATACCTTTTTACCAGAAACTTTCAGGAAGCTTACAATAGCATTAAGTACCAGTCAAACTGTGTCAAACTCACAAAGCTATTATCTTGAATAATAATTATTATTATTATTGTTATTATTATATAATCTGATTAATAAAAAGTGTGAGATTTCTTGTTTTAAATTGTCCTTGTTTACAAACATCTTTATCTACCGGGCATTTTTGTTGCTTGTGGTTAATGCAGAAAAAAGTCTAAATTAAATTGCAATCACAATTATGGTTTAAATATATTGGAATTTAGATTTTTGGCAAAATCGTACAGCCCCATTCAAAGCCATCTTTAAGGTTCAGGGTTTCCAGTAAACCATGGTCAGAACCATTATCCACACATGGAGGAGACATGAAACAATGGTGAACCTTACCAGAAGTAGCGGGCCTTCCAAATTACTGGAAGAGTGCATCAACAACTGACCCATGATTCATCCGGCAAGCCCTGCTAGGCCTCACTTTCTCAGTTAAGGTCAGTGTTCCTGATAAAACCTTAAAAACACTAATGGACAAATACAACTGTGTAGATCCCCAATTTTTTTAAAAAAATGTCCTTTTGACACATGAGACAAAGGGGGAGTTTTGCAGCTATAAAGGAACATGTCTTGCCAAAATTGTGTCACCTTAAGCTCATAAACACTTGGGTCATGCAGCAGAACACTGATATGAATGACTTCACAAAATGCAAAATAAAGGTTTTGGAGAGGCCTAGTAAAAGTCTGGAAGCAAAATCCGATTAAGATGCTGTGGTTTGACCTGAAACAGCCAACGATTGCTTGAAAATCATTTAGTATACCCAAATAAATAATAGTTTAGCAAACAATACTGGGACAAAATTCAACAACAGTGATGTCAAAGACTTATTTCCTGTTATTACAAAGGCTTGGTGCCAGTTGCCGCCACCCAATGTGGCATAACTAGTTATAGGTTTAGAGGGGATATATTTAATTCACACAGGGCCAGTTTGATTTGGATTCCCTATTTTCCTTTAATAAAAGAAATCATCATTTTAAACCTACATTTTTTTTATTTGAGCACGTTTAAAAGCTTTTAGTGACATTTGACTCAGGGAGTCTGCTGTTTTAGAGCCTTCACCTGTTTGGAACATTACAGATTTATCTTGATTTAAAACGTATTTCAAACGCAGACATTTCTCTGATCAATTTGGAAACTATTTCTCTTCCACAGATCATCTCAGTTTCGGGATCCCACAGGGCTCCATACTGGGTCAACTGTTGTTTATCTTTAGGAAGATCTATTTTTAATTGGAGGACATTGCAGCCTATCTGTCAGTTCAGCTGGAATCAAGGCCTAAATGAAGTTGAACTTTCTGAATCTTAATGAAAACACAATAAAAGTTATTCAGTTTGGAGAGTCCTTATTAGTGCAGTTCATATTTTTGGTACAGGCTTCTATCTCTTCACACGTCTCTGTTGTGAAGAACTGACATGTTATATTAAGCTGCTCTCATACGGATGGTCTAGAAGATTAGTGTCGGGATAAAACACAGCTCTTAATTAACTAGGCATGACTTGTTGCTAAAGTTAAGCCTTGCTTTCCTTTTAAAGATCTTGATAAAATTCATGAATTTTATCAGCTCTGTTGTGGACTATTGTAACGCTCTGTATGTTAATAGATCAAGCACCCCTGCAGTGTTTGCTGCCTATCAAGAATGCCTTTGAACTGGTAATAAAAAGCATTGAAACATAACTCTGGTCTTGAAATCCTTTGGGTTCCTGTTAGTTTTTGCATTGCTTTTAAAATGTTATTTAATTATTGACTTGTTGAACACTTGTTTGTGTTTTGTTTTAGTTAAAATAGATCAGAATCAGGAGATTAGGCCTCAAAAAAATGCGGAAGTTGGTATTGGCCAGGAAAAGCCTGATTATTGCATTTATAGTTTATGGAGTCTCATTTGATTTACTTATTTTATTCCTTTTTTTCTATATTACTCTACTGGATCATAATTTGTTTGGCTAAGCTGTGTTGTGACTTTGATTGACTTTTATCATACTCTCAATGAAATTTTCTTTTTTTGGTTTTTTTTACTACTCACCTTCCAAATAATAGCATTTATATCGTAGCACTGCTACGAGTGTACCAGTAAGCTCACATGAATGTAGGCGAAGCTTGTTGCTGATGTGTTATAATGAGCAAAAAAGTCAGTAAGGAAAGACTTGAAGCACTTTTTGACTTGTTTCAAATACTTTTTGTAATTAATGTATGAAAGATCAAATGTCAATGCTGTACTGTTTTTATCTAAAAGTATATTTTCGACTTTGATATTTAACATGTTTTGTCCAGTTTTGTCATTAATATGTAATCTTTTTCACTGACTCTGGCTTTCTTTTTCTTCTCAGTTGGTTTCCTTGTAGCCTGAATAATTAAATCGTTGAACAAAGTATTAATTTGTCATCATAGTAGTAGTGTAATTTAACAGTAGAGTCTTTATCAGTAACAAAGATGCATTCAATGAAAACATTTTAAAACTTTTTGCGAGCCTGCTCTCAGTAGGACCACAGTTGCTTGCCCAGCCAGTCACTCTAGCTTCTCCCTAGGGTGCCGGTGCAAAAACAGAATATTACAGGCTTGAGCGTGAACGGGCTTCACATTCTTCGCTGAATGAGCCGCAACCCCCCGCAGCGTATGTGACATTGTACGGCTGTCCTGCTTGTTAGAAAAAAGAAAAAAGTTCCCTGCTGGTCCTTCAAATTGAACTCTCAGTCACAGTTGCAGAACACTGCAGCCCACTTTCCGAGCCCCCCTCGCCACCCACTCCCACACCGATGTCCGGTGACGTTTAGAGCCAAAAATATTCATGAATGACATCCAGCGAGTGACTGATACCTTTGTGGACTCATTGGGATGGAGACTATAAAAAAGACTATAAAAGACTGCTCAGTCCCCATCCTCAAAGTTATTTTTTTTCTGAGTTACCACTTCATTAGTTATATCTATAGGACAATTTCGCTCCTGAAGCACCATGCTGATAAACTGGATGCCCCATAAAGGACGTGCTCCATTACCGTGTGTATTCATTCTTGTTTTCCCAACAAAAAAAGGCTTTAGAAATTCAAATAGCAGGAAAAAATCTTTCAAAACTAACCTGGACTTTTTCCTGAAAATACAATTGTTCCCCTAAACTTATTAAGCGGTAATGCCAACCTTGTCAACAACTGCCATTGAGCACTTGCTGGTCAGTCTTTTCCATCACTGTGGGTACATTTTGGCCCAATCTATCCTGCAGAACTGTACCAATTCAGCCATTTCTGAGGGTATTCCAGCAGGAACAGTGTGTTTAAGATAGACCTCTGCAAATCAATTAGACTTAACTCCAGACTTTGACTAGGCCACTCATTTAGTTTTATTTTTTGCTATATTTTTTTAGGCCTTCAGAGTTGGACTTGGTGTCCTTTGGCTCATTGTTTTCCTGCATAACCCAATGAGGTTAAGTTCCCAAGCTGATGGTCGGACATATACCTCAAGATTTTCTGGCAAGGAGCAGAAGTCCTGATTGTATCCATTATGGCAAGTCGTCTAGGTCCTAAAGTACTGAAGTACCCGTGCCCAGGCCATCACAATGCCATCACCATAGACAACTGTTGCTATGATGTTCTTTTTCTGAAATGTTGTTAGTTTTTTTGCCTGGTGTGATGGTACTGACACCTTCCAAAAAGTTCCACTTTCGTCTCGTCAGTCCACTAAAAAAAAAGATGCTTTTTGGTTTGACGGCCCTTTGTGTTCTTTTTTTGTAAACCCCGCGACGACCTGTACTTGTATAGCACTTTATGACATCCTGAGGACCCCAAAGCGCTTTACTACATTCATTCACCCATTTCATTCACGTTGTAGCCACAGCTGGCCTGGGACAAACTGAAAGAAACGGGGTACAACTACCAGGCCCTCTGGGGTGGAGTGTCTTCCCCAAGGACACAACAGGTGAGACAGTCAGAGCGGGGGTTTGAACCAGCAACCCACTGGCTACAGGACAAACTCCTAGCTTCTGTGCCACTGTTAAAAACGAGTCAACAATGCACTCTTGGAGTAATTTTGGTAGCTTGACCACTCCTGGGAAGGTTCACCAATGCTCCATGTTTTCTCCATCCATGGATAACGGCTCTCATTGTAGGTCGCCGGATATTTAAGCTCCCTTAGATATGTTCACGTTTTTTTTAGCTAGTTCAGTCGGGCTACGTCATGTTGACAGAGACAGGTTTTAATTAAGTTATTTCTTGACTTTACAGGTCTGGCAGAAAACAGAATTGCGTGTGACACCTTACCTAAACATTTTATCAAACAATTTATTCACAATGCGGAAATGCACGTTTTTTGTTTTTGTTTGTTTTTTACATATATGGCCAATTTCTGAATGCTTGATGATCAGAAACAAGTATGTATCAAGTCAAACCTAAACCTGAAACAAAAACCTATAAGAAGATAAATCCTTTTTCATAGCTCTATATCATTTTAGATGTGTTGTATCTTAGTTTAAATAACGTGAAACCTTCACATTTCAGGATTATCATACTATGATTGTCTCATGCTTAACCCCAAAGTGAGCACATGCAGGGTAACCTTATGAGTGGCAAAAAAAAAAACAAGAAAGTTGACTATCATTTAGCTGACATGTATTCCTAAGAATACACATATTGTCATCCTCCCTGTGAGGGCCAAAAGCGGGGTTATAGAGGACATGGTGCTGTTGGAGCTGCACTTTTAAGGCCCAGGCCAACTCTTAAAGCCCTGAAAAACCCTCGACTGGCAGCGCGGAAGGCCGAGGCTATATCGAGTTGAGCTGGTGCTGGTAAACTCCAATATATTCCTGCGCGGTCTCTATACACAAAAGAATTCCCAAGGACGCTGGATTAACCCCGCTATAATGCCTTTTGGTCCCCAGGTTTAAAATTAGACGCAGCGTCCATTCTGATCCGGAGAGCGTCATCGTGTGCTGGAAGCATCTGTTGACAGCTCGCATTCCGCGCGTATCAGCGGAGAGGCAGCGGTCTGTGGAGCCGCTGGAGCGGAGAGGCTATTGTTAGACGGTGTGGTACCCGCCGCATCCGTCCGTCAAAGCCGCCCCCTCGCTGGACCCCGTCGAGCTGACGTCACTTAAGCAGACCTGCACCGGAAATAGTGCGATCCGCCCTTCAAAACAAAACTACACACCATGGACTTTGCGTTGATGCATACATTTTCTGAAAAGCGTCGCATCTCAAGTTCACCGTTTTATAATATTGTCTAATAATTATCTTTGTTAAATTAGTTTGATTTGTTTTTCATCTTTCCTAATATAATTTTGTTTGAAATAATTTTATACCTGCCTATAGTTCCTGTAAGAATTGCTTCTTTTTTTTTGGCTTTTTTTTTTTCCATCAACAAAACTCATTTGTATTCATCATCGGATTGATAATTTCAGCCATGCTCTTAAAATTGATAATGCTGAAATTATTTACATGAACTCCGGGCGCTGCTTATCATAGAGCGCTGTGATTCATTACAGGATTGAAACCTTTGGTTGACTAGTCTTTATTGTCCAAAAATACTATTGTGTGTGTATAATTTAATTACAAATCTATCAATCTGCCTGTCAGTCCATAACTTCCTATAGGTCACCTCACCTAGCACTACAGCCCTCGCTGTAAGGCTCTTTCTACATCCAGTGCTCGTTCATTACATACAAAACTTGGGTAAGTGAACAATAAGGCATTTTCTTATTAGACTTGGAAAAAGTTCCATTTTACTTGGAACAAACTGCAAACTTAACTGGACACACTTTTAAAAATGTTTTAAGGATGATGGAGAAAGTATCACTGAATATATGCTCCTGTTCTTTGTGTTTTATTGATATTGTCTTTCTTTTTATTATATTTCCAGTTGTTCCTTTAAGCGAATTTAATGCATGAATTGTACTGATGATAGTTTGTTCTAACACATTGTTGTCTTTAGAGTCTATTTAAAATGAGCTGTTCTTAGAATTAAGACCTCCTGCCTCAATGACATTGACCTGTATAAATAAAGGTGGAATACGGGGCAATTGGGAATACTTCAAACTGTCACTGCGTCTCATCAAACCGACTGGCTAACCTCCCAGAGGGTCCACTCAAAGAAAATTATCTTGAGGAGAACAGTGTGTTAGACTTTCGGGGGTTGAGGTTGACTGATAAAAGAAAGTATCGGCAAATACATGTGCTTGCAGCATGCAACCATGCAACAAGCGAAATAAAGTTTGGAAAACGATGTAAACTTTTTGTTGTTGAAATATATTTATTAACATATTTGTCAAATTATCGGCAGTCTTGATTAAATCACTTGTGCATTTTCACACTTTAAGAAAATTATTATTTGTGTCTATTATTAAGATTGAGCTTCTGATACTTGGGCTACTATGGGTTTTCAGCTCAGGTATTTTATTTTGAAAAGACTTTAGCCGGATGAATCTGTTGCTTTTGAGCTTTTTCAGAAGTTGTGAATTTAAGTTGGCCGCTAAAGGTTCGGCAGTCTTTTAGTTAAAGAAAAATGAGACTGATCCTGATGTAAAATAAATAAATAAATAAATAAATAGACAATTTGAACTATAACATAAATAACGGCAACAAAATTGGTATTGTTTTTGTCCGAGCAAAGTAAACCTTGTTTAGTTTGATTATTGACTAAACAGACATACTTTCCTCTGCTGTTGCTCCCAGGCAGGGTCCAGCAGCATGTCCCTGTCCCATTCCTCTTCCTGTAGCATGTATTCCTCCTCGTACCCGTTGTCATAGTGCACCGTTGTCTCTATCTGGGTCATCATCTTGCCCCCGGTAACTTAGCTCTTCTACCCTGCAAAGCGAAACTGATTTAAGGCAAATCTCTTTTCTAAGGGCCGCTGTTGCTCCTCTTTCTCTGCGCCTCCCGCTCGGTCTTGTCCTTCCGACCTGACAGAAGGCTGGATGAGCAAATGACTCTGTGGTCATTCCTGGACCAGTGGCGGTTCTGGCAGGAATGGCCCTCTGGGTGAGCCCCTCCTTCTGAGGCCCCACACATGCCCACCATCCTCACATGGCCCATTTGGCCAAAAAAATAAAATAAAATAAAATAAAATAAAAGATAGATAGATAGATAGATAGATAGATAGATAGATAGATAGATAGATAGATAGATAGATAGATAGATAGATAGATAGATAGATAGATAGATAGATAGATAGATAGATAGATAGATAGATAGATAGATAGATAGATAGATAGATAGATAGATAGATAGATAGATAGATAGATAGATAGAAAAAGAAAAAGAAAAGAACAGAAAGAAGAAAACAATATTCTAAAAATTCAAATGATCAGAAACAAATAGATAGATATATTTTTTAGAATATGTTAGAGTCTTAAAAGGGATTTTCAGTGCAGAAATATCACGGCAGCAAATCGGCCTCCACAATCATAGAGGAAAGGGCTGTTGAATTTGCTCAAAACAACGAATGGGCTTTTCTTCGCAATCCAACTTTCCCCCTGGAATGTTTTTAGAAAGAACACATATTGTAGAAAAAAAAGAACAACAGGGATAACCAGAGCTGTAAGGGGATTGAAAAATTAAAAACGTTTCTCTCTTGCCTCATGTTTTTACTCTGAGCTTTGCAACAAAGGTTCGCTCAAATGTACTTTGTGAATGTGTAGTTGAATGACAATAAAGTCTGTATAAGTCACAGTAAGAGTCAATGGGGAGCTAGTCAGCAAGATTTCAACACTTAAACATTGTTATTACTTGTAAACCAAGATTACTTTCATTTCATCTGTGTTTTGACTTACCCAGCTGAGCGATTTTGGCTATGTAACTCTGTATTTCACACCTGGCTGTAAAGTAAATTTACTCACGGGAACAACTAGGTGGAGTTAAAAACTGAGCATCAAGAATAACAGAAAAATACAGTCGTCTGTGTATAAGTTATACAGTTATGTCCAAAATGATTTATGACCCTGACAAATTCATGTTTAACCGTTTAATTTTACCCACCGTGTTTCATTTGACTGGATACAATGTTAAACATTTTGAAGTGGTCCCAACTTCACTCTGATGGGAGCTCATAAAGACCAGAGTGATGGAAAGAAGGCCTTCAGCCTTAAAGCCTCAAAATACCAGGAAAAATATTCAAAGAGCTGGGCAGCAATACGAGAGGGATTTTAATGCTGTGGCAAAAAAAAAGTCCACTTATTGTTGAGAAGGATATAGATAATGTTTGACAGGGCAAAAATAAATAAAAGAAACACTGGTCTTTATTTTTTCAAAAGATTTTATTTTCTATTTTTGTGTTGTCAGAGATGTTTCTCTTAGGTATGAATAATTTTGAGTTTAATTGTGTAAGGGTTTCTGTGTTTTAACTAAATTACCGAAGTTCTGTGTTTTAAGAAATAGCATAAGTGTTTCATAAATCTCAAATTGTATACTCAGAGTAGAGGTGAGATATGGCCAGTCTAAATACGTAAGACTGTTGCAGAACAAATGGTCGAATGCAGCCCAGAGTCGGTAAAGCAAAAACTAAAAATTTTTATTTAATTTATACAGAAAATGTTTCCTCAGAATGTACTGTGTTGAACTATGCTCACTGCAATGGGGCTCCCATTCCGGCTGCCTGGATATGCAGAAAATAATTGTTTTTAACAACACTTGTTCATACTGAAACCCTGTTTTTTTTAATTGTTTTTTTTTGTGCCTCCAGGGTCCTAGGGAAATTACAAACATATCAAAAACTGCCATTTTACCATATGGTTATATCATGTTGCTCTACCTTCAACAAAATGCAGGTACCAAACTATTTTTCATTCAATAAAAAGGTCTTTATTACAGAAAAGACATTTAGAAGTTGACTTGGGACATATAAATAAATGTGGAAAATCCAGATATTTTCAGACTTAGTGCCATCAATCACTGATAAAACAAAAAGAAAATATCATTTAAGGCTTTCATGGTTCGTGCTTGTTCTGTTGCTGCTATTTACTGAATAGCAGCTGATAATAATTCATTTTACATCAAATATTATAAAGGGCGACCCGACTCCAACTTGAACTTATCAAAATAGTACATTAGACCACACTGGAGTGCCTTTCGATGAGACCTTTCAATGCTTTTAACACATTTTGCCAGCTATGACTTCTAGAATGACACCAGTGTAAACACCAGGGGAAAAGCGCGGCAAATGTCAATATGTGTGATATGTTAGGATTTATTGCATAGATTTAGCAAAAAGATGCTCTGAATACTCCATGTAACACGTGTTACAGGGGATCTTTGTTTGGCCGTGCACCATCTTAGGTTTTTAATTACAAACTCTGTGAGACAATAAAAGTTTTCATATATTAGAGATGCAAAAAAAACAATAAAATTCAGTGAACCCACTGCAGTTTTATGGTCCTATGTACCTGATAATGTCCGGCGAATAAAAACAACAAAAAAAACAGTTGGAAACAGCAATAAAAAAGATCACTAAAAAAAACATTTTACAGCTGTTTGAAATGTAACATTTTCCAAAGTCTCTTAAGGGCCAAGGATCACATCAATCAAAAGAAAATAATTCAAACAGACCACATAAAAACGTGAAGAAAACAAAAGTCTACAGTTCACTTTAAAGAGGGGGGAAGCTGCTCCCTGCAGTCACAAACCGAAGGATAACCTCGCCGTGGGGCTGGAGTTCACTCAGAGTGCAGAGCCAGACTCGTTCGTGGGAGTGAACAAAGCTCAGGCGTTTTCTCCAAGCCAATCCGACAACCCTAAGAACATGCTAGCTGTCACAGCGACGCAGAGGCTGTCCGGGGGGGTTCCAATGATATCACAAGCATCTCTGGGCTCACAGACAGAAAACAGGCGGGGAGGAAAAAAGGGGGACAGTCGGACAGGGGAGGGAGGAAAGGGAGCCGTTTCTGTGATGTGCTGCGGTGTTCTCTGGTCCTCGGTGGTTAACAAGAGACGGGAGTGGGGTAAGGGATCTGACAGGAAAGGTCGTTCTTGTGCTTGTTCTTGTTTGTTCTTTTACATCATTCAGTTTCGTTCAGAGCGCAGGGTCGCCGCCACTCCTGGCCTCGTTCATGGATCCACTTGTTTGATACTAAAAGAAAGAAAAAGTACAACCATCATCGTAGGAAAAAAATCTAGTTATATCATCACTTCATACATAAAGAAAAGTTGAACTGTGTCACATTATCACGTCGTGTGTATTTCTCACAAATTAGAATGTGCTTCATTTGGATTTCATGGGAAAGGGGGTGCTGTAGTCAGAGGGGATCCAACTGAACATTTTAGCCTAAAGGCTAAAATGCTAGGTGTAGCGGAAAAACCGACACACAAAAACACCATGAACGCATCTTTCCCCACTGTGAAATACGGTGGTGGCAGCCTCATGCTGTGGGGGAGCTTTTCTTTAGCTTGGACGGGTTTCTAGGTCAGAGTTGGTGGATGGAAGAAGCTTTAAACAGGACACTGGAAGAAAACCTCTCCCAGCAGGACAACGAACCCAAACATCCAGCCAGAACCTCAATGAGAACCTTTAGAACATGGCAAATTCCAAACGTATACCCCAAAATCTTACTTTTTTAGTTGTGAAAACCAAAACTAAATGTTTAAAAACCCCTTCCGGTTCAGAACCAACCATTACTTGGCTTTGATTTGTCTCCTAAAATCCCAACAAAATACATTAAAGTTACAGAGTTATAAAGTGATAAAATGTGTATACATTAAAGGGCCGTAAATAATTTAGCAAAGGGATCCTATGCGTACATCCTTTGTGTAATTAATGCAATGCCAAGGGCCTGAAGGAAAAAGCAGAAAATCCAAACCGGAAACCTGAAGTCACATCCCTCTAAGACTCTTCCCGTTTCCTAAAACAGACCTACGGTGTGACATCCAAAAGAGGAACTCACCCCACTTGTTGCCCACCAGCACTGGACAGGCTGCGTGTCGTGTGCTGTAGTCTCCTTCCCCGCTGGCAAACAGATTGTACCAGAACACAGCCGTGCCCTGAGATCAATGACAGAGTTAGCAGCAGCTCTCCGTCGGCAGGAGTCTGACTTAGCAGACTTTAATCTCACACATTCAAATCCCCAGTTTAAAAACAAAAGCAGCAAATATCCATAAATGAACGCATGATTCTACATTTGCTATAATCTATAATCAGGAAGAGGGAAATCTTTTGTTTGATGCTGTATGGTATAAATTAACAGAGGCGAAAGAAATTATTACATGCATGACTGAGTCTTGCTTTAAAAACATCCGTCTTGAAGATTAGCAATACGCGCCTGCTAGGAATTAATAATTTATTGAGATATAAATCCAAACATCTGAAATTATCTTTAACAACAGCTGTTTGGTATTCTATAATGCAGGTAAATCGATCACGATATCAGTAAACAGTGTTAGGCGTTAGTGTGAGGTTACCTTTTGAGGCCAGACTGCTGCACCTACGTCAGGGAATACGGTGGCGCCCCCTGCAGTCACGTCACTCATCTGCAACAGAAGATGCACGGGGGAAAAAAGGCGTTTACGTGTTTGTTGGGCCAAAGTAATCCCGTGGTCCCGCTGGTGTGCTGCTGCATCAGAGCAGTCACCGCAATGTTCACTTAATATTTACATAAGTGGAGTAAGGCCAAATTAGATGTTATTCATATGATAAGGAGATATCAAATAGAGGAATTATTTACAAGGTAATGTTAATAACAGAAAATTAGTCAGTGCTACTGATACGGGTGAATACATTTTGCTGCTTCATCAAGATCCGTGTCAGATAAATGAAAATATAAAATAAAATATTTTTTTTCAGCTTCCACAATCATTAAAGATGTAGGGTATATCAACTTTTTTTTACTGTTGTACTCAAAGTTTTGTATAATTTTGAGAAACAAACAAAATTGACTTTTTTCATGTTTTTAACAGCAAAAGCATCGCTTGAAACTGCAAAAGTTCGTCATTTCAACACCTTAGACTCCTAATAAGCTTTACAATCATTTACAAAGAGACTGACGCCACACGGTGGGCTCATTAGTAGTGAAAAAAAAAACACCTGTGGTTGTGGCGATTTTTGATGCCACTGATGAATTTAAAGCAAGCTCTGGACTTTTTGCGTGTGTTCACTTACATAGAAGAGCCATGTTGCGATACGATTCCCAGTTCCCAGTTCCTTAAAGGCGTCTGGTTCATCTTTCTGTAGAAATATCACACACCAGAAGTAATGTCATGGGATTAAAAAAAAAAAAAAAAAAAAAAAAAAAAGAAAAGCCACGGCTCAACGGTGTAAATCAACTTCGAATGATAAAAGCGTACCCTTCCGAAGTCAAAGTGAGGTTCATACTGGCCTCCAACACCATAATTTGCAACCTTCAAAATCGAAGAAAAAAAAGAAAAAAGTGTCAATTTAACAGATATAGAAATAAGCCTGGAGTCATGTGAAATAAATCCAGATGCCCTATAAAATATTTAGGTCTTTCTTTTTAAACTCCGGAAAAGAAAGAGACTTGAAAAACAAAAAAGGTTGCCTTATAAAACACTGGTTTTATATCTAAGTAAATAGTTTGAACACCCTGCCCTCTAATAGCTAGTCGAATCGAATACATGTCAGGGCATCCTAATTTATTCCTCACCAAAATCTTTATTTTTTTTATTACATTTTGTAGACATTTTCAAAAGGCCTCTTCTATAGTTTTCATTATTTGGTTAAATTACTAGAGTTTTTCCAGTATCAACATTATTAAACATCCATATGCCCAACTAGGTCCAGAGTGTACTGTTGTTCTGCCGTGTAAGGCAGGGTTTCTATCTGTAAAATTCAATGAAGAATTTACCTGAAGTTCTTCTGCTGTGTCCATTTCAAGGCCTGTGATGTCCTCAATCCTCTCGTTGATCCTTTCGATCACAGGATCTTCATAGCCGGTGAGCCAAGCACTGCAACAACGCGGGCACGGAACAGCTATTTAGATGGACATTTCTCACAGGATGTATTCACTGTCCACTAGAGGGCAGCAAATTGTTCTTCAGTAGAAACAAAGCCAGGCCATGCTCCAAACATGCTGAACAAACGGATTAAAAAGAAAATTAAAGTTAGTTTCTATTTTTGCTGAAATTATTTAAAAAAATAAAAATAAATAAACATGGGGGAAAGCATGCATGAAGAAACTGGAAAGAGCCCAAGGATCTCCAGTCAGCTCAGGGTACAGGTTTTTTTCACTTTTGTAGTCTGGTTGACGACCACATTGAATATATATTTATTCTATTCCACTATACTAGAAAAAATATATTCTATTTCGCAGCTCAGCAGCATAAAAAAAAAATAACTCATTGTTATGGAAGAAGCAGTAAAAAGCCACAGTATCCACATCAAACCAGTCTAGCAATGGAGTTTCCATTAAATGGGACCTAACAATAAATTCCAACTTTTGAAATAAGAGGCCGTTTTTAAACATGAAAAAGGCAAGCTAGAAAACAGCACTCCAGCTTAAGGCAAGGGTTTAAATATCTGAGAGCTATGTGAGAAATGTGAAATGAGATATTTTCTTCTGTCTTTATGTGACAATGAGTAACTACTTTTTCAGATTTTAGATCAAATACGAGCCAGCGAGTCGTGTATCTCTGAACCGGATCAAAGAAAGGCTTTCCATCTCTTCCTCTGGCTCCTCACTCACTAACACTCACCGACTCTGAAACGACACGCCGGCTCGCACGTACACACGGACGAAAAGGCATCAAAGGGGACGCCACACCCTCGCATCCCTGCACCCTGACATTAATTAGCAGGAGCAGTAAAACCAAAGCGATGCGGGGGTTTCGAGCTGGCTGCAGAGGCTGCCACTTTTAGGATGGGGCTCAAATAGAACAAAACATCACTGAAGCGATTTATAAAGCAACAATTAGCATTTGGATCCAAAACAGAAGCCCAGGCGCCTCTTCTGCTGATAATAAAGCAGAAAAACGAAAAACAAAACACTGCGCCACGGCAGCCATGATTTCATGCTATCCCTTCCTCTTAGGGAAAAATAGCTGAAAGAATAAGGGTTTGACAAAAGGATCTAGTTCATCCAGTAGAATGAATTCCAATAGGTTTTAATTATCTTGGTTTAAACAGACTGTTTGCACCAATGACAATTAAAAACCCTTGCGTCGTTAGTTCTCCATCTAATCATTTGCATTTATCTCTGTGCAAGGTCAAACAAAACCAGCAAGCTGATGAAGAGAAGGAGGAAGCTGGATGAGGACCCGCTGAAACCTGAGACCCCTTACCTCTTGGAGACTCTGTATTGGGCTGTGGTAAGTTTCCCAGTTTGAGGGTCATGCACCGTGGCTCGCCTTAGCTATGGTAGTTCCAGAAGGCACGAGGAGACCGAGGAGGTGAAGAGGAAATAAAACAACAAAAGAAAGCAGTAGAGAGATAAAAATAAGAAAAGAGAAAGAGCAGGACAGGTGGAATAGGAGAGAGAAAGAGGGAGGGAGAAGAAAAGCAGACAGGGTCACTGGTTGTTGTCGTTATTAATGAGAAGAAGCAGAGCGTTCCATGAGGCAATACTGGACTTCTAGATGTGATTTATTACAGCCGCTTTCATCTTGTATTCGTCGACTGCCTCAGATGCACCTCATGGGGGACAAAGCAACTATGTTAATGTAAACAAGCAGAAAAAGTAGATAGTAAAAAAAAAAATCCTCTCCTTCAGCTCGTGGCGTTAGCGCTCTGTGACAGACTCCTGAGCTGGGAGATCGACCCGATGGCTCCAAATGAACCGCATCTTTTTCACAAACCACAGCGAGAGTCGAGAGAACCAGAGTCGATACGATTTCATGAAACGTCCTTGTTAATCAAGTGGAGTGTTCAAAGAGCAAAAAATGCAAAAAAGTGTTCATACCTCTTGAATTTTCCCACATTTGATCACATTACAACCACCCCTTCTATGCGTTTTATCGGGGTTTTATGCGATAAACCAAGACAAAATAGAGCACGTTTGTGTGTGTGAGGCTACAGGAAAACGATACGTGGCTTTTAAACGTCTGTACGAATACAATCCTGAAAAGTGCGGCACTCGTAGTATTATTCCCCATCTACCCCAACCCCCTAAATACAAGATGTGGAGTGCAAACAAATTCCTTCTGAGGTCATCTAACTGTGTATTTACATCCAAATATAAATACAGTTGTTCTGTGAAACACAGCAGGACAACTGAGTCATGCTTTTATGTAAGAGCAGTAAGAAGAAAGCCAACTTTGTCCTGTTCAAAGTTGGCTAAAGGCCATGTAGGGGACACAGCAAGCACCTAAAAGACACTACTGCGGTCAGGGGAGACTAAAATCTTATGTTTTCGGCCTCTGTACAAACCATGTTGTGTGGTGGGAAACGTTACACTGTACATCACAGGGAACCATGCCCACGGTGGTGGCAGCATCATGCTGTGGGGATGCTTTTCAGCCCTGACACATAAGCTGGTCAGAGTGGATGATAAGGGCGGATGTAGGCCAATCCGGACGTTAAAGGCTCCAAAACAGTCATGACTGGACTTAAACATAGAGCCAGAGCTGCAGCTAAAGCGTGTACTTTAAGCTTTATTCATTCACACGTTAAAATGGCCCATTCAAGGTAAAGACCTGAATTAAATTGAGAACTTGCGGCAAGACTTGAAAATTACTGTTCAGGGGCATCAGCATCCAAGCTGAGTGAAATTGACCTATTTTACAAGGAACATTAAACAAAACTTTCTAGATGAGCAAAGCTGTTAAGAGACAAAAGGCTTTCCTTTTCACGCTCGTCATCTCAAACCTCAGGGATAAAAAAAAAAAAAAAAAAAAAAACATATACCACGTCCAAAAGTTATCTGATGATACAGCCATTCCAGGCTATGTATGGGAGATACACGTATTTCCCATACATAGCCTGGGCCAGCGACCAGGATTATAGGGAGGCCATCATCACCTGGTGGGCCTAAGGTTAACAAGCTTTACAAAACTAACACCAAGACAAGGGAGACTTTGATTGGTGGAGTGTAAGTAATCCTGGTCTTTGTCCTAACAATAAACTGGACTGGTCCACGAACACCAATCGCCCAGACAGGAAAGGTCCAAGCCACCTCCGTCGACTGAGGAGACTACACAGGACACTATCAACAACTTTCTATGAGACTGTGGTGGTCTGCCGTGTTTTATACTGTACTCTGCTGGGGACAGAAAGCAACTAAACAAGCCTCTTATTTGAGCCAGCTCTGTCCTGGCGCAGCTGACATCATCACGGACAGCATCTCTCAGCCCCACCACCACACTGTGGGAGCTCCAGGCAGCTCCTTTAACAGCAGGCTGTGGCACCCACACCGTGCAGGACTGGTTTTTCATTCCCCCTATGATCGAACTCCTTAACATGTGTTTTTATATCTCTTAGATTCTTGTCTCCTTTTAAAATTGTTCCTCTATTTTTGTTTTGTTGGTTGGTGCAATTTATTCCTAATTTTTATTTTTTTTTATACATACACCTTTATTTTTGTGTATTTTGTATTAAGCGCTCTCATTAACAAGACAACTTCCCTAGAATGGGATGAAAAGGTGCTATTTTAATCGATTCGATTCTAAAAAGAATTAAAATGAATGTATTATTTTCGTCCCACTTCACAAATAAGTGCCACTTTGTGTTGGTCTATCACTTAAAATCCCAGCGAAATATATATCGAGCCTTGCTGTTACGAGAAGTTGTAACGAAGGGTCAGAAATCTTTTTACAAGGCGCCTTTTTAATCTGTCGAAAAATTTGTCGCATTCTCTGTTCAGCTCAAGAGCCTTTTAAGCTTTGGGAGGGGCAGCAAAAGCGAAACTCTGGACTGGACGGGAGTCCAAAGAAGAAGTTGGAGGAGTTTTTAAGGGAGGGATCCCCTAAAAAAAATCTCTCCTGCAACCTCCATCTTACCTTTTGCTGATCCTGTAAGGAGCCGTCTCCAGCACTCCAGTGACGGGGTTGGAGATGGTGGCCCTGCGCAGCTGTGAAGCCAGGGACACGATTTAACCCCCACAACTCAGGCACGTGTGCATGCCTGCGTGCTCGTCTAACCCACCAAACCAGCCTCGTGGCTTCGAACCCGCCACCCACCGACACCTTCAGTCGCACGCGAGCTACCGTACACGCTCCTCCGCTCCGGGGGTACTTACTCGAGGTTTGGCCAGCTGCTTGACTTTCTCGATTTCTGCGTCCGAGATGACGTCAAGGTAGCGAACGATGTAGGGGCGGTCCCACTCGTCCTGCTGTTTGACGGGGGCAAGCAGGTACTTGGGGTGGCGGTTGTTGTCGTAATAGCGACAGAACAGCCGGCTCTGCCTGCGCGGGGTCTGACGGAGAGACAAGGGGGTTAAAACGGAGGGGCAGACGAAAGCTGGAAGCTGCCAGTCACCTTAGAGCTTGCCCTCACCATCCGAATGCCCTCCCCTCGACAGAGCATCTCATACTTCCTCCTCTCTGGGATCAGAGAGAAAGCTTGTTTCGACTTCTTCTTCTTCTTCTCCTCCTCCTTTTCGGTCGTATCTCTCGCTCCGGGCTCCTCTTGTTTCTGAGCTTTTTTTTCCTCTGCCGCTTTTTGCTGCTTCTCCAGCTGGAACTCAAAGTACTTCACGTTGCCCTTGGCTCGCTGGTGCTCTGGGTCTGAAAGTGGTGGAAAACAGACGACAGCGACGGCGTCAACAAATAACCTGACGCCGCCAGATAGATTTGCTCCGCATATCCATCTGGAAACCTTCCGTTGAAGTAATTTTGGGAAGGGGCGAAAATACTGGTTAGCTGATTGGCCTATGTTGGTGATAGACAAGCCAAATAAACCAATCAGATCAACGAAGCATATGACGTACTCGTCAACATGCTTCGTCGTCGCTCATAACAGAGCGACGACGAAAACACAACCACAAGCCAAGCTACTCTTGCTACTGCAGGTAAAGGCTCGTTAGCTCAGCAAAGAAATACTCTGTAATTCCGATAAAACTTGCTCGATAGCCACGCTAACGCTAGTTTCATCGGCTGAAGCCGCCATGTTCTTTAGACTGAACTGTCACGCTTCCCGTTGCGTCACACCTCAACCCGCCTCAAAGCCAACGCTGATTGGACGTTCGTTTGGTGAACGGCTCCAAATTTTCTTTAACGGAGAGTAGCCAGACTGATCTGCAAGTGAAACCTTGAAAGCTCGCGAGATCAGGATGGTCTCACGAGGCTAGTCAACAAAGTGGATTTGAAAACAATTCGCCGATGCTGTTAAAAGGCGGCTTACCCAGTTCAAGCAGCCTCAAGGTGTACTTCAGCGCTCGCTCTATCTCCCCCTGCTGGTAGATGGAGTAACTCAGGTAGTCCAGCACCGTCACCTTGTCGATGGTGGACTCCTCTCCCTCGTCGAGCTGTTTCAGGGCCTGGGCCATCCACAGCTCGGTGTGGTAGTAATCAGCGTCCGAGTAGGCTATCTTACCCAGCTCGTAACAGTCCTCCACTGTCATCTGGCTCTTGTGCTTTACTCCTGGTGAACAAAAAAAAAAAAATTACTGAGGGGGAAAAAAGACATCTCTCCACAGGGGCAGATGTTTGCACTGTTGTTTGGGAGCAACAAGTCCAGGGGGAAAACTATAGCACATTGTGAACTCTGACTCTGGTATACTGTATGTGACTAAGTTCCTGATTTTATGTATTTTACCAGGCAGGTTTCCTGTAGAGATTGTGTTGGCGTCGAGATTGTAGGTGTCTTGTAAGCGGAGGAGAGCTTTAGCAGCCCCGGTCTGGTCCTCCTCTGTGGGAAAGTGTTGCCTTTGGATGGTCAGGTTGGAGATGAATCCTGCAAGAATCGAAAGAAAGAAAGAAGATGAAGGAGGAAAGCTTTCTGTAAGTGTATAAACCTGGTTATGAAAGCAGTAGATCCAGCTAGAAGTGACTTTTTAGACTTAAAGTGTGAAAGGCTTTTGGGAAAAGCAAGACAGACACATAATGAATGGAAATGGGCAAACACACACAAACACACAAACAATAAGAAAAAATGTTACACCAGAATCAGCTGTAACAATTAGTTTGTCTCAGTAAAGTTAAACACAGGACATTGATGTATAAAGTAGAATCATGAAGAACAAATATTTACCACACCTTAACTTACAGCACTCATTATTATTGGCACCTCTGTTGAAAATCTGTAAAAACCCTTCAAATAAATGGTTTGCATGGTGACAAAAAAAAAAAATCTTAGCTCCTTGTCCAGCGGGTTGCTGGTTACAGGATGACCGACCGTCTCAGCTGTTGTGTCGCTGGGCAAAACACTTCTGCTTTGCCTGCTGGCAGTGGTCAGAGGTGGCGCCGATGTACAGCAGCCTCACTTCTGTCAGTCTGCCCCGGGGCAGCTGTGGCTACAAATGAAGCTCACCACCGTCAGCGTGTCAAAGAGTGAATGCTTTGAAGTCCTTTGGACTTAATAAAGTGCTACACAAGTACAGGCCAATTTAACATTTAGGGGTCACGACCCCCATGGGGATTTAGTCTAGACCCCGCCCCTTCACCTCCACCCATGGAAGCCCGCTCTATTTGTTGTTGCATGCAAAATAAGATAACTGGTGACAGATAAAGAACAGAAACTCCTTATTTACACCTTTAAGTTATTCAAATGATTAAAGGTATATTTGGTCCAATGTTTTTAACATTATACTCTACATTGCTAGCGAATGTGCAGTATACACTTTTACATTTCGCTCTCTTTTTTCCAGAAGTGTGAATGTCTCACTTTGTCAGACTTTTTTGTATGAATTTAATAGCTGGTCAAGACGTACACTTTAGTAGCCTTCACTCCCCACGCAAAGGAAGGAGCAACATCCCCTGCAACTGGCATGAATGAGTAATATCAGGTTCTGGCCTGAACCCTGACTGATGATGGATAAGTCTTCATTTCATGGCTGTGGTGCCAAAATGTCAATTCAGCAACTTTTGCATCACCTTTGCCTTAAAACATGGCAAACATGTTTTGCCGTGTTTTGTGGTGATTATCTGCATGCTCCGTCATGCAGATCATCACCACATTATCTCTGGATATTTTGGTTCCACTTGTCACTCATGGCAGAGCTTTCAGCAGATCTGTACTGAAGCATGAGAAGCTGCTCCACACATTGATTGTTTCAGGATGCTTCACTACTGGCACCACAAAGAACTCGTGGTGTTCACCTTTTCCTCTCAAGACAAATGCTGTCTTACTCGCGCACACATCAGCTCTGCCCACAAATCTGAAAATCAAAGCTTGACAAAAAAATTGACTTTGCTGGCTTAAACCTACTTTTTGAAGAAGCAATGAGTAAGAAACGTACTGTAAAATGAACCTAAATCATTCTCGTTTGTCAACAGGGACGGAAGTAATATTCCCTAAAAACAATCGGTCCTCTCCATCAACAACGTCTTAGGCTACGTTCACACTGCAGCCTGAAGTGACCCAATTCCGATTTTTTTGCCCATATGCGACCTGTATCTGATCTTTTTATGACCCAGGCCACTTGGATATGTGGTCCTGAATCCGATACGTATCTGATCTTTTCAAATGCGACCTGTGTCTGTATGGCCGGGTCGCATTCATCCGACCTGTACGTCACCGATACTCAACAAACGTCACTATTCTTCGTCCTGCTGTGCAGAAGCGGGAAGAAAGACAACACCCATGGCAGACAACAATGAGAAGAGCAGTAAATGGAGAGAAAGCTTCGGTTAGAAAATAAATTAAAGATCGCAAAATGCACGCCAGCATTATAATCCATGTTTACTTCCGCAAACAATGAGCATGTTTGCTACGTGTGACGTCATCGCGTCCTCAACTGAGCATGCGGGACACTTAAGTTGGATGAATTCAGTTCACACAGGAGATCACATACAAGTCGTATATATTTGGAAATGTGAATGTGAAAAAATTTGATTTCACAAAAAAATCGGAATTGAGCATTAAGGCCTGCAGTGTGAACGTAGCCTTAGTCACATTTTTCTCCTTTCAAACCAAGAGGTACGATCCGTAACCACTTCGGTGCAGAGTGTAGCCCGTGTTTACTTCCTGGTTCTTGAGCCAATCATGTGAGAGTTCCTAGGGCTCCCACACAGAGCGCTGCATTTGGTATTTTATCTTAGCAAAAGATCAGCAGCCTGCTAACATGGATGCCGGTTAGAGAAGCGGACCAGGAGTAGAACAGAATACAACATCATAGACCTGTCCTGTGGAAGTAAAAATTCAGTGGGGTTTCCCAGCAGCAACGGACCGTTGAGGAAACGGCATGGACTATTGTCAGTGGCAGGCTGCTGGGTATGTGTTGTTCCGATTTGAAATCATGTCATTATTATTACTTATTGCTCCTTCAACCTATTTGATGCATGCTTGGAGTCAGTTCTTCATTGCTTGTACTCAAGCTTTAACCTGCTTAATGATGTCTAGAGACAGCAGCGTTGAATTTCTCTCAATTTTCATGCGTTTAAACATAATAGGAACATGATCACAAATAGATATTCAACAGCAATATGCGTCCCTGGTTTTATGAGATACACAATGTCAGAAGTGCTAAAAGCTCATCTGATCTGATCGACCAAGAGCTTCTGGTTCTCTGGTTGTCTCTGGGCCCAATACAAATTGTAGGAGAGGGATTGTTTTTTACAGAGAAGCAGGATTAGTCTCCTATTATATATAGGACACACAAAGAATAAACTTAAAAGAAACATAAAAGGTCACTTAGCAGGGTTCTCGTAAATTGACTCTACTGTCATCACTCCTGTTTTTGAATGTTTTTTTGTTGTTGGTTTTTTGCTAATGTAAATGTTTTTAATGTATTTTTGTATATTCTATTGTATTTCACAATGATATATACATTGTCATTTTATACATTTGCAAGTACCCCAGGAAGACAAGCAACCACTTTGTGGGAGCGAATGGGGATCCGAATAAAGGATAAAGAAAACTTGTATCAACTTAAACGAGTAAGATATAAATTACAAAAACACAAAAAGCTCATTTTAGTTACTTTACAGGAATTATAAAGGTTCCAATAACTGTGGCAGTTATCTGTTAAGTGGCATTTCTTACACTATATGTTTGGATTTTTCCCATTTTTTTCCAGTGCGAGAATATGCGACTGACTTCAAAGATTATTCTATATTAAGGCTTTTGGACAGATCTTCACCAAAGAGTGTCAATAAATTTGGATGTCTCAAATGTTAAAACTTTGCACAGCCGTGGGTTAATTCATTCAAAAGCTAATGCAAGTGCCGACTGTCAATGCAAGGACTTCTCAGTTGTGCCATACCATCTGTGGTGTCGCTAAGTACAAGACTCTCCAGGTCCCCCCACTCTGTGTTCAGCCTCTTCATCAGTTTGAAGGCATTGACAGGGTGGCCCAAAAAACCCTCGGGGTCCTGCGTGGCTGTTGCTGTCAAGGAATCCAACTTGTCAGCCCACCTATAACAAACACGGTAACACAATTCAGGAGCACGAGTCAGAATTAAAGCGCAAATATCACGAATCATGATGACTATCACTTGATTGATGATCAAAAACGATGGGGTTTTTGCACTAAAACTGTATTCTAAAAATGAAAAGACTCTCTGAACTTGACTATAAAGGCAACTCAAACGTCAGTGTCTCACATAACAGAGCTTTTGAGATTTCTCAAAATCTCAATAATACATTTGATTTGCAATCTCCTTTTATATTTGTTCAAATCTCAAAGAGACACATGATAAAATAAATGCTAAAAGTGGATATTCCAACTTTTCCTACAACAAAACATCCTTTGACTTTTGTTCATTTTACTTTGTTGTTGGGGTTTGGCACCACCTGAGTAGCTTGAAAGTTGACATTGAAGAATATTTCTCCAAAGACAGTTTGAAGCCAACAGTTAATGTATCTGTTGAGGACGGAGATATCGCATCTGGAACTGGAAATCTTTTATCCGAGTCAAGAAAATGTTCTGACCTGGCCCATAAAAAAGTCAAGCACTGCACCTGTGCGACCTTCCATCCGCTAACTCACCGCTTGAGCCGCTCCAGTTTGTTCTCCTCCGCTCTGATGTAATCCTTCAGAGACGTCACCAGGTCTTTTTCAGTGTACAGCAGATCTGTCATCTGGCCTGAGAATGACAGACACAGTGCATTACCAACATCGTCCTTTCACAGTTTGCTTTACAGTTTACTTCTACAGATGTGGTTGAATGAGCATTCGGGAGGGGTCCGTTTTTTTTTTTTTTTTTTACAATGTGCATTTTACCTATGGAGGTGAAGAAATCGTTGTTGGCCGAGAGCGACTGCAGGCTGCTCAGCAGCAATAAACACCAACATGGCAGCTCCATTCTGGAAGAGAGTTGATAAATTCATGAGAATCAGAGCCACAACAACAATTCAACCTGCAAATAGTATCACTTCTTTAAACCCAGAATCAGAGGATTCTTTATCAGGTTTACAGACACCTAATGTGCGGACTGCAACTTCTCACTCCTGATCAGGATTAAATACTTAGATTATCTACAAGACTGCTTGATTTACCATGTTTGACCTAAATATTATCATATCATTATTTTTCCTTACCTCTCATTGGTGCTACTCTGATTGATGTCATAGGATGGCTGTCCCTTAGAGATAAACATTTATGTCAATTTCCCCACAGACTATATCTCATAGATTTTGTAACAGGACACCATTTCTTGAAATGCAAACCACCATCTCTGATCAACTGAGAGGAAGAAATGAAAACTTCTGTTCTTATCTTTTTCCATCATATATAGTTTTTCTTTGTGTCAAACAATAGCTTTTTGTTTACTATTTGCTGTTGATAAGTTGAATCTAGAGACATTTCTTCAACACATAGAAATGCACAACAAACTTGCCAAATAACTAAGGGGAAAACACAGTTTCCAGCGGGAATGAACTAAAAACAAAAAGACAGTTGAATACCAAACACAAATTTAGACGCGCAAAGTAAATCAACAAAACCATGAAAGCACGAAACCAAAAGGCACCAGAGGCATTTATCCAGCCCCTGGATAACGTCAGAGACACCGAAATAATCCTGTGGTTGGTGTCAACATGCCTGGTTCAGCTTTAAATTTCCAACACGCCTTAAATCCTTAGAAGGCATCGTTTGACATTTACATGGCAAACTCCATATGTCAGACTGTTGGAGCTCATGGAAGATCAACACTTAAACCCAGCTAGAGACCTGATTCCTTTTTGTAAATATGTTGTCGTTTAGACGTCGCAGTTGATGAAGAAGTAAGGTCATCGTCAGTCTATTGACAGAGCAAAGACTAACACAGACAATGCACACTCACACCTATGGTCCAGCCAAATAAGCTGATTCTGTGAGGGCAAATGAGTGAATGAGAACCCACAGAGACACGCTGAGGGCTTAGAAAAACACAGACGGTCAGCACGGTTCAGCTCTACATTGGAAACCTTCTCGCTGGCACTAAAATCCACCGTGCCGGGTCAGCTGTATGAAGAGCACACTCTTAAGGAGCGTTTACCAGCCCGGATTCTGACAAAAAGCCAGAATCAGTTCAACGCGTTGACCCTGCGGCAACGAAAAGGAAAATCTGTTTGTTCCTGCGCAGTTCTGCTGAGCACCGAACCCTGGAGGCAGACAGACTGCAGGTCCAGACAGGCCCTCGGTGAAAAGGAGAACAAATCGTGTTTTTTTTTTTTTTATTTGGGTCAGCCGCACGCTGCAACGACAAGTTCAAAATGTATTTGAACACCTCGGGTCTCAGTCAGAATACTGAAAGCCACTATATCGATCACCCCAAAACACCAGAAATAAGGTGTAACTCAAGCGGTTGTGATCACTGTAATCAATGTAATGACAGGGTCACAGCTACAGCCTCTCCTCCTAACAGTGTTGTCCAAATCTGAGCGCGATTTCAGGACGAAAACAAAAAATAGGACATTTTATTATGTGTAGAAAAGTTATGTGTAGGATCATATGAATAATGCAAGTATATGTGGCAGCAGGACTATATTTCAACAATGAATGATGATGCCGATAGTACATAAGAAAACGGAAAATGTAAAAAATATATTGTGACATTTGTCAGTAATGTGGCAGCAAACCCAAAAAAGACATTTTATATGTACAGGAAAGTTATGTGTAAGACCATATGGATTATGCAAGTATGTGTTGGCATATTTAGCATATATATATATGTAAAGGGTCAATCACTCTTTTTCTGACAAGACCAGTAAAAACAAACATCGATATTACAGACAGACGAACCCTCCAAGCTGCTTTTTGATTTATTTTCTAACCTCTCTAATGTGAAAAACAAATCTGCTGGTTTGAAGAATGAAAACGCTGTTCGATGTGAGTCATAGATTTTGTCTCATATTATCATACATTATTTGCAATAAAATGCTCGCAGGTCGACAGAAAACATATGAAACCGCCATTAAATTTAACATATGAGTAACTAGATTAGTCACTGAACAAAATGGCTGCAAAGGTGAGCCATTTTTTCTAATGAAAAAAAAAACGTTTTTAATTCTGCTCCAGTGGTCCTGTAAGTAATTCACCGAATGAATAAATAAGATCCATAAAAAAAAATTGCCGTTTAGAAAAAAAAATGTTTTTTAAATATCCTAAGTCTTTCATACAAACTTGATTACCAGTCCAAAAATTGAACTTTAATCTGTAGATTTTGACAGAAATATGTATTTTTTTCTTTTACACTCAGATCTAATCTAAACAGTTGGCTCAAATTAACAGAAATAATTCTCTGAGCATTTCACCATCGGTCACCAACGTATAATTCCTACATTTAGAACATTTCATATCAGCACTGGATATTACACACTAAACAAAAAGCATAGCCAGTGACTGATCAGCTTCTCCATAAACTACAACAGATTTACATTTTAGATGTCGCACAATTAACTGTAACTAAGCGTTTAGTATATATTTATTTGTGTTTCGTAGCTTCCTGGCAGAGAAACCTGCTTCCCAAAGTCCCGTTTTACTTTTTACTCCAACTAAAACCATGCAGAGAAAAAAAGGCGCAGGATATCAATGGAAGAGGACAGGACTGCCACGTCTTCGCCCCTCCCCTCCTGTGGAAACTCGTGTGAGGGCTGATGGAGCTTTCTCTCTGCTCAAAGCCAAAATCAGGGTTGGCTTCAACTTTATGAAGCCGGGTATCACGGCCTCTTTACGCTCACCCTATACTGCAGAGATGGGTATATTGATTTACAAAGCAAGATGCTTCACTACTTTTGTAGTCTTCTTTAATGAAATGTTTTCCTTTATAGCAATACAGCCGCAATGTGCTGTATTCTCTCCACTATCGCGCATTGTAGATACGTGTTTCGATGGGTTTTTTTTTATCTGAAAAAAAAATAATAAAAAAAACACACACACAATGCAAAGAGAAAGCTGTAGCATCCCACGCTTCGCTGCACAGGAATGCCATAACTAAGCCAACAACGTGGGCAGAACCGCGCATAGTTTTCCTCTCGGTCTACAACAACTTAGCCAGTCCGCTACTTCTTCTCTAGCTTCCTCCGGCAGCTGTTGCAAATCTCTGACGCAGCATGCAGATGTTGTTAAGTCAATGTTTTGACGGGCCTGGGCATAAAACGCAGGGCTTGTCTTATCTGATCTGATCCGGGAGGCTGTATTTACCTGGTCCAGAGCATCCTGTGGCTATAGCGGGAGATCCGTGTCCTCGGCCGCTGCGTCCTCCGGAGTGAGTGTCGCTTCCTCGGGAGGGACTCGCTGGCTGAACGGAGGGAGGGAAGATCCTCCTCCCCTGTGATGTTTCGGTGAACTGTTGGCTGTCCGGCCGTCTGGGCTGGATTTCTGGGAGTCTGAGCCTGAGCGCTACGTGCAGCCTCACATGCCTTCAGTTTCGGCCAGATTTTGGAGAGGTTGGGAGGGGAGGGGGGGAGGCGTCCTTTAGTAAATCGGTGGGGAAGTTATTAGTGTGCGTAGGGTTTTTGGTGGAATAGATTCTCCAAAGTAAAGGTCCCACCATCGGGGGAGGCAGCCAGGAACGATCTTAACCTAGAGATCTAAAACATACCGATCGTTGTCGGTACATGACATTGTGTCCGCTACATCCTTAGTCGGACTGTGTGAGGTTTGGAACACGTAACGTGGTCAAAACTTTCCCTTATTTTCACCTGCAGCCTCCACTTCCCTCTCTCACATGCCAAAGCGCCCCCCTCCCAGGCGCAAAAGTGCGTCTGGAATGTCGAGCCTCCAGCAGGGAAGCAGTTTACACTTAGTGCTGTGTGTGTTAAATAGTTATAGGCCTAATCCTGCTGGCAAATGGATGTATTTTACGAACCATCTCCATTTTAACCACTGAACAGCGGCGGTTCGTGCAGGGATGGGGCCCTGGGCAGCGGGCAGGATCCTCCTTGGGGGGGCTGCCACAGTCACAGTGGAGTACGCCACATTGGCTTCCTTCTCTCAAACGGTGTGTCGGTGGTTGCTACCATTGAAATTGACAACTATCTAACTTGTAAGACAAATTTAAACACACACTCAGCCTGTTAATTTTAGTACTAACAGTGTTGATTACTGTGACAAAAAAAATGACAGTATATCTGCGAATCAAAATGTGAACTCTTACAAAATACAGTGCATTAAATGCATTTGAACTTATCAGTATTTAGAGTATTTTGCATATTCATTTGCAGGTGGGGCGGGGCGGTCCAGGCTGCATGTGGTGCTGCGACCAATCCCACATAAATTAGGATATATGAAAAAAAGGCTGTGTGCTAACATGTTTACGCTATGCACTGTTTCATATATCGTACTTTTTTTTGTGCACCACAAGTTTCAAGATTTCTCCCTACCTTTCTCTCAACTTTTAGTGTGAGAGCAGCTGCACACTAGTCTGTGCGTGAGGCCCCCTGGTGTTTGGTCGTATGTCTGATGTAGAAATTCCCACGACATTTGGAGCTGGTTGAATGCTCCAGCCTGCTAGGTTTGCACTTTTTGTCTCTAGAAATGGTGCTTACATTAAAATTGATGTTGTTTATGGTGAGTAATTCATTTCAGAGTAGCTGGCTATCCACTTGAGTTATGTTAAAACCCCCTGCAGTGCAGCTTAGGTGCCATCCATCATACGTTCTCCATCTTTTCTCCATCATGAATGTAGTTTGATTAGCAGTAATGTTCCCAAATAGCACACTTTAAAAGAATAGTAGGTACTGTTTGGGTTTGGTTCCACTTCTTAAAAATTGCATAGTGGAACATAGGGCTGTGCACTTTAGTTGTGCACATGAACGTGATGCAGAACAATGCTGCATTCATTCTGCACATGTGTCCGCCAAACCAAAGAATGCTGTACCGAAGAGTATTGGTACAAATAAATGCACTATTACAGCCCAAAGGAGGATGTCTATTTAAAACACATGGTGTTTTAAACAATGACATACAACAGGGAAAAAAGCTTCTGATGGATTAAAAAATTACAACATAAAGTTTGCATATCGTCAACAAGTGTACACCTTTGAATTCTTTCAAAGTCAAAAAATATTAATCTAGCTATTTTTATGGATAATCGGCGGGACACACTTTTGAGTATGTTCCTGTTTCTCTGAAATTACAGGATTATAAAGCATTTTCATAATGGCAAAAAATATGTCCTTTGTAAAGTCAAGTAGACACAAACTTCGACAAGATTTTACAAATTTGTATTTAGAAGAACTGCAGCAATGTTGTTTCAGTTTTTCTGTCACACACGGATTTTATTAGAGGGATTATTATTACTGTTTAAATGGGAACCATATGCACCAAAAAGTATGCATCCTTTAGGAAAACATATAGCATTAAAATATATATTTATTTCTAAACACTAGTCTTTTGTAGCCTCAAAGGGGGGTACAGTGTCCTGTGTTCTATTTTGGACCGGTCCCAAAGTTTGGGTTTGTCAGAAATGTTCTGGAGGTAAAAAGAGTGTCAGGGTGATGAGTCTGAAGCTCGAAATTGGAGATGTGTTGTTGTCAGAAATAATAACTGATCCCTCAGATACTTATTAAATGAAGGAAACGGTGATTCCATTTAGTGGCAGCATTTTGTTGAGAACCAGAGCGGAGATAAAGTAATCACACCCCTGGCTAGGCCGCAGCCTTCCCCCTTCTTCTACCAGCCCTGGTCTCCTCCGAGTCTGAGGCCACCACCTCTCACACATCGCTATAACGGCTGCATAAGCCGCAACACAAACACCATATAATCCAAACATTTACAATCCTGCACAGGAAATATGCAAGCAGTTGACCTTGACGAACCAGGGGAGAGGGAAGTTGTAAATTAGAGGAGAAAGAGAAAACCTGGAGTTACTAGATGAAGTGTCGCAAAATATCCCTGCAGGTGAAAGAGTGTTGATTGGTGCAGACTTCAATGGACACGTTGGAGCTGGGAACAGAGGTGATAAGGAAGTGATGCGCAGGTTTGGTATCTAGAACTGGAATGCAGAAGGACAGATGTTGTTGACTTTGCAAAGAGGATGGAAACGGCTGTGGAGACTGCCTTCTTTCAGAAGGGGCAGGAACACAGGATGATTTACAAGAGCGGAGGTAGGAGCACGCTGGTGGATTACATCAAGGTATTGACTGGTGAGTGTTGCCAGACAGCAGAGGCAGGTGGTGCACTGCAAAAAAGGAACTAAAAGTAGGTAGAATTTTCTTGAAATTAGTATATTTTCTTGATTTGAGCAGCTAAATAAGACTATTTTCCAATGGAATGAGTATTTTTTACCCCTAAAATAAGATAATTAGACATCCTGCACTTGGAATAAGATGATGGAGATGATTTGTTCTTATTTTAAGTGCAAAAATCTTATTCCATTGGCAAATAGTCTTGGTTACCTGCTCAATCCAAGTGAAATATACTAATTTCAAGAAAGTTTTACTTACTTTTAGTTCCCTTTTTGCAGTGTGTGTAGAATGACTGTAGAGGTGAGGAAGATGAAGAGGACAAAGGGGTGGAAGCTGAAAAAGAGAGTTGGAGCTGCGACAGGCTCGGGTGGCCAGGATGTGCTTCCAGATGACTGGACAACTACAGCGAATGCTATCAGCGAGACAAGTAGGAGAGTACTTGATGTCTTCTGGAAGGAAAATTGACATGGAGACTTGGTGGTGGGATGAGAAAGTATAGCAGTGTGTTTAGAGAAAGAGCTCTGCTGAGAAGATTCGGGAAACTTTTGGGACTGAGGAGAGTCACCAGGAGTACAGACAGATGCAGCAAAAGTGAAGCTAGAGGTAGCTTAGGCCAAATAAAGGGCCTGTGGTGATGTAAACGATAGAGTGGACAGTAAGGAGGGAGAGAATCATTTCTAAAGGTTGGCGAGGCAGAGGGACAGAGATGGAAAATATCTTCAGCAGTTTAGAGCTATCAAGGATTAAGTTGGAAATGTAGCAATGTGACAGGTGCTACACGTGTCACAGGAAGACAGGAGCATTTTGACAAGTTTATGAATGAAAAATTGTAACACAACATGCTTGTGCAAGCTCTCAGTTATCTATTGTTTTTCATGATAAAATCTATATGTCGTGGGATTTATGGATATACAGTCTTACAATTAAAACAGCTAAACTGGTTAATTTGCTGCGCGTTCTTAAAAACTGGCAGAGCTCTGCTGTCTCCATCTGCCAGTTAAGTTATTTTACATTTATTTGATAGTTTTTCCCCCCCTTTCAACAGTTAAAATATATTTTTAAGTAAAGACATTTTAGTAAAAGCTCTTGGGAAGGGATGTGCATTCTAGAGATGGCATATTTCTGATTACAGTTAGCTGTGATGGCTATTGTGTCTGCAGCCAGATGTTACTGCCCCTACCCCACACATAGCACCACTCCACAGAATTAAATTTAAGGGGTCTTCCGACTAACATCTGGCTTCACAGCTCAACTGCTAATCTCCTTACATGACGTAGATCTTTATAGTGTGAAGGAGCTGGGCAAGATGGGTTTGACTTGGGAGACATAGAAGACAGGATAGGCACGTAGATGTTCTTTGAAGAGCTTGCTATGTTATTCTTTTTAGTCTGTCTTTCATAATCAGCATTGTGAAATTCAGTGTCAGTTCCTTTAGCATGTATTGTCTATCAATAGCACACAAAAATGTATCTGACAAATGATCTTGATTGAATTTTGCTCTGATATATTGTTTCAATATTGCTGTCACTCTTTCATTCAGCCACCACTTTGTCCTCCATGGAGACCTGCTAGCTCACATTTATCTGTGTTTCTGTAGCAAGGATCCATCGGCAGCTGCTTCGCCAGGATCTGCTATGGCTGGGACCCGCTCTTTAAAAACAAGGAGGTTTGATGGTGCGCTGACCACGTATCCGGTGTGTGGGTTACTGATTGCGCATTTCAAAGGCACAATCAATAACCCACCACTCTGTTCATTTGCTGTGTTTTATTTCCTTTTAATGTGTTTATTATTATTATTATTATTATTATTTCTGTGAAGCTCACTGAATGACATTATTTATGAATTGTGCTATCCAAATAAACTTGCCTTGCCTTGCCTTGCCTTGCCTTGCCTTGCCTTGCCTTGCCTTGCCTTGCCTTGCCTTGCCTTGCCTTGCCTTGCCTTGCACAAAGCCCCTTTCAGGATGTTGCCACTCAGGTTTGAGCAGAAAAGCTTGGAGAGTCAACCCACCACTGGGGCAAAATGTGTTCAGCCATCAAGGCAGAAGAGTAATACCAAGAAGAGTACCATCCACATTTGTTACTCAATTGATGTTGGTTAAGATTACTTGGCAACGCTGCAAGCATGTACAAAAGAAAGTTCTGGTTCAGCTCTTATGGAAAGTAGACTGTGCTGACAGGTGTTACGTTTTGTACAAAGGAGGACTAAATTACACTTTTATTCTTGATCGTTACAATGGAGGAATAGCCACTGTCTGTATCTGAGATGCTCCTCAGTGTTTGGAGCAGCTCCAGTGTGCAGAGGCACTCCATGATGTGTTTAGACAAAAAAAAAGTGTTTTCATCAAGGCTTTGAGGAAAAGGCCGGTCCTCTACAATCACTCTCCATACCTGACCCTTGACCTCTCAGACTATTAGCACATCATTTTTAATATTTATTTTCAAGACCTCCTTCTCTCTCTCAACAATTAGTTTGTAATCTGAAACCTCTTTAACATCTTTTGACATAGTCAGCTAAACAAATTTAATCAAACTCAGTGCAGCTAGTAGTTTTTCTTTCACAACCATTTATGCCCGTTGACCTACATACTGTACATTAAAGAATTTATGTTGTGGTGCCTACAGCTATATCTGGTTAATGTTGAAGTGCTTGAGGTTTTTAATTAGTTCCCTTTAACTTTTTACTACTTAGTGTTAGGTTAAACTTTTATTGCTTAAGTGTTTGCCTGAATGCAGAGCGTTAAAGGATGTTGAGATAGCGTTGGTATAAATCATCTGTTCCTTGTTGGTGTAAACAGATAAATTACCTCATTAAATTCCGGTAGTGCAAGGGGGCTGTTCGATATCACAAAGCAAATAACTAGGGAGTTGCTTTAAAAAATGTAGGGAAATAGTGCATAAAATATTTACCTGCAAGAAAAATACTTTTTTTATGCAAAATGCACTATGCACATGGTGAAACCTGAGATAGTTAATTTTCTGAATGACTGAAACTGTTAGAATATTATGTTCTATAAAAATACCTTGTGCATCGATGAAAACAGGTTAATTATCTATATGTAATTAGGCAATTTTAAGATTTTATTGCACTAATGACCTTTACCGTTTTGTAGTTTGATGGGAAGAAGGGCAGAGTGAGAGGGGGAAGGCAGGCAGTAAATGGGCCGAGGTTGGGACTCAAAGCTGGGACAGCTGCATCTAGAGCGATGGTCTCCACCTACGGTGCGCCCGCACCACCACTGAGCCTCTTAGCGCCCAAGTTTTATTCATTTAACAGTTTTGACTAATTTCTTTTTTTTTCTTTATTTGGTTGTGTCATTTAATCTTTTACCAAAAATGTTTTTAAATGCGTATTCTTGTGTCCGTTGGTAAATATTAGGTTAGTGTATGGTGTTTCCTCATTCAGTGATTGTGTTGCCCTAGTTCCTCATCCCATTTAATAGTTCAATTGTTCCTTTTCTGCTGCTGTTTAGTTGTTTTTATGTCAGTCCAACCACACTTGTGTTACACCTATCTGTATGAAAAGGGCTGAAGAAACAAGGATTGAAAGATTGATTTATATAAATGTAATAAATTCTAATCATATTTTAATGCTCTCTCTTTCTTTAAGAGTTTTTTATGTTTTTTTCTGCTGGTGTAGATACAGTGTTTGTATTCTCATCATTTAATGTTTACTTCTTTTTTACATTTTCAGTCCCCTTTTATTCTTCAAAGCTTGTTGCTACATCATTCTTTCTCAGGCTTTCCATTGAGGTACATAAAAAAATATATATCAATAAAGGTACGTAAAAATTTAAAATGACATACAATTAAAAGGCAAACACAAAGTGTAAATTGAGGCTAAAGAACAGAGAGAAAATGAAAAAAGAGAAAACAGGTGTTTAAATATTGATCAAACAGAGCCTACTGGCACCTGGATATCCTTACTGAGCTGTTTGTTTATTCAGAGGGTTAAAGGTCAGTCTTGAATTTTCAGTTTTGTTCTTTCTAAAATATGAGATTAGAATTTCATGTCAGTGTCAAGGTAAGTAGTTTAATTTGTTATTCTAACATTTCTGTGTAGTTTTGTGTATGGAGCTCTTGATAAAATATACACAAGTAATTGCAAATTGTTTTGCTTTTAAAGCTGGTAAACCTTAGATATTCTAGTTAATTGAATTGTAGTTTTATTCTTTTATGCATTTATTTCTTTATCAATCCAGTCTCTCTGTTGGTGCCCTTTCAGTTCCCTTGAGTCACACCTTAAAATCAGTTATGACATATAGCATAAACCCCTGCTATTCACCTGGCAGACTTTTTTTTTTTTTTTTTTGACAATCATTCAAGAAACAAGTATATGTATTCATAAAATGTCCCACATTAGTTTGGGTGGCCTGGATCTAGAACCATGACCTCCTTAATTTGGTTAGATAGTAAGCATGGGTGATACCTCTCTGCAGCTGGTTGCCATAGCACTTGTGCATCAATGCTGGGAGACCCGTCACGCTGCTGAGCTTCAGGGTGCAGAGACATCCATCCCCTCCATGCAAATTACTGTTTTACCCAAGCCAGACCCGAGAGATCCAAACAGACAAAAAAAAAAAAAAAATGCAACTGCTGTCAAAAGCTGAGAAGCGCTAGATTTGATCAACGTGTCGACATATAATTACTGATAAAGTCAAACGGGCTCGACACATTAGTGATAGAAAAGGGTTAAAAATAATAGTTGATTAGGCTGTAGATATGGTATTATTGATAACGTGAAACCACTGCAGGCTTGGGCTCATGATGTTGTGTGTCCGCAACAAATATCTCCACTGGATCCTAAACATGTTATCTGTTCCGATGAAGCCGACTTCTGAACTGGTTCCAACTAAAAGGCCCCTTTAATGACACCAAGACAAACAGAGCGGGTGCAAAGTTCAGCCGGACCGACGATAAAAGCGCCTGAGGTGAATGGCCGCAGCTCACAGCGCAGCAGGCTGACGCGCTGACTGCACGGGACTGGCACGAAGGGCGGCAGGAGGATGCGGAAACGGGGATAACTGGATACAATTAATCGCTACCCCCGTTTTATCATCATCGCGGCTGTTGGCGCATCTGAATGATGGATTTCTGACGATCCAACGGTGAGTAATGCGCGACTATCGCGTCTCTTATATAATGCGTCTTGTTTTCTTTCTTTTTTTGCTTTGGTCAGCATTTGTCTCCCTATTTGCGATGTGACACGATGTTGTTAAACTTCATTATAGAGATATGCATTTAGTTGGTCTTCGTGGTTAGTATTATACATCATCAGTGTTTTTCCACATAAAGTAGTTCCTGTATAGCCCAACGACGTTGATTGGCTACTTTTAGAAACACCTGTAACCAGTTTTATGATATGAGTAATTTTTAGTTGTTAGGTTTATGTGTATTTTTTGTTTGTTTGTTTGTTGTTGTTCATTGGAGACGGTGTGTAGTGCGTAACGGTGCAAATTCCTCATCGATCCACTCTGACTTCACAACACAGATACTTGCAAGCAACTTCTGCACAGAATGAGAGCATGTCTTTTAGGTAAAAGGTAAATATCCTGCTTTCCTCTTCTATGACATATCAAACCAGGTAAATTACATACACTGTATAACTGTATAAAAAGGCACATGAAGTTCTCCCCCCCCCCCCCCCCCACCCCCCCCCCGCCTCCTCCCAACATTACGTCAGACTGAACTGCGCCTGTTTTAGGCAACTTAGGGCAACCAAGATAATTTATTGTCAATATGTGACCATAATGAAATCGTGGTGAGACACCGGCTCAGAATTCCCACAGATTCACTCATAACACACATATACGAACAAGACACAACGTTCAAATAGTTTGATGCGCTGACACTTCCTGCGAGTGGACTTTGAAGCTTCTGGTTGGCAGGCATTTGAATTAAATGAAGACACGCCCGTCAGAGTGAAAAATCTGACAAAACCAGACATGATGTTCATCTTGGGTTTAAAGATGCCTTAGTGGTGTCATGTTCATCTGTTCAAAACTGTTAATGGAAGCATAAAAAAGTAGCTATCAAATGGCCCAGCCATCACACCTTAGAAAACTAAAAACTAAGATTAAAAGGTTTGACCACAATGACTATTGTTACATTTATAGGAAAAACGGTGGTAGCATGCAAGCCTTAGAACATCATCCCAACTGTAAAGTATGGGATTTAAAGGTTGGATAAAAATTGGTTTAATATGTCCAAATGGACAATATCCTGTAATCACATTAATTTAAAGTAGCTCAAAGAAAATAAAGTGTTTTTGAGGGGCCATTGCAACTCCTTTTTCTGAGTCCCTGATAGGAAAGTAGGGGCAATGGTGTGCATAAACAAAGTGACCCACAAACCTGACTCAAGTACATCCGTTCTGTCAGGCAGAAAGGGTCAACATACTGAGAGAAGCTTGAGGAAGGATATCCAAAGATCTGACAGAAGTCATAAAGTTTAAAAGACCACATTTTTGGGAAGAAAAAAATGGTCTCGCTGATAATTTTGCCATTTAGCAAATATACATCATTTAGGCAAACCTAGTTGACCTGAAACAAGAACACTGAGTCAAAATTTTATTTTGAACACTGAGAATTAAGGGTCATGTGTCTTTTCATACAAAGCATGTAAATATCTGGTTTCAACTTCATACATTTATTTTTATACATTTTGAAAATCATTAACGTTAACTGCATATGACGTCTTAATTAGAATTTTCTACATACCTATGAAAGACTTTGTGTTTGTAAAACCTCCTGATTGCAGCTTAGGGAGATGGTGGACAGGATGGTATGTCTCAGCGCTGAAGAATCTGTCATCGAATCATGCTCTGAAGCCCCTCATTCCCACCTTCTGCTTTCTGGTGGTGATCATCTACAGCCAGGCTGACAAACTCAGGAACTTTGTAGCTGGCATCTTTATCCCGCAGTACCACTACTCCTTTCCTGTGGCTCTCTGCTTCACCCAGGTTAGTAAATTACAGCATAGTTGTTTTCAGCTCATGTCATCCTTCTTTAAATAGGAGAATGTGTGTTAGAAGAGTGGTGCCCAACATGCAAGGTGGTTTGCATACTGGTCTATGTTCAAAGAGTAATTTGTGTTCTGACATCACAAAATTTGCCTATGCCGCAGTGACAGTGCGCCTAAATACAATGCCTTACACAAGTATTATCCCCCATTAATGTTTTTTTTTTTTTTTTTTTTTTTTTTTTGCCATATTACAGCCACACATTTGAATGTACTTCAATGGTATTTTATGTGACAGACCAAATAAAAAAGCTGTGACTTTACAGAATACCACACATTTAGTCCAAGTGGATGGATTGGACCTGCGAATGTAATTTCCTAACCGGACATTGACTGGACCATTAATAAATATGCATTAGGCTAAACCGTTGTAGCCCTGGCTGTATGCTTTGGGTCGTTGTCCTGCTCCACCCCTAGCTCCAACCTTCTTCCGATCCCAGATGAAAAGCCTCCCCACTCCATGATGCTGCCACCACCATGTTTCACTGTGAGAACTGTGGGCTCAGAGTGATGTGCAGTGTTAGTTTTCCACCACGCATAGTGTTTTTGCATGTTGGACAAAAAGTTCAGTGTTGGTCTCATCTGACCAATGAACCACCCTTCACAAAAGTTTGCTGTGTCCATCTTGTGGCAAACGTTACATGCCACTTGTGGTGGAGTGCATTACTAATATTTTTCTTTCAACAGATCGCTGTTTTAGCCCCCTTTTCCCTTTTTAGATGATGAGGCAAATTGTCCTCTGTCAGTTGTTCATCATCCTTGTTCTTTATAACGTTTGTTCCACAATGTTCTCCAGCAACCCATTAAGGGCTTCGCAAAACAGCTGGATTTATACTAAGCTTGAATTATGCATATGTGGACTCTGTTTATGTCTTGTTTGGCAACCTCTTATGGCAGTTGGTTGCACTGGACTTTATTTAGGGATACCGGAGGAAAGGGGGAGGAATTTAAAGGCTCTGGGAGTTTTTTCAGATTTTTTGGGGGAAAAATCCATTGTTTTCTGTGTTGTTCCGTCATATAGAATACCAACAAAAACAATAAAGCGTGTGAATGTAACAGACAAAATGCGGAACGGTTCGAAAGGGTTGAATACTTTTGCAAGGAACTGTGATAGTTCATCTGAGAACTATCAACATGGGGTTACTGTGTTACATTTCTGTTCTGGTTGGACGGACGGGACAGAGGTTACGCCCGAGGTGTTCAGTGTTGATTAGCACAAGCTCTTCATAGATGTTTAACTAAATGGCCCCGCAATAGACCGACATGAGAATGCGACCCTGTCCAAAGGTTGACCATGAAAGATTGCGTGGAATGGTAGCCAAGAAAAGTGCACAGATAGACCTGTCATTAAACAGGATTACAAGAAGACTTTGATAATGCAATGTTTTGCACCTTTCTGTGGCATATTTGTCATCCTGCAGTAGAGACTACAAAAAATTAGTCACAGGTCAGCACTTGTCAACATGGAATATTGCTCTTAGTAATTTCAGTGGGTGGGTATGTTCATTTTCCTTGCGTCCTGGGTCCAAGCCCTCCATATCTTTGTTT